>NC_041382.1:339265937-339359698 GCF_002162155.2 Triticum dicoccoides
CTCCAAGTGCAGTCCCACGTGTCAGTAAAGAGGCTAGCCGAAGCGCATTCCGTTTGCGTGAGCCATGTGCAGGACCGAACGTGTGTATGGTGCAATGCGACCGCGACAGGGGTGCTGTAAGTGTACCGCCTTTTTCATTTTAAACTAGGTCCTTCACCCCCTCAAAAAAAACTTTTTGCTTCACGCGATCCATCGATACTACTAATAGTAATCCGATAATCCCGACTAAAACGGCGCGGCTGGGTCTTTTCCCGCGCGATATGCTAGGAGGTTGGCTTAGTTGGGGTTTTTAGGACGACTAATGCTACACCTACATAATCCCAGTTATGTAATTAATGTAATGTGAAACGTGTGAGCTGTTGATTGTAGATTGGGGGGAGGGAGGGGCCCACCACCATGAAAATCAGGGGAGGAGAGAGAGAGGCAATTTACGTTAACCCTTTCGTAGGTTCTCGTAGATGTAGAAAGATGTGAAATGCCTTAATGTGTAGTTGACGTACTATTGGAGTGCCTAAGATAAATTGTGTATGTATAGACCCTATGTGTTTATTTTACTTCACATGTTAGCTTTGTCTCGGTTCAATAAAAATAAGAGTTGGTGATGATGGTGTGCATGTCATCCTGCAATATAGGTCATCCGATCTATATCTAATGGATAGGAAGGAAACTATGACAATTTACCCGCACTCCTCTCCACATTTCAAGATAAGGCCTTCCCTCGTTCATCTTTTTCTCCCACAAGATCTTGATCTTCCATGCAACGCACGAGCATCTTGCTAGTACTCCTACAATATACTATATTATTGTGAAAGTTCATATACAACGGCCGAGATTAATGTAAACACGGAAGATTTTCATTACATTTCGAACGTTTATAGGGCAGAAAAATAAAAGAAACCTGATCCTAAACCTATTCTACGGTGGCGACCGACTTCCTCCATCTGCGATCTCTATGTACGGGGGCGGGGTTCAAAACTCGTGAAGTGAAGGTGCGTTCTCCCGCGAGGAAGAGTAGAACACGAGATACGGGCTGGCCAGTTGGCACACCATGCCCTGCCGCCTCCCATGCCCTGCTCATCCTCGGAGGAGTCCCCGACCTCGGCAGTGCCAGACGTTGGACGGCGGCAAGTAGGACGCGTGGCTTGCGGTGCTCCCGTCGTTGCCCGCCAGCGTGGCCACCGCTTGTGCGGTCGCGTCCGCGTCCGGCTACACCGCTATTGCGTCGTGAGAGGCGACTTGAGCGAGGGCGGCGACCTCGAGCTTCAGCCCCGAAGACAAGCTCTCCCGCAGAGCATTGCGCTTGCGGTCATGGCAGATGTGGTGCTGGTAGGAGGACGATGCGCTATGGTGTGGAGGTTAGCTGGGCGTTGCCGCTTTAAGTAGCGCATTCCGGTGAGGCCAAGCATCCTCGTGCGTCATTAAGTCACCAGAGTTGGTTCCTCGGGCACTGGGCCTCTTAACGACGACATGCGGACGGACGGCATGAATGCGGGCAGCTGGCGTCAGCTGGGAACGCACCGCGCGACAGCACGAGGGACGAGGGTTTTTGGTGTCCCAGGGTAGTATGCAGCAGTCGTGGAAACGTTGGAGATGCCCTTTGCTCACATGCGATCGACGCATGTCATTGAAAAAGCAAGACGACCCGGCATGGTCTCGGGTCCTGAGGATGCAGTTGGCCGCGTCACACCACTCCGCGGACGCGTCCCGGCGCCCCGTGCTTCCTCAACGAGCCGAGGGTGGGGTGTGTTTGGATTGTGGCCAAAGTGCACCTTTCAAAAATTTTGGTCATGACCCAAAGATTGGTCTTTGTTTGGATGGTTGCCTTTTTTTGACATGCCAATGAACTCTAGCCAACTGTAGTTCATTTTTCTTGCCAATGTCGGCCAAATCATGGGCAACCAAAACCACAACCAAAATTTTGGCTACCCAATGCTTTGATGGGGCAACCTTGGGCACAAACCAAACATACTGTTGGTCGTGCCATAGCACTAACACCACCTTCGGCACACTGAAACTGACCGTGTCTAGCAACGATGAGCGTGTCGCTCACCGCGGTCGCCGTGTCCAGAGGTGGTGCTGGAGCTGCGCCACGTTGTTGGCCCCCACAACCCACATGAACGGTTGCCGGCGGCGAGGAGGTCGTGGGCCAGCTCCTCCATTGGACTAGTCTGTGCTACGTCGTCCCGACAGGTGTGCCCCACATGTTGGTTTCCCTATTTTCCCGGCCATATTCGAGCGTTAGTGCTCCGCGTTGCGCATTAGGCCTTTCACTATGTAGGCCAAGCGAGACAACTTATTGTTTATTTGAGTTGTTCAAGTATAATCATGTGGCGTTTGCTTATTTCTCATTCCTCTCCAACCTTCTTCTCCATCGATCATGTCGCCCTCCGGTCGAGTCCATCCTCCCGCATGCCTCATTTGAACATTCCATCGAGTATCATTCGCATGTGGGCCTAGACCATGCTTGTATTTCCAATGTATTAGAATTTTTCAGACATGCATACAAACAAACGGTTCATTTAAAGTTTCACTTTGCCTCCACTATGTGTCGCTTCACGTCTTAGTTTTGACATCCCATTCGGTTCATGCCCCGACACATGTTGACGAGATCGATTAAAGTTCAGAGATCAATTGCGTGTCATGCAAGGAGATAAAGGTTTGGTCTGTTTCTATGATAGAAATGACCCACGGGGGGGGGTCTATGGGTATCAGGGGGAGTATATTGTACATTCATAAGCGAAACGAATGTATTGTACCCACCCTAGTCCTCTTTCAATCGATCTCCGGACCCCAAGATGAAATCGAGAGAGAACGAGTGGGGGCATGTGTGATACCTAAGGCGGATTCAAAATTTTGAACCGGTGATCATAGCATCCGCAAATCATATATAAAGGGTATTCAATGTTCGTTTCGTTTTTGGACGTACAATATACTCCCTCCTATCCTTTCTAGTTTACATATAAGTTTTATGTGTACTCAGAGTATCTCTACTTTGATCAAAAAACTATCAACATTCAACATCGCCCAATCAATATTGTTTGATTCATACGTAGTCCTAGATTTCTACTCGAGATGGTTTCCAATTTGTTTTCCACCATGTGAATGTGCTTGTTCTCGCGCATGCTCTTCCTACTAGGATTTCACCACGTATAGCCAGTCCAATAGTAACTTTTTTATGCTCCCTGTCCAATAGTACTAGTGGAGTACTGACAACATCTGTATACTAGAGTATGCAGTGCTCATAGTAGTACTCCCTTCTTCCATTTATATAGGGCCTATGTGGAGGAGGGAGATGTGAAAAAGTAAGGGGAGTGAGCTCTCATGCAAGAGCCTAGCTATATACACATTCCTAGTTAAATACAATAAATATGAAGAAAGAGATGGAGAGGAGATGGAAAAAAGTACTAATACAATAGCCAACCTTATAATTATTTTTGCGGGAAATAGCCAACCTTATAGCCCACACTACTGTATGAGTGCATATAATAGATGATGGCTATAGATGACATGGCAGTTCCTTATAGCCATCGACTGGCTATATTATTAACCACACTCTTATGCGTTTTTCAAAACCGCATTTGACTATTGACAAGATTAATAATACATGAGATGTATAATGTGAAAATTATATCATTGGAAGCTCCTTTCACATATGAATTTAATCGTATGCTTTGTGTAAGTTGCATGCCATATATTATTACTCTAACAGTTGGTCAAAGTTAGCCTCGAAAAATGCATTAGGCCTTGTATAGTAAATGGAAGGAGGTTGTAGTAGTGGAAATGGATCCTCTGACGTAGGTATCCCTGCCTTACCCTCCCTTCCGGTAACTTACTAGCGGACCCCATGCTTGCTAGGCCCCGCATGTCAGTTACTCAATGGGTTCAGCCATGTCAGGGGATCCTCATCCGTAGTATACTCCCTCTATTTCTATTCACTCCACATAAAACAGAGGGAGTGGTAGTATAAATGACGCGGGCGGGGGAGGGGGAGGGACGTTGGTTTGCTCTCAACTGTGGTCCCACAAGCGAGCGAAAACACAAGACAAAGTGTGTTCGATTCAGCGAGTGACGTGGAGTGTCTAGCGTGCCGGGATGCAACGCGAACGCGACAAGAGCGATGTACAGTCAAAACCAATTGATCGGTCATCGCCGGAACCACTATTCACACCAAAACCTTCGCTGCTCGACCTACGCCAGCCACTGCCCTAAAATCACACCTAATCTCCAGCCCCTTCCTCACCTTTTGATCCCCTAGCCCGCATCAAGCATCCCCTCGTTCGCCGGAAAGCCATGGTGCGCCGCAAGATCACGTACTACAAGATGCTGACGCCGGAGCGCCGCGAGAAATCGTGGCGGCGGTCGGCGCCACAGACCTCCGTTCCCAAGCTCGCTTTGCGGCGGGCCAATCCCCAAGTTCTATGGAGCCAAGCTACAAGGAGTAGGAAGCCGATCCAATGTTCATGGCGGAGGTTGCGGCACAGAAGGCCTCCGATGGGTATGAGACGATGGACGTCGACTTCGTGCCGGCGTCCGAGTCCCCCATGGTGCAGGCGGACCAGCGGTTCAACCTGGCGATACTACAGGAGGACCAGGAGGCAGAGGCTCAACTCGACGCGGAGTGCGCACATGCCGCTGCCATCGAGGCTCTCCTACAGGCAGAACCGGATGTCGTGGATGTGAACCGGGCGGCGGAGGCTCAACTTGAGGCGGAGCGCGCTGATGCCGCTGCCATCGAAGCCCTCCTGCAGGCGGAACCGGACGTCCTGGACTTGAACGGGGCGGCAGAGGATCAACTCGATGTGGAGCGTGCAGATGTCGCTCCCATCGAGGCCCTCCTGCAGGTGGAACCAGACGTCCTGGACTTGAACCGGGCGGCAGAGGCTCGACTCGACGCGGAGCGCGCGGATGCCGCTGCCATCAAGGCCCTCCTGCAGGCGGAACCGGACGTCCTCGACTTGAACCGGCGGTGCTCCCGTCTGTGCAGAGCACCCGCATGCTCCGCGTGAACGAGTAGTTGGAGGTCGAGGACAACCACGGTGCGGAGACACACGTCGGCAGCTACGGCTGGTTCGCGCCGGTAGACAAACACGACAAGGCTGTCTCGTTCCACGAGCAGTGATAGTTTTTCTTTATCTTGTTGTTTTTATGGATCTTTTGCTATTTAAAAACATATATTGCTATGCAAGTCGCCTGACTTGGGTCAGTCTACCATTTCAGGTGGTTGGATGAATATCCTACGTCTCCTAACCCTTGTTCCTCACCTCTTCTTCTTCCCCAACAGACCACCGCATGGGCCATACGGATACTCCCCAACATGCGGTTGGATAAACATACTCTATGAACGAAAATAATGTGTCAGTGGTAGGATGGCTGAGTTTGGTTTGTTCACATGAGACATCACGTGTTAGTGAGGGTACGTTCCCTTGTTTAGGTTTGCAGCGTGCAGGAGCGACTGTGTGAGGGTGCGGTGCGACCGCGACGTGCAGGAGCGACCGTGTGAGAGTGTGGTGCGACCACGACAACCATGCGCAAGTGTACCTCCATTTCATTTTGAAAACTTTAGGCAATCTTGGAAAAAATGTGTGGCGAAGTATGGCAATGCAAGGCCTAGACCCAAACAGGATAAATACGTACTACGTACTAGGAGTGCTAGTGTTAAAAAAGAAAGGTGGAGTTTTCCTTTGCGGGATTAGTCAATACAAATCGTCGTTTCACATGTCAATTAATGTGTATTTGTTTCTCCAAAGCCCAAATAGCTAACCATCTCACTCCTCATTGCTTGATTAATGCAACTCCATGCAAACCAAGCTTCTCACTTCCGCATGCATCCAGGGGATATTAATGTCCTTGGTTGCTAGTACGAGGCAAACCCCATCAATTTTGCCTCGATTAGTGTTAGTGACCTTTTGCAAATTGTAATTTTGATATACTAGCCTTGTGTACAAAAAATGGAGGTAGTAACTATATTTGACTTCCTTCCCCCATTGCGGTGACGTCGACGATATCTCGAACGTTGTGGTTTGACGAAGTACGTTCGACGGAGAACACCATTGTGGGAGACCACGGTAAGTCGTTCGCAAGTGCCGCTTGCAAGCCGAGACAACCACCTCATTTGCATCCAGGAAGTCCGTTGAACCAATGGATGCATAAATGTACTAGTACTACTCGTACACAATAGCATCGTCCGTCCAGCTTAGTGCGATGAGATGGTTTCTCGAAGAAGACGATGGATAAGCGGAGTCAACGAAGAGTGAAATGATGGTTGCTTCATATGTGCTTTGTGATTTGACACCTCACTGCTTTGTGATTTGTGATAGAGGGGACAGGGGAGTAGACTCTATGCTTTATACTGTACATGCGTCTAAGCACGGGAGAAAGAGGAGAGATGTTGCAGTTTTTTATTCCTTCAATCAATCAATCAGGGAGCTTCGGTTCCATCCTTTTGGCTTTGGGAACACCGTCCATAATGGTTCCCACGATGCCAAAAGCTATTTTCCCATTTGGCTACACATTGTGGATGCCCTTAACTGTACCACTTGATTTTGCTCCTGTGTGCTATCTATACAAATCTCAATTATATTGATCTAAAAAATTATAGAATCAAGATTAGTGAAAAGGAGGTGATTTTGCCGCGCAGATGGCAGGGGAGGTTTCTTATTTTTAGAGGACGTTGTCCTGGCGGCTTGCTAACATGTGGTTCCACGTGTCAGTGCTTTACCAAGCTGATCCGCATCCCACATTAGGCAGAACAACGGCAGAAGCAACACGTGGTTAACTTGAAGAAGATGAGGGATAAGCGGATTCAGCAACGAGTGAAATGATGGTTGCTTCGTCCCTCCAACTTCTTTTTTTAGCATTATTACTTTGTCCCTCCAACTTAACTTCGGGAAAGGTGCAACTTTGTGATTTGACGCCTCATTGTTCATTACTATGCCGGCGCCATGACTGGGTACTTCACCCCGGCTACTCTGCACTGTATTCCGGTATGGCAAGTGGACCCGGTAGCTTGATGTCCCACATGTCGGCGGAAGGGACTAGAAGATTTATGAAAGCAAGCGCTCTACTCTTACGACGGAGGAGTACACGACACGACAGCTCAGTGAACTGTCACTTGTACTATATAGTACTATAGTTTTGTTGTTTCGCATGATCCATCGATACAAACCAGATTAAACAGGAAAGGGCGGGATTTTTCCCGCGCAGTATATGATACTGGCCATACATTTCAAAGGCAATTTAATGTATGCAAAATGCATAATTAAGTAACAATATGATATCTAGTAAAACTAAAAACACATATGATTTATTGTGTTAGAGTGTAGTAGTAGTGTTGTATTGCATAGTTGTTAGATGTAACATGCGATAACGTGTAAAGATGTAGTTTTGGAGATCCTGTAGAGAGAAAAGCGTAATATGTTCACCGAACTTCAGAATAAGTTGATTACGGTCACTATATATGTTATGCGGTGATTATACGGTCACTTGCTCACGGTTCAGCATCGGATTGCACTCTGTTGACCAGCCAAATAGTCTTCATGGCACCATGTTGACTAGTTAAATTGACCATGTTCCTTGTGGGTCCCACCTGTCAGTTTGCAGAGGGAAAAGGTCAGATAAACACAAATTTATGTAGGCGCGACAAGACTCCAACCCGTGCGCGGGAATCACCTGGTTGTGTATGTGTCTATCAGGGCCTGATGTGTGAGCATGCACATGTAGGTTGAGCACTTGGGCGTGAGAGTGAGTGTTGGTCGTGTGGTGTACTGGTGTGTGCATGCATGTGTGCGTGTGAGTGTTGCATGAGTGCGTGGCTGCGTGTGTACGTGTGAGTGTTGCGTGCATGCGTGGGTGCATGTGTTCGTGTGAGTATTGCGTGCATGCAGTTCGTGTGCATGCGTGCGTGTGTGTGTATAATCACCACACCAGCTCTTGTGTGTTAAAACAGATGGCTCAGCATACCAATACAAGGCACCTTGTCCGTTGTGCCCGCGGTCATGACTTCGAACCACCATCCAATATTTTTTTGTCGTTTGTTTTCATTTTGACTAGCAAGATGCTCGTGCATTGAATGTAACACCAAGATGCATTTGTATGTCTAGTTTATCTTGTGACAAAAAAGGATGAACGAGGGAAGGCCTTATTTGCAAATGTGGAGAGGTGTGTGGGTACCTTTTTTGCAAAATTGTCATAGTTTCTTTCCTATATGTCAGATATAAATCAGACGGCCTATATTGCAGGATGGCAGGCACACCATCATCACCAACTCTGTTTTTTATAAGAGTGTATTTTATATTTTATAAGAGTGTAGATGTAGAGTAGATACAAGCCGACAGGTAGGCCCGATGGTAGTGAGATAATGTGATGCAACACTTGAGGTGCCACGTGGAGCATTTAACTAGTCAACTAGTCGTGTCTTGAGCAAATATAGAGTTGTACAGTGAGCCCGTGACTGTATAATAACCACAAAACGTAAATGGTGACCGTAATGAGTGGATTCTGAAGTCCAATGTACGTATCGTGCTTTCACTTCAAATACAATGATCGTCACTGTATATATCACGAGAGAAAGATGAAACATGCGTGAATGTGCTGGCGGCTTACTTTTAGAGGAACTGGAGATAGTTTGTGTGCGTACGTGAAAGGGGCGTTGAGGGGGGTATGCGATGGAGAGAGAGATGCTCTTCGTTTCTCTTTATTATGACTAACTTTATATATAGTATAAAAATATACAAATTCACAGTGCGGAATAAATATCATTGTGGGCACCATGCAATGCAAATTAGCGTTCATACTCCTCCATATAACTTTGTAATGTTGTATATATATAGACATTCTAAAATTATTTTGTGGCCACACTTTATTCAAAAGGAATGTTGTATGCGAAATAAATGTGAAGAGAGGGCTTGTTAGATCAATGGGGTACGTGATGTAACATGTGTGAATGTGTAGTTGATGCATTTGGCAGGGCCTAGAGAGGTATGTGTGTGTATTACGTATTCGAGAGAGGCATGGATAGAGGGGCCGGCGGCGGGGGGGCGTGGGAGAGATAGCACGAGAAATGAGAGTGATCTAGAGAGAGAGACAAATATGACGTCACGACGAGAGATTCCCTTGAGTGTGTATATGCAAGGGGGTGCGGATAGAGGCACCAGGAGAATATTTTTTGTGTGTGTGGTGACGGTGTTCGTATGTGTGGGTGTGAGAAGATAACGAGACGTGGGGGAAGAGGGTGTGTCATCGCGTGAGGTCCGGTGGTTCGAGGTGAGGCCCTTCGTTTGGTTCCGTCCTGCGCCACATTGGTCGACCCGTGACGCATTTAGGGAGACCCATGGATGACTAGTCGTACAAGACAAAGATAGCATAACTATGAAGGAGTCTGTGTCCACTAACAAAGCCGGCTAGGATTTGTAACCCTAGTTTCTCGGGCTAAGGTAACCCCTTTATCTCTGATATTACTATTCATCCAACCTAACTTTAAGGCAAATCCTACAGAATGCTCTGCTAGAATCATACTCGTCGATTAGGAAGAGAGGTGTGAGACAATGTGTCGGTGTCAAAACTGGCGGATCTCGGGTAGGGGGTCCCGAACTGTGCGTCTAGGCAGATGGTAACAGGAGACAAGGGACTCGATGTTTTTACCCAGGTTCGGGCCCTCTCGATGGAGGTAAAACCCTACTCCTGCTTGATTAATATTGATGATATGGGTAGTACAAGAGTAGATCTACCACGAGATCAAGGAGGCTAAACCCTAGAAGCTAGCCTATGGTATGATTGTTGTATGATGAAGTTGTCCTACGGACTAGAACCCTCCGGTTTATATAGACACCGGATAGGGTTAGGGTTACATAGACTCGGTTACAATGGTAGGAGATCTTGAATATCCGCATCGCCAAGCTTTCCTTCCACGCCAAGGAAAGTCCCATCCGGACACGGGACGAAGTCTTCAATCTTGTATCTTCATAGTCCTGAGTCCGGCTGAAGGTATAGTCCGGCTACCCGAACACCACCTAATCTAGGACTCCCTCAGTAGCCGCTGAACCAGGCTTCAATGACAACGAGTCCGGCGCGCAGATTGTCTTCGACATTGCAAGGCGGGTTCCTCCTCCAAGTCCTTCAAGAAGATTTTAAACAAGGATAGTGTCCGGCTCTGCAAAATAAATTTCCACATATTGCCATAGAGAGAATAATATTAACACAAATCTAATCTGCCGACGTATTCCGCAGCGTGACATCACACTACGGCCAAGTCCTTTACTTGAATCGTTTTTACTTTTCCACCTCAGCACGTTTTGCGAGGCGGTTTCCTTGGCACGTCTTGTCAAAGCAGAGATCGTGTCCCCCCCTTTTACGGGATTCTCATCAATACGGACGTGGGTAACCCAATCGTTCCCGTTAGCACGTTTCCTCGATTAAAGGCGAGTCCCAAACAGTTACTGGAGGGGCTCTTGGTATTCAACCTCTTATAAAGAGACCAAGGCCTTACTCCTTTTTCCAATCTCAAACGAGTTCGCCCGTCACCTCGAGTTCCAACACCCTAGGCTCCAGATTCCAGGCGCTTCGGACCTTCGACAATGTCTGGCTCTGACCTTCAAGGCCGATGGACGCCCTCCTCCATCATGGAGGAGGATGTCCTAAAGTTGAGAGAGGCTAAGTTCCTGATTGGTGAAATTTCGCATAGGTTACCTGCTCAAGGGCAGGCCATTCCCAGTCCCCAGCCTGGTGCGAGCGTGGTGTTCATGTCTCACTTCCTTCGGGGGTTAGGCTTCCCAATGGATCCCTTCGTGAGGGGGCTGCTGTTTTATTACGGGCTGGAATTCCATGACTTAGCTCCGGAGTCCATCCTCCATATTTCCTCAATCATCGTCATGTGTGAGGCGTTCCTCCGTGTTACCCCTCACTTCGGATTATGGCTCAAGACTTTTAAAGTGGAGCCGAAGATGATCGAGGGACGGCACATAGAGTGCGGAGGCGCTGTTATAAGCAAGAATGCTGATGGTCCATGGCCCAAGGGCTCTTTTCACGAGGAGATTGGCTTGTGGCAACGAGAGTGGTTCCATATCACCGCTCCCAGGGGCACCAAGTGGGTGGCGCTTCCTGCCTTTTGCTCGGGTCCCCTACCACGACTAACGTCATGGGTCAGCAAAGGGTTAGATTGGGGGTTACCCAAAGACGTGCCCTTGTTGCAAGGCCGCATTAGGGATCTCTTAGAAGGAGACCTCGGCCTGGTCAAGGTGACGCAGGTCATGTTGATTTGCCGGATACTGCCCGGCAAACGTCGCTCCCTTCGCCTGTGGGAGTTTAACCCAGAGGGACCGCGCGCTCTCCAGAATTTCATGGGCGCAATGCCCGTGGAGATGTATAAACTGTTCTTCGGATCACAAATGATGTGTCCGGATTTGACCGAGGACGCAGGCCTAAGCTGCAATCGCCCGGATACCCAAGTAAGTAACCTTGTGCCCGGACCTACTATCCATATAATCATCATAAACTTGCCCCTAAAAGAGCTGTCCTTTTAAACAGGAGTGGATAGCGAAGGCAAAGCTGATCAGGTGTCCGTCTCCCCGTCCGGAAACCAGGCCGGATCCCGTGCTTGTCAGGATGTTGAAGATAATGCCTTTGGAGGGAAGTAAGTGGAAGGACAAGGGAACTATGGCCTCCTTGAAGGAGGCTGGTCCGAAGGGAGGAACCGACAATTCCTCTCCTAAGGGGAAGAAGAGGGCCGCCTCTGACGACCCGGAGACCATGGCCTCGAAGCGGGGGAGAAAATCCTCGTCAGAGAGTCCGACGCCGGGGAGTTCCTCGGCCGAACTACGCCCTCAAAGGGATCAGCCCTCCAGCAAGCCGTAAGTAGAGAGAGGTTTTCCTTTTGAGGGATGGGAGAAATCCTTGATTTATATCTGAGAAGATTAACCGAAATTTTACCTTGTAGCTCGGACCTCAGCCCTTCTCAGCAGAGCTCGTCTTCGGGGGATCTTCTTCCGGAGATGATGGAGAGCGGGACGCCTCCCCCTACCGTACCGCCTAGCGAGGCGGGCGACCCTGAGGTGTCGTCGCGGAGGGTTTCTCTGAATCCGGCAGGGGCAGAAGATAGCTATGTGTCCCCCCAAGGTTCTCCGCGTCCGGCCTTCGAAAGAGGCCATAGGACAAGTCTGGCACCGTCTGGTGCTTGGTTGGAGGAGCTAAAGATTCTGCTGGGGCGAGCTTATATCTCGGAGGAGCACCGTGCATTGATGGGCATGGTGATTGAAAGGATTTCATCCGCAGAAAGCGGATTGCATGAGGCCGTCAAAAGTTTACTGACGGGTTTTGAGGTACGTTAGATAATGTACACTTTTGTCAGTTGCACATAAGTAAGATGCGCCCTGTGTAGATAGTAGGCCCTGAGACTCTGCGCGTTGTCAAGAAATGATGGCACGCAGAGGACCATAATCCCAGGTCTAAGATGTCGCCTTTGAATGTAGGTGGAGAGGTCTCCGGAATCAAGCCGAACTGATGATTTGGCCGAACTAAAGCGGCAACTGGACGTGGCAGATGCCGACATCGCGCTTGTCAACAAGCGGCTTGATGAGGCTCAAGGTATGTAATTCCTCGGGCGGCATCAAGTAAGAGGAGCTTCATGCCAGTGTCTTACAATATGTGTGCTTGACGCAGATGGTACGGCCGCCGTGGAGGATCTTAGGGAAGAACTTGCCCGAGCTAAGGAGCAAGGCAGAAAAAGCGATGTGGCTGCCGAGAAGGCCCTTGAAGAGCTGAGAGCCGAACAGGCTGCTCACTGCCGAAGCAAAGAAGAGATGGCCGAGATGGCCGAGAAGTTAAAGAGCGCTGCAGACCGTTGCAAACTTCTTGAGAAAGAAGACCGGGCGAGACAGACGGACTTAGAGAAGGCCGTTACCAATGCCAAGGACGCTCGCTCTGCGATGAGAGCTGCGAAGGAGGAGCTGCATCAGGCCGAACAGATTGCGGCTGGAAAGCCCTTTATGCTGCGGAGGATGTTTTGCGATCCGAAGTTTGCTCCGTTGGACCGGATGTGGAGTGTGGAGGACACCTATCTGGATTTGGCAGCAAGTGCTGCTGATGCGACCGAACACTTTCGAGATCTAAAAGATCACGAAGTGGAAAAGCTTTTCTGGTCATAGTTCCACAATCCGGAGCGTCCACTGGCAGTGGACGATCGCCTGGCTCAATGGGCCGAACTGAATAGATTGTCCGGACTCGCCATGAAGTACGTCATGGGTCATCTGTGGCCTAGGAGATCGGAGCCGAAGAGTTATTTCAGCTTGGTGCAGCAATTCCTTGACGCGGTGCCGCGTATCAATGCGATGAAGAGGTCAGCATGCATAGAGGGCGCACGGATGGCTCTTGCCCGTGTCAAGACATACTGGGCAGAGATGGAGACCATCGTTGTTGCGTCCCGAGATTCGAACAAAAGCCGAGTACCCTCCGAGCACTATTTTTCAGGAAGTCCTTGAAGGCGCTCGTGTAATAGAGACGCAGTGCTCGAAGGATGCTATGTTATGATAGCGTATGTAATTATAAAGCAATATTTTGATAAATTGTAGTGGCCTTTTATACTTGTGCCTTCAAGTATTGGGAACACCTCCTGTGCGGCCGTTTTAAGATATATATATATATATATATATATATATATATATATATATATATATATATATATATATATATATGTAATCTGAAAGATGGCAGTCGTTGGCTTCAGCCCCCACGCACATAATGCGGGGGTGCTCGCAGAAGACGCATTTTCACACTTAACCCAACGTCTTGGTCCTACAAAGGAGGTGATAGCACAGCGGGCCAGGCAACCGGACTATAATGCTTTAACACTTTCACTTAGCCATAGGAGCTTGACAGTGGGACTATTTAGGTAGCCCCTTGGTGGCGACTGCGCTCGCCCGAGTTTGGGGCGCGTATGTGCCTGGCTGAGAAACGGCCCTTCGTTAAAACGGAGGAATCCTATAGGTTCCGATAGGTCATCGGGTGGCTGACCATTCTCACGCTACATCATGACAGTCAGTTTTCGGCTTCTCTACTGAGGCGCTCGCCCGGCCTAACCGGGGCACAATCGTAGTAGTTCTCCTGGTGCTACCTTACCGATAGAGCGGAACGTAAGGTAGCCGAACTCAGGAGCCGGGCAACCCAACATTTGACCAAAGACATGATTCGGAGCTGATGCATATAATGCCAAAACCCGCGACGCCGAACACTCCCTAAGGTGTTCGGTCTTTATGAGTGCGGGCAAAACAACACTCTTTATTAAAAAGCCCCTAGTGTCCAGGTACGCGCAAAAATTCTGACGTGGCCACATGCCAAGATGCCAGCCTCCTCCTTGGTTATATCAGAGAAAACCAGGGGATATGTAGCAACAAGAGACAGTAAAAAAGGTTTGCGCAGGGTCTTAATCTAAGAAGAATCCTTAGGACGGGTCCCTACCGCACGTCTGCGCCTGTGTCTCCGTTGGGCCGTATCCTGGACGGGCGCCGCACGATGTTCATCTGCGAAAGAGAGGAACTGAGCTGAAAATGGGTCGTGCCGAACAAAAGTTTAAAATAAGCAAAGTATAAAGTAAAATATATAGAACTGAGCTTTACTGTCTCTTATTGTATATGTACGGAGCCCCTAGTGCGGGGGTATATAGCCACTAAGCCTGCATCAATGATGATTTTGTATCGAACTCGTCTATCCGCGTTCGTGGTCTTTAATGACCTATTCCGAAATTTTTGGCCGGTGAAGCCATTTTACTGTGGGGCTGTCAAAGCGGCCGCACAGTCCTCTGCTTGGGGGAGGGGCACATCAATGCTTCCCCTTCAAAGAGATGATGCCTCATGGACCGGGCATCTTAAGCGTTAGAGATGCATAATGCGGTATTGCGTTAAACCGGGCGAAAGCTTCGCGTCCCAGTAGTGCTTGATAGCGACTGGAGAATGGGACGATGTGGAAGGTCAGCTTTTCGCGGCAGAAGTTATCGGTAGAGCCGAATATAACTTCGAGCCGGAGAAAACCCATGCAATGGGTGTCCGGACCAGGCGTGACCCCTTGAAAGGCGGTTTTGCTGTGGCGGATTCTTGCTGGGTCTATCCCCATGTGGCGGATTGTGTCCTGATATATCCGGTTTAGTCCACTGCCACCGTCCATAAGGACATTTGAAAACTGGAGTCCACCAATTATTGGATCGAGTACCAAGGCAGTCCAGCCTGCGTTCCTGATACTTCTAGAATAATCCAGCTGATCAAAGATGATTGGTTTTGACAACCAATGGCGGGACCCCTTTGGGATAGGTCGTGTGGTGCGTACCTTTATGGTCGCCGCATGTTTTGTTATGTGAATTAAGTTTACTGTTTTTACTTCTTGTGGGAAGTTCTTTTGTTTCCTGGTGCTCTGCTTTTGGGGTTCTTCCTCGTCTTCTCTTGGTGTGTCGAGCCCCTTGTGTTCGGCGTTGAGTCTGCCGGATTGTTTGAAAACCCAACAATCTCTATGGGTATGGTTAGCAGGCTTACCGGGAATACTGTGTATTTGACATATCCTGTCCAGGATTTTGTTTAAGTTGGATGGATCATCCCTGTTATCCTGGAGGGGTGGCTTTGACTGGTTCTGTCGTGAGCTTTTGAATCCGGCGTTGACTGTCGTGCTCTTCGGACTTTTTTCCTTACTCCGGCGACGGTCCTTGTTGCATCATGGTTTTCCATTTCCATCCCTAGTTTCGGATGTACTTGGGTCGCTGGGGCTGCATCTTGCCAACCAGCTGTCCTCTCCTGCACAAAAGCGGGTCATGAGGCTTGTTAGTGCGGCCATTGTTCTTGGCTTTTCTTGGCCGAGGTGTTTGTCGAGCCATTCGTCTCAGACGTTATGCCTGAAAGCTGCTAAGGCTTCAGCGTCCGGACAGTCGACTATCTGATTCTTTTTAGTGAGGAATCTATTCCAGAATTGCCGAGCTGATTCTCCGGACTGTTGAGTTATGTGACTAAGATCGTCTGCATCCGGAGGGCGGGCATAGGTCCCTTGAAAATTTGCTCAGAAAGCGTCCTCGAGTTCTTCCCAACTTCCGATTGTGTTTTCAGGAAGGCTTTTAAGCCAATGCCGGGCTGGCCCTTTAAGCTTAAGGGGTAAGTATTTTATGGCGTGGAGGTCATCTCCTCTAGCCATATGTATGTGGAGGATATAATCCTCGATCCGGACTCCAGGGTCTGTTGTTCCATCATATGCCTCTATGTTTACGGGTTTGAATCCCTCTGGAAATTCATAGTCCAGGACCTCATCGGTGAAACATAGGGGGTGTGCGGCGCCCCTGTATTTCGGTGTGCCGGATTCTGATGATGGCTTTATTGCATTGCTTACGAGAGCTTGCTTTCTCGGCCTGTAAATGGACCTGACTGGGCCCTGATGCGAATCCTTAAGTGGGTCGCATGCCGATTTAAGTGCGGCGCCGCTTGCCGCTTTATGCTGGCCATGGGGTCGTCTATCCGACCGTGTGGCTTTCTTATTTTTTGAATGCGAGGGCTCTAGGGCCTCTTCGACAAATTCGGGCAGTAGCTTTCTCTTTGGATAGCTTTTAGTGCGGCGAATGTCGCCGTATTTATCTGCGGTATTGATTACTTTGCTCCATCGGATCCTGAGTGCATCTTCCGCCGTTTTTAGCTTCCGCTTCTGCTTTTTCAGGCTGCGTGCTGTTGCAACGAGCCTCTTGTGGAGATTCTTCTGCTTCGTGGGTTTATCCGGCGTAAGGTCGTCCGGAGTGTCGTTTTCGCTGGGGGAGGGATGTTCGGTTTCTCTATCCGTGTTGCCCTGTTCAGACGGTTTCTCTAAGGCCTGCTCGTCGTCTACCGGCTCATCCTGCTCTGTGGCTGGGTCTTTATCGAGGCGGGGCTTGGGTCGGCGTTTACGCCGACGCTTTGATTGCTTTTCGAGGGATCGGTCCCCCGTTCCATCCCCTTTTTCCTCGTTGTCGTTTCCTTTAGGGGTATCCACCATGTACACATCTTGAGATGGGGTGGCTGTCCAATGCCCTATGGGCGTTGGCTCATCGGTATCTCCTGCATCGTCGTCCATGTTATCGATGTCTGCGGAGTCGAAGTTGAGCACGTCATTTAAATTGTCGACAGTGGCTACCAAGTGGGTGGTGGGTGGGCTTTGAATTTCTTCATCGTCCGTATCCCATCCTCGCTGACCGTAGTCCGACCAGGGCTCTCCTGATAAAGAGAGAGACTTTAGAGAATTCAGGATGTCGCCAAAAGGCGAGTGCTGAAAGATGTCCGCGGCGGTGAATTCCATTATCGGCGTCCAATTGGATTCGATCAGTAGGGGCACGGGGGGTTCGGAGTTCGGAGAGGAATCTGACTCCTTGGAGTCACGGGCCGTGCGGAACGCGGGGCTGACGTTTGGCTCGATCGCTTTTGAGATCGTAGCCCCCGAGGTGACGTCCAACCGCTCGTCCTCGATTGGCGCAATAGCCTCCGAATAAAGGGTCGGAACCGGTGCTTGTGCGGCCTCCGGGGCACTGTTCGGCGGCAGAGCTAGATCATGCCTCTCGACACAGTGCGGCGCGCTCAGCTGTGGCTTGAATCTGTCGAAGATCAAATCCCCGCGGGTGTCTACCGTGTAGTTTAAGCTTCCAAACCTGACCTGATGGCCAGGGGCGTAGCTTTAGATCTGCTCCAGGTGGCCAAGCGAATTGGCCCGCAGTGCGAAGCCGCCAAAGACGAATATGTTCCGGGGAGAAAAGTCTCACCCTGGACCGCATCGTCGTTGATGATCAAAGGAGCCATCGAGCCCAAAAGTGACGACACAGAGGAACTCTCAACGAAAGCACCAATGTCGGTGTCAAAACCGGCGGATCTGGGGTAGGGGGTCCCGAACTGTGCGTCTAGGCGGATGGTAATAGGAGACAAGGGACTCGATGTTTTTACCCAGGTTCGGGCCCTCTTGATGGAGGTAAAACCCTACTCCTGCTTGATTAATATTGATGATATGGGTAGTACAAGAGTAGATCTACCACGAGATCAAGGAGGCTAAACCCTAGAAGCTAGCCTATGGTATGATTGTTGTATGATGAAGTTTTCCTACGGACTAGAACCCTCCGGTTTATATAGACACCGGATAGGGTTAGGGTTACACAGAGTTGGTTACAATGGTAGGAGATCTTGAATATCCACATCGCCAAGCTTGCCTTCCACGCCAAGGAAAGTCCCATCCGAGCACGGGACGAAGTCTTCAATCTTGTATCTTCATAGTCCTGGAGTCCGGCTGAAGGTATAGTCCGGCTACCCGAACACCCCCTAATCCAGGACTCCCTCACAATGCGTGAGAGACATGCCTAAAGATAATGTGCGTACAGGAGACACGTAGGCAGGTCTATGTATATAGAAAGGGTCGATGGGGATTGTGCGTGTGTATGCTTATGAGAGGAAGAGTGCTTGTGATAAAGGTCAGTGAAAACAGTCGTAAATGGTTATGAGAGGTAGGGAGGGTTATATCGAGAGCATGTGTGCGAGAAAGACACCTCGGAAGAGAGTGTGTGAGCATGTGTGAGAGACCACCGATGGAGAGCGAAACTACACGTAAAAGACTGCTGTACACATTGATTAAAGATATAAGTTGTATCCAAATATTAGGATGGGATCATGATATTTGAAATGCGCATAAGGAATGGTCATTGATCCATCAGACATCTAGATTCTATCAAATTTGAGCATGTCTATGTTATTATTCGACACAATTGATCCACATAGTTAGTACTTTGAACTCCAGACAATGCATCGCTTTAGCAATCGAATATAAACGTGAGTATAGTTCATGTTGTGTGTGTAAAGCACAATATACATACGAAAGTTATGCAATGAACATTATAAATAGCTACCTATGAACTAGCATAAATTTGAATTCAACTTAAGGTGTTTAAAAAAATCAAATTCAACATGAAGTCCATTCAATTATTTGAATTTGATATGATGGCATTTGTAAATCATACCTAAATTATGGGGGAACCAATCTTTGCTCTGATTTTGTACATAATAGCATATGTAGTCGTGTACAAAATAGATTCAAATTTAGATCCTCCATTCCAAAATAATGGTAGTCATAGGATTTTCAAGTGTCAAAATTTCAAAAAGAAGCGGATAATTTAATGAGGTTTTCAAACATACAAGGTCAAATTTAACATTGTCTATTTAGGTCAATCCTCAAAGTTCAAGAGTACTCTAAACATGAATGCTTGTGTTTCAAAATTTTGAACGAAGCCCCAAAAGAGCCTCTACTCGCCCGAAATCGCGTGAGACCAATGTTTGGTAGTACAAGGAAATTACCTTTCTAATAACTCCGACCCGTGAAACTTACCGGCCTGACGTCCTAAGGTCTAAACCGGGGTAGGTTTGTAGCTTCATCTAGATGACATGCAACCGCCTCAGAGAAACAATCATACACAATGGCCGCCTAAGCACACATGCACGCGGCCGAAATCGCTCCCACCCACTATTTGGGACACCTGGGATTACCATCCTACCCTCGACCCGTAGTAGGTCCGAAATATAAGAGGGGGGCAAAGTTTGTACTTTCCCCAAATTTCAAACAAGCGCGTCCCATCTTCTGTTCAAAAAAGCCAAAAACAAGCGTGTGCCAGACCGAAACATGGTTCTCCCCCTCCCCCCGCCCACCCGTCTGATTCCCCATCCGTACTCCGTGGGTGCAAAAACTACCTCTCCACCAGCCGCGAAACCCCGACGTCCTCTGTCCACCACCCCATCCCACCCATCAACCGCCGCCCTCCTCCATCACGCTGGAGCCGATACCCCGACGTCGTCATCCATCGCAATGCCCTCCATGGCTAGTAGTTGAAACCGAGGCCGAGCCGTCTGTACCCGAGCCAGTTCAACCACGCCGTCCTGCGCCTCTCCCTTGCCGCTCCAACTTCGCCACCCTCCACCGCACCGGAGCTATTCCTGCTACGCCATCCTTCTCTGCCTCAGATCTACTTCCCCTCTGCGGATATATGGCCACGGCAACACAGTCAACAATTTGTCCATGGGTTTGTCCAAGGATCCATGGTTCTCCAAAACATCGGTTCCCCCTGGAGAAAAAAGAAGGTCGCCGCGACATATGGAGGAGACCACACTCGCAACCGATAACGGTACTACTCTTCCCTTATTCGTGCAAATCTTACGTTTCTGCTTGCATGGTATTCATCCCACAAAAGACACTAGTTGACCGCTTCTTCTTGATACTAGATGTTCCTAGTAACTCGCGATGCACAAGGTTTCTCTTCATATACTATTTCACCTTAGCTAGATACTACTAGGGAAAACCTTATACACAGAAATTTAGCAACAGCGCGGTTTAAAAAAGGGCGCTAGTGCTAGATAGCAGTAGCGGTTCAGAATAAACCGCGCTGCAGATACAATCCTAGCAGTAGCGCATGTGCCCGTAAAAGCGCTACTACTAATATTCCCATTGCTGGAACGATGGGCTACGCATAGCAGTAGCGGCCTTGCAGGAAGCGTGCTACCGCTAGGGCATGAGTAGCAGCGCGTTTCCCTGTAACAGCACTACTGCTAATGGAAATAAAATAAAATGAAAAACAAATAGAAAAGTAAATGAATATGAAAGAAACAGAAAAAGGAGAAAGAAAAAAATAAAATGTAAAGAAAAATAAATGAAAAAGCAAAAAAACAAAGAAAGGCTTAGCTGTAGCGTGTGTTAGTAAGAGGCGCTGTAGCTAACGCAGCTGCAGCGCGTTTCTAGGACCCCCGCTATAGGAACAGAAAAGGAAATAAAAAAGAGAGAAAATTACATATGTATAGCAGTAGCGCGTTTTGGAAAAAGCGCTATAGCTACCTTAGCTATAGCGCGTTCTGCGAAACGCGCTATTGCTAGTTTTGACTTAACCAAAAAACCGTTTCCCCCCGGCCACCACTTGCCCCCCAAATCTCTCGACCCACCCCGCCGCCGTCTTCCCGGTTCGCCGTCGCCCCACTTCGCCGCCGTCTCTTGTCGACGTCGACGCCCCCGGAGCCACCAGAGTCGTGCGCCGTCGACACCACCGGAGCCGCCCCCAATGCCACGGAGCCGCGCGGCCTCATCCACGCCACCTGAGCTGCCGTCGACGCCACCGGATCCTCCCTCGCCACAACTGCCTCCCTCGCCGTCACCGGAGATGCCCCTGCCTCCCTCGCCACCACCGGAGCCATCCTCTGTAAGCCCCCACCCCTCCTCTCACTCATGCATAGGTTAGCTAGTTTAATTATGTTAATTATCTTGGTTAGGGCAAAAACTTAGTTAGGGCTTTGACAGAGAAGTAGTTAGGTTAACTAGTTTAATTAGGTTAATTACCTAGGTTAGTGCAAAAATTTAGTTAGGGCTTTGACAGAGAACTTGTCAGGTTAACTAGTTTAATTAGGTTAATTATCTAGGTTATTTAGGCAAGTTTTATTTTAAAGATGATCCCTTCCTAGACTTTTATTGTTGATTATATCTTTTCATTGAAGTGGTCATGTTGTTTGTGCCCAAGTGGCTTTGTTGTTTGAATGAAGCTGACTGGCCTATATATGTTTTGCCGGAATGTTGATTCATTTCCGTTCTGGCAAATTTCAGGTTCTCGATTGGTCAACTTTTTAGCAAAGGTCATGCCAAAATTTTCCATGAATTTCGGCATGACTTGTGCTACAAACTAGGACATAGCGAGTGCCCGGGATTTGCCGCACCAGGAAGGAGTCAATGTTCCTGAAAAACATACGCCTTTTGTATGTAATTATTCATTTTATTAGGTCTAGAATTAATTTACTAGATTTAATCGTAGGAAACATGGCTAGCAACAATGAAGGACAGGGTTCTGGTGATTGCGATGACGTCTACTGGGCGGCAGACGAATTTTTTAGCCTTGCCGACGATCAACCGGTGGCATCGTGGACTGAGACCGACAAGAAGACCGATGCTGAGACTGAGACCGGCGCTAAGACTCAGACCGGCATCGAGACCGGCGCTGAGACTGAGACCGGTGCTGAGACTGAGACCGGCGCTGAGACTCAGACCGACATCGAGACCGGCGCTGAGACTGAGACCGGCGCAGCCTCGGGGAGCAGAGCCGGTGTAGAACAGAAAACAAAGAGGCAACGGCTTCCTAACAAACTCAAGATTAGTAGACTGGTGGTCACGGGGGTGGACGATGGCAATTTTTAGCCAAAGGCGCCCGAGGAAGCGCGTCGATGCTACCACAATCAAATAGGCTGCATCATACGGACAACCGCCACCATCAACGATGAGAAACTACCGAAGATAGAAAATATGAGGAGCTCCCTCCTAAAGAAGTTTCACCAGATATTCTTGTTCACAGGCCGGATTCAGAAGCATTATGAAGATCCAGATGAGGACCCGGCAATGAAGAAGATAAACAAACACGCCATGACCAAGTTTAGCAATGCGTTGGCCGCCTGGAAAAATCGAGTGAAAGCAAAGATCATCGACAAGAAGGAACCCTACTCCGAGATTGTAAAGGATAATCCGACAATCACGGAAGATCAGTTTCAAATATTCAAGTAGGCTTGCGAGGCCGAATCTGCGGAAAATAAGTCTCAGTACATGAAGGGGCTTCAAGAGAAGAACATTGGGAGCCACCACCTCGGAAGCCGTGGTTACGGCGGAAAGAGGTCCAAATGGGCCAAGGAGGACGCGGAAGCCGCGAGTCTTGGCATCCCAGACCCCTTGGCGGATTTCACCGTCCCGCAGGAGCATGACGTCTTGAGGGCCCGGCACCGTTGGGACCCAGTGAACAAGGTTTATGAGACAACACCGGTCATTACGGAGTTCATGAGACTGCTGGTAATTTTACTTTCTGATCAATTCGACTGCACACGTTAGTCATATTTGTAAACAATCCTTGTGCCTTTTGCAAAGAGAGCAACATCGGATTGCGGCCGAAAGCGACTCGCCATCTGAGGCATTGGCGAGGCCCAAGTTGGACACTCCATTCAACCGGGCGTTGAACATATTGAAACGACAATTGGTGGATACTCGACCGTCGTATGGACGCATGCACGGTGTCGGAGACGGCGCCACGTGGAAGAAGTACTATCGTGAGACCACGGAGGAGAGAAAGGATTTTCCTTGGTGACATCCGTAGCTGCCGCAAAACAGGTGGTTGCAGATTTGTCTACTTCCTTGGTGACAGGCGTTATCACTTGAACAAGGCAAAATCCATAAAAAATGCAAATGACTTTCCCCTTGCCGACTTCTTGGGGAGCAGCTCGACTAGCGTTGCACCAGCACCTGCTCCCGCACCGGCTCCCGCACCGGATGTGCTCGGTGGTGCTTCATCTTTGGCTGAGCTCGACACCCTCACGGTATCTGTCACACCGGCCCCTTCAATATAAATGTATAATCTCCCATTTTTGTTGCCTTTTGGATGTCTCACGTCGTAGAATTTTCTTTGCAGGCCGACGAAACCCCGTGCACCATATTGTACACCATCGGCTACCAGAAGGTGGACGTGGAGAAGGCGACGATAATGAAGCCGAAGGAACCATTGTTCCACAGCTGGCCGATCCCCCCGAACGTCTTCAAGGTTTCCATGGCCAGTGTCAAACCGGGCCACAAGAATTTGCCTCCTCCAATACTAGCGGGGGATGACGACGAGACACCGCAGCGGCTTGGTGATTGTTGCAATGGGTGGGTGCTGTTATGGACAAAGAGTCTGCTTCGTTTGGAGGCGGCCGGGAGCACACCCACGAGCACGCAGCCTCATCAAGGTATGAACATCAACACCCGACCTACCCAATTAGCGTCGGGTGTCGGGTTGGGTGATAGCGGATGGGGTAAGGAGGAGGCTACATTAGTCGCTGATGACGTCGCCATGGATGAGGATGAGGACGACGATGGCGCTGAACAGTATGTCTATACTGGCGCCTCCTCAGGGTTTGAGCGTCATGAGTCGGTGCCTGAATTGCCGTCTCAATGTATTATGGACGACCTTCCAGTAGTAAAGAAGTCTAGGAAGAGAGCGAGGAAAGGCAAAAAAGTTGATTCTATGATCCAGCCGCCTCAGCAGCCTCGGCTTCAGGACCGTATAGAGATCCCCGATTTGGATAAATGGCATATCCTCGGTCAACCAATCCTACCTGCAACAGCGCTACGGGCCAGATTCAGCGATCTAAGCAGACTCCATGACGATGTGATGTGGGTAGAGAAAGGCCTCATCGCCTCGAAAGATCCAGGATACCCACTCTACATGGTTAATGTTCCGCGGCAAATGTCATACGTCGACAGCTTCCCCGCGGATAAGTTCTTCCTACGATTCGATTACATATTCGACATGTTTCACGTGAAGAAGCTGGATTTTACGTTTGTCCGCCATTATGCCTTGCACATGAACTACATCATCGGGGTTGAGCGGATATCTAATATCTGTGTCACTGACCCGTACTACATGCACGAGGGCTTCTTGGGAGTCTGCGCAAAGCACCGTGAATACACGAGGGATTACATCGTCACTCTCATGCTTGTCAATAAGGACAAGGAGGCGATTCTCGTGCCTTGTCATCCCGTGTAAGTCATCCGCGCTGCTATCCTTCCTTCGATTTCAATCATTCATTTGCACGGTGGAGGCTAATTAATTTGAGGTGTACTTATTTTGCGCAGCGGCGGGCGCGCCATCCTCATCATCCACTACCCCCGATTCTCCCACGCACTTTACTTGGACTCATCGAAGAACATTCAGAAAAAGGATTACACCCACATCAAGGATGTTCTAGACAGTGCTATGTTTTACTACCAAGCAAGGGGTGGAGAGGTCAGGGACAAGAAGACAACGGGCGGCAGGGCCGCCTTCGGCCATAAGACCGACTTCTGCTGCATCCAGCAACCGAACGATTCTCTTAATGATGGATTCTATGTCCTACACCACATGCTGGAGTACAGACGGGATCACCAGAACCTTCGCATGTCACCTAGATCTGTGATGCCCATATTCTGCAATGGGCAAAGGACATAGGAGATATCGAGGATCATCGACTTTGAGCTGAGTTCTATAACATCCAACGCGAACTTTCCCAAATCATCATGAAGGAGGTCGTCGAAAAAACAGAGATGTTCTACATAGAAGGGCAAATGTCGCGGGAAGACGTCTGAACATGGATAGCCTCTCAGCGTCTCGACATGAAGCCTTTCACTAAGCTCAAGGACTATCTCCCTGACTTGGATGGATGGAACGACATGTTGGAGTGATTGTCGATATATGACAATGTGTCCGTTTAGTCCATTCTTTCTGTACGACAAAACTTTGAGTTATGCACGATGAAACTTTATTTGTGATGTAATTAAACCGTCCTCCTCCTCGACTAGCAAAAATCACTCTAGTTAGGGCATTTTGGGGTACGATGAACATTGTTATTTATGCTTATGATATGTTGTTTCTATTTTTGCCAAGTCTGTCTCTTTCTGTTGCTCAACTATATATGTTGCATATCATCGACTCATGTGACGATGCAGGTGCATATATCATAGATGGCGAAGAAGTGCTACGCCAGGAGTATATATACGACAAGTGGCCGGAGTGTCAGGCCCAGGTGTACCGGTTTCCGGTTTTCGAGCGATAGGCAGTAGTTAGTTTAGGTTCACGCTAATGCGAGAGAGGGATACGAACTCATGTACTCAAAGTGATAGATCTTCTCGCGTATATCATTGTTTAGATGGATGACGATGTATTTGCAAGTAATCGAGACTTGTATTGCTATTTTCGAGATGGTGACGAGAGACCACTTTGTGTTGGATGATGATTATGATGAGACTATTTGTATGTATATGTTATGATTACATCTGTGGTCTCGCAGGAATTTGTATGTGTATCATGATAACATCTGTATGTGCTAAAGATTCTTCTATAAAGCATGTTCAAATACAAAACAAATATGCCGAAAAAACAAAAAAAAACTACTAAAATTAGCAGTAGCGAGTGGAGAAAAGTTAGCAGCAGCGCGGTAGTAGCAGTAGCACGCACGGAAGAAGCGCGCTATAGCTATTAGCAGTAGCGAGCTTCCACTAAGCGCGCTGCTGCTACACTTGTGTAGCAGTAGCGCTGGTGAGCACTCGCTACTGCTATGTGTTAGCTGTAGAGCCTTATTAGTAGCGCCGGTCCGCGCGCTACTGATACACCTAAAACCCGCGCTGCTGCTAGCCTTTTCCCTAGTAGTGAGAGGTCCGTCGCCCCCCTGAATTTCAATTCCTAGTCAGTTGATTCCCAATTAATGGAAGCATTCCCCAGCGTAACAGGCGCTAGTCCGCCTATTACACCAGGGAAGCAGCGCCTGGGTGTTTATCTTAGGGGCATGTGGGGCCTAGAGCTACTGGCGCCTGATCTGGAGGTTGGTCGGGACTAAAGGGATGGCCTGGGGGTGCTGCCAAGCACGGCGGTGCTGTGAGGTCGAGGGGAGGGCTGGGCGGCGAAGGCAGGGGTCTGGGCCGATGGTCGCTGGCGGTTCGAGAAAGATCATCAACAGTGACTAGCGGGAGGTAGACGAAGGCCATCTGCCCGTTCCTTATAGATCGAATGGTTCATTAAAAAATCGACTGACCTATTTATTTCAGTCAACTGTTATCTTGATATGACCACATGTGGTGGTGTGCTGGAGGAGTACCTGCATTTCCTGTGCTCATATATTACAAAATCATATGGAGTAGAATCTAGTTTTGTTTGCCATGCAATGTTGTAGAGCTATCATATGTCTCCTGTCATTTATTTTTTAGCCACCTGCTATCTTCTACTTTTATAGTTTACTAGTTCTGCACACACTTCACCCATACTCTCACTATTGTGTTTTTATGCAAGGGTATTTCAGAGTCTGCCTCGAGAGAAGCAAAAAATAAAAGAGAGAAGTTGCTCGAGCTTTGTACGTGGGTAAGCACGACACGTTATGACACTATAAAGGGTGCAGTGTTAGCAGATGGAGACGGTAAACGTAGCTCTGGAGTTGATGACCTCGCTCACAATGAACCACCATCCCAGGTGCTTGCTTTAACTTCGCGATGTCATATGTGGTTGCATGTTCCATATGGTCTCTAGCTTGTATTCGAATGGCCGAAGTCGATATTTTTTACATGAACCACCATCCCGTGAGCACCAGAAGACAAATAGCTAGTCAGGGCACTCGCCGAGCCAGTGACAAGCCCAGCAAAGACAGGCATCACCTGGAAGCCAACTAAAAAGCCGCGATGGTGGCGAAGCAGCCCGCCTCCCACTAGGCTCTCAGGTCCTAGATGATCATGCTCACCACTCCAGCCGTATGACTAGCTTGTATTGCTTCCAATTTGGTTAAATTGCATCTTCTTAGCTTACACATTATACCTTTGAATATGAGATGCCTTTCTGTTTTTGGTACATACTAGTACATCTGTGTATTAACCATGTTCTTACATCAAACTAATGTTCTTGTGTATCCCTCATCAATCACTTATGATAAGGCAGTCAGGCAAGTGGACTACTCCTCATTTAAAGAATGTAGTGTCAGCCTCCCGACACGATTCTCAAGAAACAGCAAGGCTAGATGAAGATAGTGAACGTAGCTCTGTAGTTGATTACCGCATTTCCCCTACACTAGCATCGCAGGTGCTTGCTATAACTTGGTAGCGTGATATGTGGTTGCATGTTGCATATGGTGTCTAGATTGTAATCCTTCCAATCTGGTTAAACTGCATGTGCTATTCTGCTTAGCTTATACAGTATACCTGTTAATGTGACATGCCTTCTTGTATTTAGTACATAGTACATCTGTCTATTAAGCATGTCCTTACATAAAACTATTGTTTTTTTTTGTATCCCGCATCAATCAATATGACAAGACACCTTGAGTATATGTAGTGTGATATTAGTTGCATCCTTCATATGATTTATAGCATGTGCTGCTTCTAATTTGTTGAAATTCCATTTATGATGGGACACTTTTAACTTGGCAGTGTAGCGACCAGACCTCAAATGGTCCAATCTTTGTGCTCCAGTGTCATCCCTGGATCAGTAATGCTGACACCACACAGTACTTGAAGAATTTATAACACAGTAGCAATCACACACTTATTACATCGAGTGTCTCCAAAAGAGAACTTATTACAATAAATATGGCTTAAGGCCACCTAATAACGATAACAGCGGAAGGCTTGGAAGATAAGTGAGTCCATCAACTCCAACGGCATCACTGAGTATAGAACCATGACCTAAAGGCACCTTACTTGTCGTCTGAAAAGTCGGCAACATGAACGTTGCAGCTCGAAACGGGTCAGCACATGGAATATGCTGGCAATGTAACACATTTAGAGCAATGAAAGAATAAGGCTATACTACATGCATATTTGGCTGGTGGAAAGCTCTATGGTTACAGTTTTGCGTAAAGCCAATTTTTCCCTACTACAAAGGAATACATTTTATTTAACTATCATGGTGGTTGTTAAACATTGAGAGTGTAGACACCCTCTCAATCCCAATTAAACATCATCATTAAAACCCAACAAAATTAATTAGAGTAACATGATGAGATTCACATGATAATCCAAGTACTAGATACTCAAGATGTCCATAACCCGGGACATGGCTAACCATGATTAGTTTATACACTCTGCAGAGGTTTACGCACTTTTCCCCACAAGACT
Source organism: Triticum dicoccoides (assembly GCF_002162155.2). Lineage (NCBI taxonomy): Eukaryota > Viridiplantae > Streptophyta > Magnoliopsida > Poales > Poaceae > Triticum > Triticum dicoccoides. The sequence goes on from NC_041382.1 coordinate 339,294,564, forward strand.
CGATCTCCTCCATTGGGATTCTCGCACTACATGGTGTTTGAGAAACGGATGACCGAGACATAGTCTTTCAGAAGCGCTAGCACCTTACGATCGGGTAGACCGTTACACCTACTTTCCCCTACATCTGCTAGTCTACCACTTTAAGAGTTCACACAACTTAGTCAACTATGCTAGATCCCATAGTAGCTTGTGGCTGCACACGGAAGTTTCTAGTATGAATAATCTCATGATCCCATTGAGCCTGGGTGGCGGTCCAAAAGAAAACATGCAATCGCTAGAATACCCCGGTGCCTCAATCCACCCAGATGTGTATTTAAGTTGCCACCTTAGATAAACAATTAATTTAACAAACTCACATCTGTCATGGATACACTCATCCAATCCACGTCTACTAGCATAGCATGGCATAATAAGAAAACGTACAAGTAACTCCCGAAGGTTTGATAATAACAGGTAATAGGTACTACCTCATCTACTTCCCAAACCCACAATTTAATTAGATCCTAGTCATGCAATGTGTGAGGATTGATCTAATGCAATAAAATTGGGTAATAGGAAGTATGATCAAAGTGTTACTTGCCTTGCCGATGATCCGCAAAACCTAGCGATTCGAAGTAGCAAGCGGTGCATTCCGGGTACTCTATCGCAAACAAACAAGCATACAATAAGTACTCAACTAATGCACAGGTAAAAATCAAATAAGAGATCTAACCAAAAAGTTCAACTTAAGAACTCCGGTTGGCAAACAGAAAGAGGGTTTCGAGACGAAACTCCAGGTGCTTGAATCTCCTGATTCCGATAAACGAGTGAAAAGTTATACTAGAACGAACATCGGATCAGAAATCACGATCAGAAAAATCACGGAATAAATCCGAGAAAAAGAAAAACGACTAACAGGTTAACGAACGAACATTCATTATCTGGATCTAAACAAAGAACGCGTTCATTAAAACGAGCGAACGCTCGCTAATTAAACTAAACCGAGAAAAAGACCGATCTTTCTAAAAAATGAAACTAAAAAAACCGAAAATAAACCGGTGAAAACCATCGCTTTTCTAAAAAAACGGCAGCGGCGGCGGAGTCGACCTTGTCGGCAGCGGCGGGGCGGCGGCGGCGGCGGCTTTGGGCTGGCTCGGCTCGGGGTCGCGCTATATAAAGGCCTCGTCCAGGGAGTCCTGGCCACACACGGCCCGTAGGTCGGTTCGGACTTTTTCTAAATAATTACGCTCAGAAAAAAACAAAAAAAATACTAAAAGGACTCGAAAAATCCCGAAATAAATTTTCCCCGGCTTCTAAAATCAAGCCGCACAGGATGAACATTTATTTGGGGCCTAAATGAAATTTTGAAAAACACGCATTTTTCCTAAATTCAAATAAAATAACAAATAAAACAAAAACAAAATCTTATTTGATTTTTTTATTAAATCCTCAATATTTCTTTATTTTGGGAAAGTCATTTTATTCCCTCTCTCATATTTTTATAATAGAAATAATTGAAGATAAAATAAATAAAATCAAATGATCCTATTTTCAAAATTTGAGAAAAACTCAAATATGAAAATAACGAAATCCCCAACTCTCTCTGAGGGTCCTTGAGTTGCGTAGAATTTCTAGGATCAACCAAAATGCAATAAAATATGATATGCAAAGATGATCTATTGTATAACATTCCAAATTGAAAATTTGGGATGTTACAAACCTACCCCCCTTAAGATGAATCTCGCCCTCGAGATTCGGGTTGGCTAGAAAATAGGTGAGGGTGGTCCTTCAGCAATTCTTCCTCTCGTTCCCAGGTGGCTTCATCCTCCATGTGGTGGCTCCACTGAACTTTGCAAAACTTGATAACCTTGTTGCGGGTGACTCAGCTGGCATACTCAATAATCTTAACTGGTTTCTCCTCGTAGGTCAAATCACTGTCCAACTGAATCGCTTCCAGCGGCACTGTATCTCTTAGTGGTATATCAGCCATCTCTGCATGGCACTTCTTCAACTGTGAAATGTGGAACACGTCGTGAACTCCTGACAATCCTTCGGGCAATTCCAACTTATAAGCTACTTCTCCCATACGCTCCAAAAGCTTGTATGGTCCTACAAAACGTGGCGCTAACTTTCCCTTAACTCCAAAGCGCTTAACTCCTTGAAGTGGAGATACTCGAAGATAAACTCGGTCTCCGACTTCGTAAACTGTCTCCTTGCGTTTAGAATCTGCATAACTCTTCTGCCTGGACTGGGATACCTTGAGCCTATCGTGAATCAATTTCACTTTCTGTTCAGACTCCTTAATCAGATCCGGTCCAAACAACTGGCGGTCTCCAACTTCATCCCACGACAATGGGGTCCTTCACCTCCTTCCGTATAAGGCTTCGAAAGGGGCCATCTTCAAACTGGATTGATAACTGTTGTTATAAGAGAACTCTACATATGGCAAGTTATCGTCCAAACTAGATCCATAATCTAGCGCACAAGCTCTCAGCATATCCTCCAAATTCTGATTGACTCTCTCGGTCTGTCCATCTGTCTGCGGATGGAAAGCTGTACTGAACTCTAGCCTGGTACCCAAAGTTTCATGCAACTGATTCCAGAACTTTGAGGTAAATTGGGTTCCTCTATCTGATACAATGCTCCTTGGAACTCCATGCAGACATACGATCCTGGTCATGTATATTTTTGCCAACTTGGCACTAGTGTAAGTAGTCTTCACTAGAATGAAATGAGCTACCTATGTCAAATGATCGACTATAGCCCAAATTGAGCCAGAGCCTAAACGAGTTCTGGGCAATCCTGTAATAAAATCCATGCCTAACTTATCCCACTTCCATTCGAGTATCTGCAATGGCTGTTGCAATCCCGCTGGCTTCTGATGCTTTGCCTTTACTCTCTGACATACATCACAAACTGCTACATACTCCGCAATATCCTTCTTCATTCCGGTCCACCAGAAAGTATCCTTCAAATCCAAATACATCTTGGTATTTCCTGGGTGAATCGAATATGGTGAATCATGGGCCTCTTGCAGAATCAACTTCCTGATCTCGGAATCATTAGGCACATAAACACGGTCTTCAAACCATAAGGTATCGTGCTCATCCTCACGAAATCCTTTAGCGTTTCCTTTGCTCATTTTCTCCTTAATAGAAGCAATCTCCTTGTCAGTCCTTTGAGCTTCTCTGATCTTATCCATCAAAGTAGACTGAATCTCCAATGTTGCTACATAGCCTCTCGGGACTATCTCCAAACATATCTCACGAAGATTTTCGGCTAATTCGCTTGGTAAATCTCCCATCATTAGGGTGTTGACATGACTTTTACGGCTCAGCGCATCAGCAACTATGTTAGCCTTTCTGGGGTGATAATGCAATCTCATATCATAATCCTTGATGAGCTCCAACCATCTCCTTTGCCTGAGATTTAACTCCTTTTGTGTGAAAATGTACTTCAAACTCTTGTGATCCGTGTACACCTCACAATGGTTTCAAATGAGGAAATGTCTCCAAGTCATCAACACATGCACTACGGCTGCTAACTCCAAATCATGCGTAGCATAATTCAACTCATGAGGATTAAGCTGTCGTGAGGCATATGAAACAACTCTTCCTTCCTGCATAAGCACTGCTCCAAGTCCTCGATGTGAAGCGTCGCAATACACCTCATAATCCTTGGTCTGATCTGGCAAAATCAACACTGGTGATGTAACCAAATGTTTCTTCAACTCCTAGAAACTGGCCTCACATTCCTCGGTCCATATGAACTTGGTATCCTTCTTCAACAACTCTGTCATAGGCTTCACAATCTTCGAGAAATTTTAAATGAACCTTCGGTAGTATCCTGCAAGTCCAAGAAAACTCCGGATCTCTCCAAATGTTGTTGGCGCTTCCCAATTTGTCATAGTGTCAACCTTGGTGGGATCTACTGCTATACCTTCTCCAGATATAACGTGTCCGAGAAATCCAACTTCCTTCAACCAAAATTCACATTTGCTAAACTTGGCATATAACGGATGTTCTCTGAGTTTACCAAGTACCAAATGCAAATGCTCCTTATGCTGCTCTTCATTCTTCGAGTAAACCAGGATATCATCAATGAACACTACAACGAACTTATCCAAAAACTCCATAAATACTTTGTTCATCATGTTCATAAAATATGCAGGTGCGTTAGTCAGACCAAATGACATAATGGTATACTCGTACAACCCATACCTGGTGGTAAAATCCGTCTTAGGTATATCCTGTTCTCGAATCTTCAACTGTTGGTATCCTGATCGCAGATCGATCTTGGAAAATACCTTAGCTCCTTGCAATCGATCAAACAGATCATTGATCATCGGTAGTGGGTACTTGTTCTTGATGGTTACTTCATTCAATCCTCGATAATCAACAACCATCCTTAACGATCCATCCTTCTTCTCCACTAGAAGTACTGGCGGTCCCCAAGGCGAAGAACTTGGGCGGATATATCCTTTATCCAATAACTCCTTAATCTGCTTCTTAATCTCTTCCAAATCCTTTGCAGGCATCCTATATGGTCTCTTAGATATTGGCCCTGTGCCTGGCAAAAGCTCAATCAAAAACTCAATATCTCTATCTGGTGGCATGCCTAGCAACTCCTCTGGAAATACATCAGGGAAATCCTTCACTACTGGTACTTACTCCTGCACATCTCTTGTTAACAAATTTACTTGAGTCCTTTTAGGCACATGCCGAGATATATACTTGATCCTTCTCCCTTCTGGGGTGGTAAGAAAAATTGACTTACTGGCGCAATCTATGTTTCCTCCATACATCGACAGCCAATCCATACCCAGAATTACATCCAAACCTTGTGATTCCAAAATGATAAATCCGAGGGAAACACATGCCGACCTATACCTAATGGCACTTGAAAACATCCCTTACTAGCCATATACTCCGCTCATGGTGAGCTTACTAACATAGGTGTTCTAAGAACTTTGGTGGGCAGGTTATGCTTATCCGCAAATCCCCTTGATATGTATGAATGTGATGCACCAGTATTGAAAAGAACGAGTGCAGTAAATGACTTAACCAAAAACTTACCGATTACTGCATCCGGCTGCTCTTCAACCTCCTCCATGTTAACATGGTTCACTTGTCCCCTATTGAAAGGGTTCGGCTTCTTCCCAGAGCTTCCATTGCCATTTCCATTCTAAGATTCAGGACATTCATTGGCATAATGTCCGGTCTTCTGGCACTTAAAGCAAGTGACTTGGCTCAGGTCTCTTTTGGCTGGGGTTGATGGGTTGGTAAGGTTCTGGCCGTTGCTTCCTCCATTCCCATTACCATTCTTGGGGCCATTATGATTGTGCGAGCTACCTCCTCCATGGGTATGCTGAAAATGTCCTCCTGGTCTAGGGGTATAACGTGGCTTCTACTGAGCACCTGAATTGTACTTCCCTTGTCCATACTTCCTCTTGTGATTCTCAATCTTCTGCTGCTTCCCTTCAATCATAAGAGCACGATCTACCAACTCCTGGTAGTTGTTGAAGGTTGAAACCATCAACTGCATGCTCAACTCATCATTCAGTCCTTCCAGAAACTTCTCCTGCTTAGCTACATCCGTAGCAACGTCATCTGGGGCATAATGTGCTAGCTTAATAAAGTCCTCCACATACTGGCCAACTGTCCGTCCTCCTTGATGCAAGTTGCGAAACTCACGCTTCTTCATGGCCATATCTCCTGCTGAAACATGGGCAGTACAGAAAGCCTGCTGGAACTGGTCCCATGTGATAGTGTCGATAGGGAAAGTGGCTGTGAAATTCTCCCACATTGATGTTGCGGGTCCATCAGGCTGATGTGCGGCAAACTTCACCTTTTCCGCATCTGTGCATCCGGTTCTGGTCAACTCCCTTGCTGTCTTGCGGAGACAATCATCTGCTACTATAGGCTCGGTGCTACTGGAAAACACCGGCGGATTCAACCTAAGAAAACGGGCTAAGTGGTCAACAGGTGGTGGTGGTGGTGGTGGGTTGTTGTTGTTGTTCCCCTGATTCTGATTCTGGACTAGCAACTGCATCAACGTGTTCTGCTGCTGGATCAACTGAGTGAGCTCCGGTGGGAAGGTAAATTCGGGGTCACGTCTCGGAGGCACCTGAGGGTTTAGAAAAGATGAGATTTAAGAATAGAGAGGGGTCTAGAGACAAAACACTACCCATATGCACATGAGGCAAAAGCAAACAATTCACTTCATTCAATCAAACAAGGGCATACAATCGATCTAACTATCGCAAAAGTGCTCGGACTACTATATTTACATGGTGGACTACTACTACTGATGGGGTGGTCTACTAGAAATATTCTTCGGTTGCAAACTCCATGATATCTGCTTCAGCTTCATCAACATAGTCATCATCGCTATCATCTAGATCTGAGTCGATGTCGTCGATGATGATGTAGTCTTCCAGGCGAATCTCCTGGGTTCTTCGACTTCTTCTACTGGTGTAGGGCCTCCCATAAATATTATGATCTTCATTGTTAGGTTGGCATTCTTATCCACTAGTACTTCGATTTCCTCTTCATAATCTTCACGTGTACATCTGGTTCTCCTGACGTCGAATGTGCTGGTTTAACTCCTGGATAAAAGCTGCAATTGATCTATCCTTCCTGGTGCTTATCATCTCCCAGTGCTCATCTCGACGCCCACAAATCTGGTAGATAGTATTCTTGAAATCATTGTGGTAAACTTCTCCAATGCGTTCCATGGCAATGTGAGCTGCCATGATATTTCCTAGACTCCAGGTTGGTGCATCAAAGGAAAACTCTATGGCCTCAGTGACTGGCATGAACGTCCTTCCTGGAACTTGAACTTGAATCATCCAGCGCTCCTCTTCAGGTAAAGTGGCGTTGTAGGTTCTGGTGAAGCTTGGTACTCCTTCAAGTGACGTCCAAAGGGTGTATCTTCATCCGGTTGCATGAACTTGTTCCTTGCATCTGCCATCCTAAAAGTGTAGAAAAGATGAGGAGTCAGAATGAGAAGAGTGAGTAGTGATCTAGGGCTTTAGCTTAGTGGTCGTGTCCTACAGTCAGCGTGTGCTCTGATAACATCTTGTAGCGACCAGACCTCAAACAGTCCAATCTCTATGCTCCGGTGTCATCCCTGGATCAGTAATGCTGACACCACACAGTACTTGAAGGATTTATAACAGAGTATCAAGCACACACTTATTACATCGAGTGTCTCCAAAAGAGAACTTATTACAATAAATATGGCTTAAGGCCACCTAATAACGATAACAGCGGAAGGCTTGGAAGATAAGCGAGTCCATCAAATCCAACGGCATCACTGAGTATAGAACCACGACCTAAAGGCACCTTACTCGTCATCTGAAAAGTCTGCGACATGAACGTTGCAGCCCGAAACGGGTCAGCACATGGAATATGCTGGCAATGTAACACATAGAGAGCAATGAAAGAATAAGGCTATACTACATGCATATTTGGCTGGTGGAAAGCTCTATGGTTACATTTTTGCGTAAAGCCAATTTTTCCCTACTGCAAAGGAATACATTTTATTTAACTATCATGGTGGTTGTTAAACATTGAGAGTGTAGACACCCTCTCAATCCCAATTAAACATCATCATTAAAACCCAACAAAATTAATTAGAGTAACATGATGAGATTCACATGATAATCCAAGTACTAGATACTCAAGATGTCCATAACCAGGGACACGGCTAACCATGATTAGTTTATACACTCTGCAGAGGTTTGCGCACTTTTCCCCACAAGATTCGATCTCCTCCGTTGGGATTCTCGCACTACATGGTGTTGGAGAAACGGATGACCGAGACATAGCCTTTCAGAAGCGCTAGCACCTTACGATCGGGTAGACCGTTACACCTACTTTCCCCTACATCTGCTAGTCTACCACTTTAAGAGTTCGCACAACTTAGTCAACTATGCTAGAGCCCATAGTAGCTTGTGGCTGCACACGGAAGTTTCTAGTATGAATAATCTCATGATCCCTTTGAGCCTGGGTGGTGGTCCAAAAGAAAATAGGCAATCGCTGGAATACCCAGGTGCCTCAATCGACCCAGATGTGTATTTAAGTTGCCACCTTAGATAAACCATTAATTTAACAAACTCACATCTGTCATGGATACACTCACCCAATCCACGTCTACTAGCATAGCATGGCATAATAAGCAAACGTAGAAGGAACTCCCAAAGGTTTGATAATAACAGGTAATAGGTACTACCTCATCTACTTCCCAAACCCACAATTTAATTAGATCCAAGTCATGCACTGGGTGAGGATTGATCTAATGCAATAAAACTGGGTAATAGGAAGTATGATCAAAGTGTTACTTGCCTTGCTGATGATCCGCAAAACCTAGCGATTCGAAGTAGCAAGTGGCGCACTTCGGGTACTCTATCGCAAACAAACAAGCATACAATAAGTACTCAACTAATGCACAGGTAAAACTCAAATAAGAGATCGAACCAGAAAGTTCAACTTAAGAAATCCGGTTGGCAAAAAGAACCAAATTGAAATAAGCAACGAAGATCAAACGGCAAAAGAAACAAGCTTCGTTTACTAATCTGGATCTAGGTCAAATTTTACATAGGCAAAAACTTGTTTGAGTTGGTTAAACGGAAAGAGGGTATCAAGACGAAACTCCAGGCGCTTGAATTGCCTGATTCCAATAAACGAGCGAAAAGTTATACTAGAACGAACATCGGATCAGAAATCGCGATCAGAAAATCACGGAATAAATCCGAGAAAAAGAAAAATGACGAACAGATTAACGAACGAACGTTCGTTATCTGGATCTAAACGAAGAACGCGTTTGTTAAAACGAACGAATGAGCGAACGCTCTCTAATTAAACTAAACCAAGAAAAAAACCGATCTATCTAAAAAACGAAACTAAAAAACCCGAAAATAAACAGATGAAAACCAATGGTTTTCTAAAAAAACTGGCGGCGGCGGCGGAGTCGACCTCGTTGGCGGCGGGGCGGCGGCAGGCGGTGGCGGCGGCGGGCGGCTTAGGGTTTGGGTCGCGCTATATAAAGGCCTCGGCCAGGGAGTCCTGGCCGGACACGGCCTGTAGGTCGGTTCAGACTTTTTTTAAATAATTATACTTAGAAGAAACAAAAGAAATACTAATCGGACTCCAAAAATACTAATCGGATTTTCCCCGGCTTCTAAAATCAAGCCGCACTAGATGAACATTTATTTGGGGCTTAAATGCAATTTTGAAAAACGCGCATTTTTCCTAAATTCAAATAAAATAGCAAATAAAACCAAAATAAAATCTTATTTTATTTTTTTATTAAATCCTCAATATTTATTTATTTTGGGAAATTCATTTTATTCCCTCTCTCATATTTTTATAATAGAAATAATTGAAGATAAAATAAATAAAATCAAATGATCCTATTTTCAAAATTTGAGAAAAACTCAAATATGAAAATAACGAAATCCCCAACTCTCTCCGAGGGTCCTTGGGTTGTGTAGAATTTCAAGGATCAACCAAAATACAATAAAATATGATATGAAAAGATGATCTATTGTATAACATTCCAAATTGAAAATTTGGGATGTTACACGTAGAGTCATATTGTTTGTATCTTTCATGTGGTGTCTAGCTTGCATTGCTTCTTACTTGTTGGAATGGTTTCTGCTTAGTTTACACAAACAGTTGTGAACATGCCATGCCATCCTGTTTTTTGTACATATTGCATCCTGGTATCATGTGCTTGCCTTACATCAAAGTAGTGATTGTCAATATCATGCATGAATGAGTTCTGAAGAGAGAATTGTATTGCTTTTTCTTGTCGGTTTTACTTGACAATTCAAAATCAATAAAGTGGAAGAAAGTTAGCAAGGCAGTGGATAAAGGAGCTCCTTCCAAACGGAGGGCCTCTACAATTTCTACTCATCCATCCCCCCAAGATGATTTCCAAGAAAACACATGCATAGACACTCGGCGTAGCTGTTTTTATGATGAGCATGTCTCCCCTAGTGCACCATCATCGGTGCTCCCTCTAACTTGGCACTGTTATATGTGATTGCATGTTATGTGTGATGTCTAGCTTGTATTGCTTCTAATTTTTTTGAATTCCATATGCTTACTTTACACATTATACTTGAATAAGACACGTGTTCCTGTTTCTAGAACATACAATATCTGTCTATCACACCATGTTCTTAAATCAAATTACTACTATTGTGTAACCTACAACAATCACTTACAATAAGACACGTTTTACTTTGGAGTGTGATATAGGTTACATCTCGCATTCTTTTCTAGCTTGTACTACTAATGTGTTGAAATGGCACTTATGACGAGACAATTTTAACTTGGTAGAGTGATATTCGTTGCATCTTTCATATGGTGTCTAGCTTTCATTGCTTCTAATTTGTTGAAATGCCTTCTCCTTAGTTTACACATCATAAGCTGTGAATATGCAATGGCATTAATGATGAGAGACCGCTAACTTGGTAGTGTGATGTTGTTTGCATCTTGCATATGATTTATTTCTTGTACTGCTTCACATTTGTTTAAAGGTCATTTATGATGAGACACTGTTAACTTGGCAGAGCGATATTTGTAGCATCTTTCATATGGTGTCTACCTTCCATTGCATTGCTTCTAATTTAGTGAAATTTCTTTTGCTTAGTTTACACATCGTAGTTATGGTTATCTCTTCCATCCTGTTTTTCGTACATATTACATCCTCCTATCATGTGGTTGTCTAACATCAAAGTTAAGTTTGTATGTATCACGCATCAATTTGTTCTAAAGAACTAAATTTTTATTCATTTTTCTTGCTGGCTTGGATTAACATGGCACATAGAAAGAGGAAGAAACATAGAATGTCAGGGAATGGGAACCGGAAGAATCCTGCAGATTCTGCTGGTACTGATGGTGCAATAGTAGGTCAAAGTCCGACGGAAAATTCTACAAATAGGGTATCCCTTGCTACACAAGCTGCAGAAAAACCCAAACAGAAACAAATAGCTGCCACCAAACAAGCAGAGACAACCCTAGTTCTTGCAACACCTTCCACAATACTACCAGCTACGCGAGTTACTCGTGCGTCAACTGAGCTAGCAGGACATTCCCAAGCTCCCTTGCCACCTGACACTACTTCCCAAGCACTCTTGACACAAGACGAGTTGGCAAGATCAGATGAGTCTTGTGAGCTTCAACAACAAGAAGGTAGTTGCTGGAGTCAAGTTACAGTTGCATGCTTCTTTATATGTAGTCTCACAGTTTGATGCACACTAACGCTTCCTATGTTCGTTGTTGGACTAGAACCTAGGTGCAAGAGGAAAAAAACATCAGGGATAATGCTCGATAGGTTAACTAAATCTAGAGGAGGAAGAATGGAGATCCGTTTTGAGGCAGGTTTGAAAAGGCGACGTGATGCTACAGTGTCAGCCAAGTTAGTATCAGGGGCAGCGGTTCCCATTAGGTGTCATGTATGTATCCTCCCAACATGGACTCAGTACAGGAATGACAAAGACGAAACCCATTTCAACACCTTCCTCGACAATTTATCTGTAAGTATGGTTATGTATGGAAACTAGTAATATCGTCTTGCTCTATCCCATACTTTCTAGGTTGGTGATAATGAGACTCCCATAATTTTCAATAGATGAGGTTCAAGTTGGATAGCCAAGATGATGCAACCATACAAGCTTGCACCCATGTTTTCAAGTCTGCTCTATGACAGTATCGGTGTAACTTGAGGAAAACTCACTTTGAAGGCAAGGCTAACAGTGAACTTTCCCAAACATCTCCAGTGGAAAATATATCGGATGAAGACTGGAGGGTCTGCGTTAAACACTAGTCTCATCTGAAGTATCTGGTACATTATATGTATGTGAACATATTACATGTTTAAGTCCTATTTACGCATGTGCCACACAAATCTATCTTCTTGTAGGTGAACTGTTCAAAGAACAAGGCCAGCCATACGAAAGTGAAATTCCAACAAACGATAGGATCTCGTAGCTATATTGCACACTGCGAGGCTCTTGTAATTAGCTGTTGTTTCACTCTTTTCGCTGTACCATATTATCAGATCTATATTGACTTGTTCCAAATGCAGAGGAAAGCCTGCAAGGACTAAAAAGTACCTGAACCAAATGTTGTGGAAATCTTCAAGGACTATCACACTAGCAAGAAGAAGGGCATGACTACACCAGTCAAAGCCGCTGTTGTAAGTCCTTAATCCTCATGCCTTTTAACAACTACTTACTCTGACTTGTGCCCTGAACTGAATGGTTTGCAGCCAATGTCTATTACTCTTTTCAATTTTATACACAATTTTCATAGCGTATCATTGCACCTTACAACGTTTAAAAGAGAGGAGTGATGTTCCTTTGATCTTGACATGTAATCTAGTTCCGTGCTGGACTTGCCCACACAATGTTACAATTGCCTGTTTGTCTGTTCTCAGTTGTTTTGGATATGAATGATGTCATACTATGCTTACCGTATTATAAACTTTGTCTCTTTATCCTTAGCCCTCAATACAATGTGAAGAAATAGACAATACATTAGTGATGGTACATGGTCATATGCTTGGAACCTGGTTTTATTATGTACTTTGCAATAAATACAACTAATGTTTTACATGGGTTCACGAGAATAAGTTCTGTATATAGACCAAAGCTATTTTGTTTGGTCTTGCTGCCTCCTTAATATCTTCTGTTCTGGTACTACTAATGTAAAACCTCAACTTTTCAGAGAGCTATGGAAAAATGGAGGAACCGCCACCTTTTAAAGGTGGCGAGGCAACTATAACCGCAATGCCAGCTCTTGCTGCAGTGGGTCAGTACATGTCCACTAATAGTGCCAAAAGCACGTTCCTGCGTAATACAGGGTTGGTTGTTAAGGCAATCTCGTCCAAACTGCCTCATGATCAAGATATGCAAGCTCAAAACAATGTTGTATCTGTGCTCCAGACACAAGTCCGTTCCCTAACAAAGACCCTTTGTGAAACAAGGAGAGACATTGTTCGATATTGTCAAGATATGCATGGTTTTGAAACCAGACTATCATACATTCGCTATGTTGTTTAGGAGCCTAGAAGAACTGAAGGTGAAGGTTATGGTGCTCCATCGGACAATACAGCATGAAAACGTAACAGTCAGGTCAAATGAACTGAGCTTCTGAACTTCTGGTGGTGCATTTATCTGATAGACTATTAACTTTTATGCCAACCTTCCTTTTGTTTTATAGTTGTAATTTGTTTTGGTGCGATACAAAATTTCCTCTTAACATGCAGCCACCGGCTGAAGAAAACAACAAGCCATTTTTGTATAGTGTAGGGTGTTCCCTATATTTGCACTGGTGGCGAACTTTGATGCCAAGTGGATGTAATATGTGTAATAGTCATGATAGCCTAGCGTAAGTTGCTTACTTATTTATTTCCTTATTGTCTTGTTTATTTGTTTTCTTGTAGTCAATGCAGTTCTTTTTCCGTGGTTTGCTAGTGGCCGCAATAACCTATTTTTAAAAACTAGGCCACATTGTCCATGTGCTACATATTTACTGTAGTTAACATGGTCCTCCTGTGGGCCGTAGAAAGAATGGGCCTTCTAAGGGCCGTAGAAACAATGGGCCTTCTATGGGGCATAGAGACAATGGGCCTTATACGGGCCGTAGACACAATGGGCCTTCTACGGGCTGTATCATCAATGGGCCTTCTACGGGCCGTATGATCGGTTGGCCAAACGTGGGCCAATAACAATCCACATTATGGCCGTAAATGGGCTAGAGTTGAAATCGTCCATTCATGGGCCGACCATAACGGGCCATCGTTAATCGGCCGTATTTGATGACGCTATGAAAATGACCCAATGTATTAATGGGCCACAAATGGGCCGGCTGTAACCACGGGCTGAATTTCGCCCACAAGCAGAAAATGACAGTAACGGCCCGAAAATAAACGAATGCTAGAAATGAGCCCGAGAATAAATGGGCCCTAAGAAGGCCGAAAGATAACATGGGCTGGAAATGGCCCAACGGAATAATGGGCCGTTAATGGGTATAAAGTGATACACTGTTCATTATGGGCCAGTTTTACCACGGGCCGTTAATGGGCCGAGGGTTACTAAGGGCCACATATGGTCCGGAAGACGTCATGGGCCATACATGGGCCGGAAATTAAAACGGGCTAGCATTATGTTGGACGGGCCAGATGACGCTACTGGGCCTAATTCGGATAGGTCGTAAACGGGCCCTGGGTTAGCGGGCTGTAAATGGGCTATATGCGAATAGGCCATTAATAGGCTTGCCATGGGCCGGCCCGCCACCTTTTGACCAAGTCAAACGGGCAGGCCTTTTCACAGGAATGGGCCTCTGTTGGGCCGTGCCATGTGTCGATGTATCATAGGCGCTTTGGGTCCAATGAGTGGATGACATCTGTCTCAATGGTGAGCCGACACGTGTTTCCTCCAGCCAATGATGATTTTATCTGTGGAAAATCCCCATTGGTCGGGGCTGTTAACGGGTTATCGGATCCAAAACCGGACCCGATAGCTTAACGGCGTTCCGTTACGGTGGATGCCACGTGTCGGTCACCCTTGACGAAAGAACTTCTGTGATGCGCGATTTATCGTCATGGAAGTGGACACTTCCATGATGATAATTTTGGTAATGTCATGCAACACTTCTACGACATGACAGGTATGAATATCTTGATTCTCTCATAAATTTGTCATGGACGTACATGCATGACAGAAAACGTGACCTACTGTGACAAACACGTATCATCACAGAAGTGTATTTTTTTGTAGTGAAACTTTGGTGCAGTTAGATGTTATTGCCATGTTCAATCTGTGTTTTTTCTAAACCCGATGAATAATTAATCCTTGTGCTTTTGTACCGTTTATAAGCTGGAGTTAGATATTGTTGCCCTTTTCAACTCGACTTTGACCCATATTTTCTTTCACACTAGGCCAATAGCTTGTCATTTCTTTAATTAAGATAGAAATATTATAAGTAGTCACAACATAGGGAAGAACATCACTCTCGCGGGCTCCTTGAGATCATTGTACATAACAGAACCCGCAGGTGCTTAGCACCTGCCAGCACCCGCAAACTTATTTTGAGCTACCACACCAAATGGGTTGTAATTCTAAACAAGAAAAGTTGCATGGTAGTGACAGATTTGACTTCTTACATTTGGGATCCACGAGGAAAAAGCCTATCCAAGGTGGTGTCGACTCGGCCGTAAACATTGAGAAACTTGGTTTTAAAATTACTGTAAATCCAAAACTCCCCTAAAAATAATTAAAGTGTCCAATACATTTCTATATTGAAAAAGCCTTCAATACCTAAACCATTTCTAAGGAAACATTTCTATTTTATTACTAACTTTTCTATTGTATTATCAGTTATAATTTCTTTTCTATTCTATTACTAGTTATAATTTCTACCAACTATGTGTCCAATACATTTTTCTACCAACTAAATTTTGAACTAATTCAGTAACTAGAAACTAGAAACTAATTTAGTAAACTACAAACTAATTCAGGAGGGGGCAGCTGGAGGAGGAGGGAGGAGGGGCTGCGGCTGTAGGGGAGTGAGGAGGGGCGGCGGTTGGAGGGAGGAGTGTGTCGGTTGGAAGGAGGAGAGAGGAGGAGGAGGGAGAAGGGGCAGCGACTGGAGGAGGAGGGGCAGTTGATACGTCTCCAACGTATCTATAATTTTTTATTGTTCCATGCTATTATATTATCAATCTTGGATGTTTTACATACATTTACAAGAAACTTTATATCCTTTTTTAGGACTAACCTATTAACTTACTGCCTAGTGCCAGTTGATAATTTTTGCTTGTTTTTGACTTTGCAGAATATCAGTACTAAACGAAGTCCAAATGCCACAAAACTTTTTGCAGATTTTTTCTGGCAATAAGAGACCCCAGAAGCTTCGTGAGGGAACCAAAAGATGAAAGAGAGGCCGACTAAGCACCAGGGCACGCCAAGGGCCTCTGGCACGCACTGGTGGGTATTGGGCCCACGAGCATCGTTTTGACCTACCTCCGCCTCTATAAGTACTCTAAAATCCCAAAACCCTTAGGGGAGTCCACGAAATACCTTTTCCACCGCACAAGTTCCAGAACCATGAGATCCTATCTAGAGGCCTTTTTCTGGCACTCTACTCGAGGGAGAAACGATCACGGAGGGGTTCTTCATCATCCTTGTTGCCCCTCCGATGATGCGTGAGTAGTTTACCACGGACTTATGGGTCCATAGTTAGTACCTAGATGGCTTTCTCTCTATTTTTGATCTTAAATACAATGTTCTCCTTGGTGTTCTTGGCTATATATTTGATGTAATGACTTTTTGTGGTGTGTTTGTTGGGATCCGATGAATTGTGAGTTTATGATAAGATCTATCCATGAATATTATTTGAGTTTTCTCTGAACTATTTCATGCATGATTATTATAGCCTCGTATTTCTTCTCTGATTGATTGGTTTAGTTTGGCCAACTAGATTGATTTTTCTTGCCATGGGAAGAGCTGCTTTGTAATGGGTTCAATCTTGCGGTGCTCAATCTCAGTGATAGAAAGAGACATGACTCATATGTATCGTTGCTATTAAGGGTAACAAGATGGGATTTATTTCATCCATGAGTTTATATTTTCTACATCATGTCATCTTGCTTAAGGTGTTACTCCGGTATTTCATGAACTTAATACACTAGATGCATGCTGGATAGTGGTCGATGTGTGGAGTAATAGTAGTACACACAAGGAGGAGTCAGTCTACTTGTCTCGAGATGCCTATATACATGATCATTGCGTTGGATATCATCATAATTATTTGCTTTTCTATCAATTGCCCAATAGTAATTTGTTTACCCATCGTATGCTATTTTCTCGAGAGAAGGCTCTAGTGAAAACTATGGCCCCCGGGGTCTATTTTCTTTCATATATTAAAATTAAAAATAACTTGCCGCAATTTTCTTTTATTTATTTTATTTTGTATTTTTGTTAGATCTATCTATCAATAACTATATCTTTTAATCTTGCTCGTAACCGTTGAGGGAGTGACAACCCCTCTACGCGTTGGGTTGCAAGTATTTCTTGTTTGTGTGCAGGTGTTGTTTACATAGTGTTGCTTGGTTCTCCTACTGGATTGATGAGCTTGATTTCATAACTGAGGGAAATAGTTATCTCTACTACATCATCCTCTCCTCTTCGAGGAAATCCCAACACAGCTCACAAGTAGCAGCAGTGGCTGGAGGGGAGTGGGGAAGGGTGGTTGTTGGAGGGAGGAGGGTGGCGGCTAGAGGGAGGAAGGAGGAGGAGTCTTACCGAGGTGGTGGCATCGGCAATGGTGAATGACGTCACGCACCAATGGTGTGAGAGAGAGTGAGCACATGAGAGTGAGGTGGACGGTCACGCATTGGGCTACTAGGCCCGTGCTACTGCTAAGCCAGGCCCACGGGGGCAGTAGTGGCCCCCAGGGCTATCCATAGTAGCAGCACGGGCAATGAACCATCACTACAGCTACATGGTTAGTTGTAGCGCGGATTAGTCACTCGCGCTGCTACTATGGCTCGACCAGGGGGAGCGCCCAGGCCCACTTAACAGGAACTTAGTAGCAGCGTGGGTTTATAGACCGTGTTACTACTATCAACTTAGTAGTAGCGCGGGGTTTATAACCCCTACTACTACTAATTAGTAGCGCGGCCCTTCACTACTACAGGATGGTCCAGACGCGACAGTCCAATCAGAGACCCTTTGACGAAACCGTGAGCGATGCATTAATCGCAAATGGTGGTATAATAAAACCGTGAAAAATGAGATGAACTGTTTGCGATGGCGCGCACATCAAACACGATTCAGATCAGAGCTGTGTGTGCGATGCGTGGCATACGGTTAACCCATATGAATTGTTTGCGATGATCCAGACCAATAAAACTGGTCAGCGATATAATGGTGTCTGCGATATACTAATATACGGCATACAGTTCACTGGGATGAACTATCTGCGATTAGGAAACACAATAGAAATGGTCAACCAGATCAAGGTTTGTGCGATGGAGGGCATAGAGTTCACTTGTATGAACTGTTTGCGATAAGCCAAGAAAAGAGAAACAGTTCAACTAAACAAGATGTGTGTGATACGCAGCAAACAGGTCCGTGATCAGAAATGTGTGCGGAGACCAATAATAACACAAACGATTACTGCTAATAAGTCGTGTGATTTGCTCTGTCGACAGAAGAACAACATATATATAACTGAAATAAATATTCAATTACATAAGTGACTATACCGAACATTCACACACACCTCAATAAACAATTGCATCCATTTTAAACTAGGAAAAACAATCATCTAGTCATCTACTCCTTGTAACGCTCCCGCCACTGCTCTGTGGCTCGATCTCTCGTCTGGGGCAGGACAAAGCCACTTCCTCATTTCAACGATCTACCTGTACATCTCATAGCTTGTGTACGCATCATTGGCCACATACTTGACGTGTTCTTCATCCATTCTCTGATCCCAGGCACTATGCCAGGGAATCTTGTCCTTCTTGCTCTCATCTTTCATCTTCATGTAGTATGGGTCGATGATGGCTGAGGCGATGTCAACCAGGGAGTTCTATGTGTTCTTAGTACTGCCCCAGACCTTGTAGTGGTCACGGATGTTGACATGATTCTGGCAGGTCAAGCCTGAAACATCAAGCGCTTTTAGATCGTTGGTGGTGTCCACCGTAGCAAAACTATCGTCGGTGTTGTTGATAAACCTGGCGAAATGCTCGCAAGGCCTTGTGGCCAGGTGGTAGTGGTAGACGATTACGTCATGTCGCATGCACAACTGGGCAACGACAACACCTGATCTTGCTCGGCACGACTGCTGGTGACCCCGTGGTTGAAGCCGACCACTTGGTACTTTTCCTTAGCAAGCAATTGCTCTATAGTTTGTATGGAGCTCTCCACCGAGACCGGCTCATCGTGTTCACCACCGAGAGGTCCTTCCCACTCATGTGGGTGTCCACTACATGAAACATAGTGAATTGTCCCCCGTTGTCGTTGTCCGCCGCTGGGAATGCCATTGGAGCCACGTGGAGCACCATTGGAACCGTTGGATGTCCTATCTGCGTCGTCGTGGGTGTGCTTATTGTTCGTGTGGCGCGATATATGAAGGTAAATGGCCACAAGAATAAATGGGGCCAGGTGGCCTGGATTTTTTGCATGTTCGCATGGCAGTTTTTGCAGCAGGTAACTGCATCATGGCGCCACCCCCAGCTCAACCGCATGCATAATGGTAGGACGAACGTACATGATCATGTGCCGGCCCCAAACACTGGCAGCGCGTGTGGAGAAACGCAAGAGCAGAGCGCGTCGCGGCCGTCTCAACCACGAGAAACCAGTCGCATAGAGCTGTTGAACACGTAAGGAATGGTCATCTACAAGCCGGTTGGCAGTTGCGAGCCGACGACATGATGTGAAACTACGTCACGTTGCACTCACACAGTGGTCGAAAAATCGTTCGCAGTGCTGCGTAGAAAGCGGTCATGTGCTACTACCTCCGTCTTGGTCTATTAGTCCCGCTTATATTATGTGCCATATTTTGACCTTAAATTTATTTAACAAAATGGTAATGCATGTTATAAAAATAATATAATTGGAAACTATGTTCAAATACGAATCCAACGATACAATCTTTGGTGACATGCATTCGCATTTTATTAGTTAAATCTCTAGTCAAAATTTGGGAAAAAATACAAAGAGTACTTATGACTAGGACGAGGGTAGTAGATAATTAAATTTAAAATGTTTTTTATTAACCATATGTGTACGTGTCGTTTCGTCCTCCTGTCACACGTCTTGTCACCCTGCTACCGCAGACGGCTTCGAGTGCAAGCTTGAGCAGCACGCAGGGGCGTTGTTTTGGCCAAACGATGGCTTGAATTGGCGCCAATGAATCATCGGTGAGTCCATTCCTATGCAACCACATAGGTTCCCATGCATAGCCACACAAGCTTCCCACCTGACTCGGTGAAATCCCCCAAAATCCCAATGCTTACCGTCCTGCTATATAAACCCTCACGGCCGGCGACTCGTGCATCACATTTTTCCCTCCCTTCCTATAGCTTATCTCATCTTCTTCTCCCCCAATCAGCAATGGCACCGGTCCATTGTCGCCGCTCAACTACTCCGCCGTCTTCACAGGACAACTCTGATACGTCTCCAACGTATCTATAATTTTTGATTGTTCTGTGCTATTATATTATCTGTTTGGGATGTTTTATATGCATTATTGTGCTATTTTATATTACTTTTGGGACTAACTTATTAACCTAGGGCCCGGTGCCAGTTTCTATTTTTTCCTTGTTTGGAGTTTCACAGAAAAGGAATACCAAATGGAGTCCAACCAGAATGAAACCTTCGTGATGATTTTTCTTGGACCAGAAGACAACTAGGAGACTTGGAGATGAAGTCGGAGGAGCCACGAGGCGGCCACAAGGACGGAGGGTGCTCCCAGTGGGTAGAGAGCATCCCCACCCTTGTGGGCCCCCGTGACCCTCCTGACCTAATTCTTTTGCCTATATATATTCCCAAATGTCCCCAAACCACCAGAGGCATCCACGAAAAGACTTTTCCACTGCCACAACCTTCTGTACCCATGAGATTCCATCTAGGGACCTGTTTCGGCACCCTGCCGAAGGGGGATTTGATCACGGAGGGCTGCTACATCAACTCTATTGCCCTTCCGATGAAGCGTGAGTAGTTTACCTCAGACCTATGGGTCCATAGCTAGTAGCTAGATGGCTTCTTATCTCTCTCTCTCTCTTTGATTCTCAATACCATCTTCTCCTCGATGTTCTTGGAGATCTATTCGATGTAATACTTTTTTGCGGTGTGTTTCCCGAGATCTGATAAATTGTGGATTTATGATTAGCTTATCTATGAATATTATTTGAATCTTCTCTAAATTCTTTTATGCATGATTTGATATCTTTGTAATTCTCTTGGAAATATCGGTCTGGTTTGGCCAACTAGATTGGTGTTTCTTGCAACGGGAGAAGTGCTTAGCTTTGCATTCAACCTTGCGGTGTCCTTTCCCAGTGATAACAGGGGCAGCAAGGCACGTATTGTATTGTTACCATCTAGGATAAAAAGATGGGGCTTTCATCATATTGCTTGAGTTAATTCCTCTACATCATGTCATCTTACTTAATGCGTTACTCTGTTCTTCATGAACTTAATACTCTAGATGCAGGCAGGAGTCGGTCGATGTGTGGAGTAATAGTAGTAGATGCAAAATCGTTTCGGTCTACTTGACATGGACGTGATGCCTATATTCATGATCATTGACTTAGATATGTTCACAATTTTGCACTTTTCTATCAATTGCTTGGTAGTAATTTGTTCACCCACCCTATTATTTGCTATCTTGAGAGAAGCCTCTAGTGAAACCTATGGCCCCCGGGTCTATTCTCCATCATATAAGTTTCTATTTTCCATCATATAAGTTTCTATTTTCCATCATATAAGTTTCCAATCTTCAATATTAGTTTCCGATTTACTATTTTTGCAATCTTTTACTTTCCGATCTATAAATCGAAAATACCAAAAATATTTATTTTAATGTTTATCTATCTCTATTAGATCTCACTTTTTCAAGTAATCGTGAAGGGATTGACAACCCCTTTATCTTGTTGGGTGCAAGTTGTTTGATTGTTTGTGTAGGTATTAGGTGATTTGTGCGTTGTCTCCTATTGGATTGATACCTTGGTTCTCAAACTGAGGGAAATACTTATCTCTACTTTGCTGCATCACCCGTTCCTCTTCAAGGGAAAAACAAACGCAAGCTCAAGAAGTAGCAAGCACCAGCTTGGAGGCTACACCACGGAGGCGGCGTAGTCCCCGACGTAGTGTAGTGCGTGTGGCATCCCTGTTGGGTGTGCGTGCAACACCTACCACACACTCCGTCCCCCTTGCCGCCACCCCACTGTCTACCGCCGTGGCCGTCAGACCACTATCGAAAGCCAGGTCCATCGCCCACTACGCCATCGCGGCCCGAAGGCGGGAGGTGGCCACCATGGCCGTCACCCCACTGTCGGCCATCGTGACCATCACCCGCTCCGCCACCACGGCCCGAAGGCAGGAGGTAGTGGTCGTGGCCGCGACCCCACCGTCGGCCGTCGTGGCCGCTAACCCACTGTCGACCACCGGGGTCATCTCCCACTCCGCCACTACCGCCCGAAGGTGGGACGTGGAGGTGGATCCCTGCATCTGTGTCAGGGACCTTGTGTGCTACATCGAGTTCCTGTGGGAGGAGGAGGAGCGCCTTGTCAGTCACACAAAGAGTCTTATAGCCACCATGGCCGCAACATGCCGCCGCAGAGGCAATGAATGAGGAGATCTATGAGGAGTCCCGTCGCTTCTAGAGGGGTTGTCTAGAGCGGCAGAGGGCATTCGAGGTGAGCATCGCTAAAGGTGCAGCAGCGGCAGTCATCGGATTCCAGTTGTCCAGTTCGTCGGTTGGCTCCTCCTCCTTTGACCCTTACTGAGCGTGCTCGGCAGAGGACAAGTTGCTGGAATTAGTACAAATCCCCTCCGTAGTAGTAGTATTTAGGGGCTATTTTGTTCAGTTCGTCTGACTATAGATGTCGTTGAACTATACAATGTACTTAAAATTAGCTAGTATATATAGTAGAACTAGATATTTCAGTACGTGGATGGCAACAATTGGGGAAAAGTTTGATCGGTTCGGTTGTCGAGTTCAATTGTTTGTATAAAGAACGACCGCTCAATCTATGAATGAAATCTATGCTTACTGAATTTTAGTTGCAAAATTTGATAGGCTACTGATTTTTAGCTGCAAATTTTGAGAAATGGCAGTGTTACAAGGTTGACGAAAGGCATGTTATTAGAACAACAAATGTCAATCTTTCCAGTTTGACAAATGGCAATATACCCAATATGACAGATGCAAATCTTACCAAATTGTCTGTACGTGGTTGCACACAGGTCATCCAAAAAAACTGTTTGCGTTGAAGGGATGTACAAATCCAGCATGCCCGATTTTCACTTGGCTTAGTGACGAAGTCTCGCTTTGCATACCGTCTTCAATCTGAACTATTTGCGTTGAAGAGATGCGCAATTCCTGCGCGACGAATTTTTCCTTGGCTTACTGGGGAAGACCATAGCTCTCACTTTGCATACGCGTGTTCTATCTAAAATGTTTGCGATGAAGAGCTGCACAAATCCTTCTTGGCACATTTTCGCTTGGCTTTCTAGGGAAGCTGTCTCTTTGCATACGGGTGTTCTATCTAGAACGTGCGATGAAGAGCTGCACAAATCCTGCTTGGCACATTATCCCTTGGCTTACTGGGGAAGCTGTCGGTTTGCATATGGGTGTTATATTTAAAAAACAATGATGTTCTTTTAAATCATTTGATAAGTCTATTCATTCAGAGAGAAAAATGCAAATTCCTTCAAACCATATATTTCACTCAGTCGCACTATGACTTTATATTCATAAAATTGAAATATAGTATTAAACCCAAAAAAATAATTTCGGCAGAGGCGGAGGCGGCGTGCCATGCCGCCGTTGTCGTTATCGTCCTCTGAGACGCCGTTGTTGAAGTCTTCAAGGCAGCATAGAATGTTCTTCAGTTGGAAATCAAACATCCTGTCGTCACGCGACCGACGGGCTGGGTGCGGGAGGACAGCAACTCGCGGCGCTGCAAGGTAGCGGTCGACGGCGGCGTCCCATCACATTGAGGGGGGCGCTCGCACGGGCATGGGTGCTGCGGGTGCAGGCAAACGCACGGGTTCTGGCACCATGGTGGGTGCAGGGCAAGCACGGGCACGGTCGCTGGTGCTAGCTTGTACATGAGCTTGTGCGGGTCTGAGGGGACCTCGCTGACGCCCGTGGCTTCCAGCTCAGCAATAGTGCTTGGTGAACAATCCTTCAATGCTATGGGGATGGTCGCTGCGCGTGGATGGGAGCTGGGAGGGGCACAGGGGCAATAATCGCCGCGGCCAGCTCGTTCAGGGCCATGTCCATGAGGCCCCATTCCTCCTTATTTTCTATCTCGTCTGCTCAGAGTCGACTTCACCAAATTTGGAGACTAGTGGCAGATGATCCTTCTACGCCATGGTGTTGGTGGAGGTCTGCGGGAGGGGAATGGGAGAAGAACAGTAAGGCCGCCCATATTAAATAGTGGCTCGGGCACCATTAATGGAGAGGATGTGAGCATGGCGATCGACCATGGAAGTAAAAGGGCATGCTTCCCAGTGAGCCTCGCAATGTACATCTCGCATGCTTCCCGGTGAGCCTGCATATTAGAGGGCAGCTTGCACGCCTCCTAGCCAGCCTGCACATCAGACTGTGCTCGCACGCCTCCCATCTACTCAAGCAGTTGTCCGCACATCACACTACAAAAAAGACACATCCATGACATTTTGGGCCGAATGAATTTTTTTCTGTCATGGTTATGACACTTCTATGATGATAATTATGACAAAACCCGGTATCATCATAGATGTGGTGGGCTCCTACTTCTATGAAAAAAATCATGACAGAAAATGGGCTTTTCGTCCTGGGCGGGCCGGAGACGCAGCTTCATGACATTCTTTGGGCCGTGCATGACGGGAAAAATCATGGTAGAAGCGAGGGCGACGAAAATATCGGGGGAGTTTCCAGTTACGTTTGGTGGTCGGGGCCGAGTGATGCGCATTTCTCTCGTACGTACGTGTGTGTGTGCAAGGCGTTGCACTCTAACTGAACCCGAGCGAGGCGTTGGGCTCTAACTGAACCCGATCGATTGCACTACAGGCTACGCATTACGGAACCCGAGCGATCGATCGATCCCTTGTTGTTAACTGAACCCGAGTGATTCCTTCGCTAATGCTGCTAACTGAAGCCGATCGAACCCTGTTTCCTCCTTCCCTGGATGAACAGTGAGCATTGTTGGGGGTGTTTGGATGAATAGTTCCCAGTGGGGGTTGGATGAACAGGACCCCATGGTAGTAGAGGTCGTTGCCGCTGGATGAACAGGACCCCGATCGAACTGGTTGGGGGTGGATGAATAGGACCCCATGGAGGGCTGGATGAACCGGACCCCGTGGAGGGCTGGTTGAGCAGTAGCCTGTGGAGGGCTGGGTAAATAGTAGCCATGGAGGGGTGGTTGAATAGGACCCCGTGGAGAGGGCTGGTTGAACAGTAGCCGGTGGAGGAGCGGTGGAGGCTGGATGAACAGGAGCTCATGGATGAACAGTCGCAGGTGGAGGCTGGAGGAGGTCCACGGTGGATGAATAGTAGCCTGTGGAGGCCGGAGGAGGTCAACGGTGGAGATGAACAGTATCCCGTGGAGTCCCGTTTTGCGGTACGCCACACCCCTCCCGATGAATAGGACCCCCGTTTTGACCGTAGAGCTCCAACACAAGTCCGTTTTCCTCTGTTTTGCGATACGCCACACCCCTCCCGATCAACAGGACCCCGTTTCGTCCATAGGAGGCCCAAGAGAAGTCTGTTTCCTCCGTTTTGCGGTATGCCAGACCCCGCCCGATGATCAGGATCTCGTTTCGACCGTGGCTGGTCGAACATAAGGTCGTTTCCTCCATTCTCCGGTGCGCAGGCTTCGTTTCCATCGGATGTCCGTCCAAGCCAGTTGGCTCCCGATGAACAACACGCGTTCCGTTGCCTCACGATGAACACGCCACATTCCATTGCCTCCCCATGAACATGACGATGATGCAGTTTCTCCATTGCAACCCAGCCATGTACACGAGCCCTGTCAGTACGTATGCGTGAGTAGGTGTTCGAGACCCCGCCCGTATGTACGTACATGGCCGTATTTACTTTCTTGCACACTGGCCGATGTACGTAGGTGTACATGCTACATGTGTGCCTCTACTACAACACGTGCACGCCTCTACAACGACATGTGCGCGCCTCTACATCGACCATTATGTACATACACATTCGCGACCAAAATGACAACGCTACGTATGTGTCGGGGGTTGGGTGCGACATATGCCAAAGGATGGCTTATCATGGTGGGGGCGAGTAGAACGTCGCCGGTGCCTGGAAACGGGATGAGGCGCAGACATGCACGCCGGCGAATCTTACCCAGCTTCAGGGCTCTCCGGGGAGATAATACCCCTACTGCTGCTCTGCGGGGTCTCCGCATGATCACTATGGCAAGGTGTTTACACGATTTCTCCTTGAGCTGTTTCTTGGAGGTAGGAGAGGGCAAGGCTAGCTCTCTCCCTCCTATATGATCTGGTCTAGAGCTAATGGATTCCAACCCTTTGCATGGGCACCCTGGGGGGTTTATATAGGCCTACCCCCCAGGGGTACAATGGTAATCCGGCTGGACGCGGACCCAGCCGTCAGTGCCGCTGTCCTCCGTCTTCTCCGCTGACTGTTGGGGCCCGCCGACTGGTGGGCCCCGCCGACTGGCCAGGTACGGAGCCGACAGGTCGTGTCTGCCGCGGGTGGGTCTTGCCGGCTGCTGATTACTATAGCCGTGCTTCTGATGACGCGGGCTTGATCATGGGGTCGTGGCAACAGCCCCGCCGGCTGGCGGGCGATCACTGTTGCACTCTCCGTCACATTCGGTTAATGGCGTGTGGGCCCCGGGGGAGGGTCTGGCCGACTCCGGGGGCCGACTGGTGGCACACTCGCCGCCTCCTGGGGTCCCACTGACTGGTGGGACCCGCCCCTCCAGGGTCGTACAGACAAGCCGTCGTGGGCGCTAGACTCGGTCCTTCGGCGCTGATGTCAGGGCCGACACGGCAATAGTGCCACGCCGCACGGAGATCTCCCCTGGTACGGCGTGCTGTGGCCATGCCTGCCCTTAGTAAGGGGCCGGAGCGGGCTTTACTGTAGCCACTCCCCGGTCCTGCCCCTCCCGGTGAGGATATGGGCTCGTTGGAGTCGCGGGCCGACTCCCCAAAGCCAGCTTCTCTGGAAGTCACCAGTCAAGAGTCGGCTTATCCTGAAGTCATCCCTGGGACTCGGCGTGTGTGGGAAGTCGGCCGTCTTGCCGCCGACTTCTCAGAAGGCGGCTCTTCGTCCTGGGGTCTTGAGGGGCGCAGCCTACCCCGATGTCTTGAAAGGTTCTGGGGCTCGGGTTGGCCTACCCGTGGCCCATTACTCCGATAGTAGTCCCCGAAGCTGGTGAGGCACCACGGTCGATCGGCCGAGAAGCCTCAACAGTTTCTCTTTCCGGGTACTTGACACATGGCTCTTGGTTGACTTCTGCTGGGCCGGCCAGAAGGAGTCGGACTCGCCCAACTCTGACTCGCACAATATTTCAAACATCGCGGTGGGATCCAAGTAGCGTGCTGGCTAAGCCTCTAGGCTGCAGCCCACTCCCGGCCTGTCACGTGATAACACGTGGCCGGGCCATTCTGCCAGCCTACGCGCGCGACGGGACAGGCCCATAGGTGGGGTCCGCCACTACCGCGCCTCGGCGCCCGAGCGGATCCGCTGTGGCCCAGGCTTACGGTTGGGATTCTCGGGGAGTTACTGCGCGCAATAACTTTGTCGTGGAAACGTGGGTGTCGTGGGGTCGTGGGCGCAGTAAATCCAACGACCGCCCCCTCGGCTTCGCAGCCCATGAGGCTATAAGTAGGGGAAAGAGGGGGGCGCGGCAGAGCACGCGCGCCCCTCCTTCTCACTACTCCTTGCTCTTCTCCTCCTTCTTCTTTGCTCCACCGCGCGCCCAAGCTTCGACGAACGCTGCGGCGATCAGCTCGTGATGAGTTCTTCTTCTATCGCCGCGCCTCCCCCGGTGCGCTCCGGCACCTGGCACGGCTCAGAAGTTCACGACGACCATATTGAGTTCCTCCGCAAGACTCGTCGGCTCCCCGGCGAAGACTAAGTGCGGGTGCGTCTTGCGCCGAGGGGGGAGATGTCCCCCGCGCCGCAGGAGGGCGAGCGGGTCATCTTCCGGTCGCACTGCTTGCGCGGGTTGGGGCTGCCGGCGAGCAGTTTCTTCCGCTCCTTTCTGGAGTTCTACGGCCTCCAGCCCCACCACCTCATGCCCAACACGGTGGTGCTGCTGTCCGCCTTCGTGGCCTTGTGCGAAGGCTTCCTCGGAGTCCTCCCCACCCTCGAGCTCTGGGGGGAGTTCTTCATCTCCTAGCTCGGCACCCAGGCTGCAGGCATGCCGGCTCAACGCGGCACTTTCATCGCCGTGCGAAGGTTGGGGGCCGACAACCCCTTCCCCACCATCTCGCTGATAAAGTCGGTGAAGATGTGGCAGCGATCGTACTTCTATGTCAGGAGCGTCTCCGTGAGGTGCGACTGGGTCAACTTGCCGGCTTTCGAAGCTGGCCCGCCAGCTGGGAGGCTGCCCAACTGGTCGTACCGGGCCAAGTCGCTGACGCCTGCAGGAGCTGGCGCCGTCACGCGACTCCGATTGCCGATGCAGTCGGAGGGCTTGACTGGTCCAGACCTGCTGGCCGCCTTCGTGGCGTGCCGAGTTCTCCCGCTCCAAGGTCGCCCCCACATGATATGCCAAATGAGCGGGCATCATGATCCAAGTCGGATGTGCACCAAGGACATGCCTCATGAGGAGGTGGCCTACATGGTGAACTACCTCTCGGACAGCAAGCTCCTGGAGGATTGGCGGTTCGGCAAGGAGCCGTACTCCTGCGCCAACCCCCCGCCCGTAGTGAGTTGCCTTTTCTTTCTTTCCTTGGATTGTCTTCTTTTTTTGCCGAGTTTGTTTTGTGCGGTCTGACCAGTCGGCTTTGGTCAGAATCCCCTCCTCCATCCACCAGCTGGCACCACGGGGCCGCCCCGCGAGTTCCTTGCCGACCGGGCAGAGAGCAACGTCGACGACCCCGATCTGGGAGCGGCAGCCCTGGAAGACGACGCGGAGGGAGGAGGAGGAGCAGCAGGCAGCTCCAGGCCTTCGGCCACTTTCGCCGACTGGCCTGACGACGAGGCCGAGGGAGAAGTCGCACCCCACCATCGGCCAGGAGCCAGCCAGCCTGGCGCGGGCTCTTCAGCCGCGCCGGGTGCTCCAGGCGGCGGGAAGAAGCGTAGAGCCGTGCCAACCTTGTTCAGCAGTCGGCCGAAGAAGCCCAAGGTTTCGGCTGCGGCGACCCGACGGGACGAGGCGGTTGCGAAGGCCATCCGCTTCCGTAAGGAAGTGAAAAAACCGCCACTGGTCTCCACGTGAGTATTCCGTCTTAACGCTGTATTCTTTCTCTGCAGCTTTGTCTGAGTCTTTTACTTGCTTCCCTTGCTTCAGGGCTCCCCTTACTCTTGAGAGGGTTGCTGCCGCCTCCGTCATGGGGTCAGCGAAGATGTCCGCCACAACTTGGCGGATTGACCCTGCTGCTGACCTCCGGGAGGCGACGGAGCGGAATGCACAGGAGAAGCGCAACGAGGAAGAGGCCGCCCGCCTGGAGAAGGCGGAGGCCTCCGCCAAGAAGAAACTGGCGGAGGCCGAAGCCGTCGTCGTGTTGAAGCAGCAGGCTGAGGAGGCCGCGCGCCGCCAATCGGCGGTGTTCGTTCCCCTGCTGAACTCTGCGCCGCCGCCTCCGGAGTTCACGAGGCAGACTGGGGGAGCTGGCGGCGAGAACCCCGTCCAGAGAGGGAAGGCGGCGACTCCTCTACGCCGGACGTGATCGTTCTGCCGCCGCCTCCGCCGCCGTCTGGAAGCGCGCAGGGCAAACAGCCAGCGGACCCTCCGGTGCCGCCGACTGAAGATGAGCCCGTGGCGAGGCTACTCCTTCAAGTCGGCTCGCCAACGCGCTGCCGTCTTGAGAAGGCGACCTCGGCACCCCGCCCCTTAGAGGCCGGGACTGCCAGCTCGGCGATCCCAGACGCCAAAGCGACGAGCACCGCGCCCATTGGGTGGGTGTGCGGAGGCGGCACAGGGCCGCTGAACCAGGCGCTTCTGGACGTCCAGGCGAAGCTTCGAGCTGAGGGCGACGCCCTCCAGAACTGCACCAAGGCGTACCTGGCATCATGGGCAGCCGTCCGATATGTTTTTTCTTTGGTCCTTATTTTCTTGTTCCTCTCTGTGGGGGCACGCCAGCGCACCCACTGGGTGTAGTCCCTGAGTTTTGGGCTGGCTGCTGAGCAGGCGGCCCAGAACTCCAATTGGTGAGCTCCAGGTACTAACTTTTGTCCGAAACACTTGTCGCAGGACTACCACAACCTCCGCGTTACTGCCTTCAACCGGAATGTTGAAGAGCTGGGCAAGCGGACCGCCGACTTGTCGGAGAGCTAGAGTAAGTCCTTTTTCTTCTTTGCGGGG
This sequence comes from Triticum dicoccoides, assembly GCF_002162155.2. NCBI lineage: Eukaryota > Viridiplantae > Streptophyta > Magnoliopsida > Poales > Poaceae > Triticum > Triticum dicoccoides. The sequence goes on from NC_041382.1 coordinate 339,324,798, forward strand.
GTGCGCTGGCGCACCCGCGGGCTGTAGTCCCCGAGATTCGGGCCGACAGCTGTGCAGTCGGGCCAGATCTCCCCAGCGACCTTCTTTATTGATGACTTAACGCCTTCTTTCTTCCTTCTCTTCAGGAGCCAACGCTGCTCTTCAATAGCAGCTGAGCGAACCCAACTCCGCATTGCACGCCAAGGGGGAGGAGTGCAGTAAGCTCGCCACAGAGCGCGATCTGCTGGCCACTCAATTGGCAGCACAGAGGGAGCTGCTTGCAAAGAAGCAGAAGGAGGCGGAAGAGACGGAAATCGCCCTCCTGGCCGAGTTCACGAGCGAGCGCTCCTCCTGGTCTGACAAGGAGGCGATGCTGGCCTCCGGCTTCCATGAGATTGAAGACATCGTTGATGGTGAGTTTCTTTACTTTCTTTCTTTGAGCTGCTGCTTATAAGTCGTGCCGGCTCCTGGTTTTTGACTTGCTTCTTCGTTTCTTCCGTCTTGGCAGACTTCTTTCCTGGGCACTCGCAGGCTGCCATCCAAGCCATCGAGGCTGACCGTGAAGGTCGGAGGGCAGAAGGTGCAGAGATCGCCGCCGACGCCCCCCGAACCCTTGATGAGCATATCCTGAGCATCAAGGCTCGCCTTCGGCCAACTCACCGGATGTTGCGCCGGCTTCAACGTGTCGGCGCCCAGGCGATTGCCGCCCTGTGGCCGGACATGCAGGCTTCGCGCACCCCCAGCCTGACTGCCGACTGGCTAGAGGTCGCGGCCGGTCGTCTTGAGGCCTGGAAGGGTTCCTTAGCCCAAGCTGGAGCGTGCCGGGCCTTGGAGTTCGTCCAGGCGTGGTATCCGGGGCTGGATCTAGACCGGCTGGACACCCTCCGGTCAGAGGCCCAGCCGGAGCTGGCAGCCGCGGAAGATGCCCTCGTCAAGCGTGCCGCGTCGATCGCTGAGTACACCGACACCAGCATCTTCGTCCCCGAGCGGTCTGAAGACGGCGAGGAGGTACCGCCGGAGTGGTTTGGGATGAACCCAGACTACGGCGAGGACTCCAGTGTCGAGGAGGAAGGCGAGGCGGAGGACGGAAGCACCAGAAGACGGAGCAGACAGCCAGCCTCAGCTCGACCGCGCCTCCAGCAACGAGCCGTGTGCGACCGAGCCGACTGCCGCCGGAGGCGATCAAGCCGAGACTACCCAGCCGGCCGCCCCAACGCCTGACGCTGCCGCCTCCTCCGAGTCTCCGAATCCGTCTGCTGCTTCCTGAGCTGCCGCCTTATCTTTATTTTATCTCCTTTAGTAGTCTTTGAAGAACTTGTTAATTTGCACAATTCCACCCGCGGGGTGTATTTTGAACTTCTTCTCGAAGATTCGGCCAAGGGCCTATGTTATGTAAATATTTATCCGAATTCTATATTTTCTTGCTCATTGCTCTTTTGGCTTTTTTTTCTTTGCCGCTTTCCCTTAGTTGCCTGCCTTGCCAATCGGACAGCCGCTCTGCGGACTGCCACTGGATCAAATGCTTGGCTACTTTGGGAAGGAAAGTACTTAGCCATTTTTAAGAGTTTTTTGAACAAGTTGAATAGAAGGCGGCAATCCGACTATTCAAGAGTCGGTTTGCGAAAAAAGGCTGGAAGGCGTCTTGAGCTATGTTTTATGCTTTGAGTCCTTAGCCATTTTTCATGCGAACGCCCATTCTACCATACTTCTGCCCACCATACAGTCGCTCTGCGAGCTGCGGCTTCTGACAGGAGACGATTTAGGCGTTACACACTACTTGTCCGGCTACAGGAAGCATTTCACAGTGCAAGGCGGCAAGTCCCCAGGCCGACTTGTCGAGCCCGGTGCCAAGCGGCATAACAAAGAGTAACATACTTGTAGGCATAATTTTTATCATACAGACAAAAGAGGGCAGTCCCCGAGCTTGTCTCGGGGGGCCCGAAGTCTTGGTATTTTAATACAAAAGGTAGCATGGTACATACTGCATCAACTATAAAATCTTCGGAGGAGATTTGCATTCCATGGCCGCTCTGTCTCCTTGCCAGAGTCATCCCTCTTGCGTGCTCGGGGCTTCTGAGCGTCAATCAGGTAGTAGGAGTCATTGCCCAGTACTTTGCTGATGATGAAAGGGCCTTCCCAAGGCGCCGAAAACTTGTGTTGGCTGGCTGTTCACTGGATCAGCCGGAGCACAAGGTCGCCATCTTGGAAAGATCTTGGCTTGACCTTCCTGCTGTAGTATCGGTCCAGGCTCTGCTGGTAGATGCTGGACCGGCTGAGTGCCAACAGCCGGCCCTCTTCCAGCAGATCGATGCCGTCTTGACGTGCTTCTTCTGCTTCCTCCTCGGTGTACATGGTGACTCGTGGGGAGTCGAACTCTATGTCCGTTGGGATGACGGCTTCGGCACAGTAGACGAGGAAGAAAGGCGTGAAGCCGGTTGACTTGTTTGGAGTCGTGCGCAGACTCCAGAGGACGGCTGGTAGCTCGTCGAGCCAGCAGCCAGCCGAGCGCTCCAGAGGCTCGATCAGCCGGGGTTTGATGCCGGACAGGATGAGGCCGTTTGCTCGCTCCACCTGGCCATTTGACTGTGGATGGGCGACGGATGCTAGGTCCAGTCGGATGCCCTGAGTTGCGCAAAAATGGGCTAAGGCGCCTTTGGCAAAATTTGTGCCATTGTCAGTGATGATGTTGTGTGGTATGCCGTACCGAACTGTGATATCAGAGATGAAAGTCACGGTAGTCGGACCGTTCAACTTCTTGATTGGCTTCGCTTCTATCCACTTGGTGAACTTGTCCACTGCGACAAGTAAGTGAGTTAAGCCACCTCGTGCTGTCTTGAATGGTCCCACCATGTCTAGACCCCAAACTGCGAAAGGCCAGGCAATGGGGATGGTCTTGAGTGCAGAAGCTAGCTGGTGTGGCTTGGAGCTGAACTTCTGGCACCCTTTGCATTTTTGGACCAATTCCTTGGCCTCTTCTAAGGAAGTCGGCCAGAAGAAACCGTGTCGAAAGGCTTTTGTGACGAGTGCTCTTGAAGCCGCATGGTGGCCGCACTCGCCTTGATGGATGTCTTTGAGAATTGCTTGGCCTTGCTCTGGCTCTACGCAGCACTGGTAGACACCAGTGACGCTGCGCCTGACCAGCTCTCTGTTGACTATGGTGTAGGCTGCCGCTCGGCGTTGTACTTGCCGAGCTGAGGTCTCATCAGTCGGCAGCTCTTTGCTCACCAGGAATTTGAGGATGGGCTGGGCCCATGAGGGTGCTGCTATTTCTTCGACTGCCAGAAGTGCAACTTGGACGAGGGCGGTTGGGCTGGGAGGCGGTGGGTTGGAGTCAACAACCACTTGCTGGGTTAATGAAGTCCTCAGGCCGACTGGCGCGGCTCTTGGGCCGAGTTCTGGAGTCTTCGAGTCTGCCGCGCAGTCCCCGGGCCGGGTACTGTGGTCCCTGGGCCGGCCTCGACTGTGCCGGCTTTGGAGCCATCTACCAAAATCCCTGTACCGTCTGCCGGGGTTCTAGAGTCGGATCCGACCTCCTCAGGAGGAGCCAGCACAAAGATGGAGGCTGACTCTGGTGAAGGCTTGACAGACGGCTTGAGGAGGCGTTGAAGGGCAATGCCAGATGGTATTGCTTGGAGGGTAGAGCCGATTCGTGCCAAGGCGTCTGCTTGGTTGTTGTAGTTTCTTGGCACATGGAGGAACTCGCACCCCTCGAAATACCCACTGAGTTGCTGCACGAGGAAACGGTAACTCGCCATGTTTGCATCTTTGGCATCCCAGTCGCCAGATGACTGTTGGACCACTAAGTCCGAGTCGCCATAACACAAGATCCGGCGAATGCCAAGTTCTTTGGCAAGCCGGAGCCCGTGAATGAGCGCCTCGTACTCAGCAACGTTGTTGGAGGCGGCAAAATGGATTTGCAGTGCGTATTTGAGCTTGTTGCCTTTAGGAGAGGTGAGGATGACGCCGGCTCCCAAGCCGGTGCGCATCTTGGAGCCGTCGAAATGCATCCACCAATGGGTGGAGTCAGGCGCTGGAGGTAGGTACTGGGTCTCGGCCCAGTCGACGAGGAAGTCGGCCAGTGCTTGTGACTTGATGGCGGTGCGGGGCTGGTAGTGGATGGTGTAGGGAGCCAGCTCTATGGCCCACTTGGCCACTCGGCCAGAAGCATATCGGCTTCCGATGATCTCGGCAAGTGGGGCCGTGCAGACCACAGTGATCGGATGCTCTTGAAAGTAAGGCTTCAATTCTTGGCAGTAAAGTGTACGCCATAGCACATCTTCTGGTAGTGGGGGTAGTTCTGCTTGGAGTTCGACAGTACTTCGCTCAGGTAATATACCGGTCTCTGGACAGGTAGTGCCTTGCCTTCCTCCTTGCGTTCCACTACAATGACCGTGCTGACTACCCAGCTGGTGGCGGCGATGTACAGGAGCATAGATTCCTTGGGAGTCGGAGCCGCCAGGATGGGTGGAGTAGTCAGCATCTTCTTCAACTGGAGAAAAGCTTCGCCCGCCTTATGGTTCCACTCGAAAAAAGTGGTCTTCTTCATGAGTTGGTATAAGGGGAGAGCTTTCTCGCCCAGCCGACTGATGAATCGGCTGATGGACGCCAAGCAGCCAGTGAACTTTTGCACATCCAGCAGTTGGCTGGGTACCTCCATTCTCTCAATGGCCGTGATCTTTACAGGGTTGCATTCTATGCCTCGTTCAGAGACCAGGAAGCCAAGGAGCTGGCCGGCTGGTACCCCGAAGACACACTTCTCGGGATTGAGCTTGATCTGGAATCGGCGCAGGTTCTCGAAGGTCTCCTTGAGGTCTTCCAGCAGTGTTCCACGCTTTTCCGTCTTCACCACCACGTCGTCCACGTAGATGTGGGCGTTCCTGCCGAGCCGCTTGAGGAGGCACTTCTGCATGCAACGCTGAAAGGTGGCGCTGGCATTCCTCAAGCCGACCCGAACGTCATGGTGAGGTAGCAGAAGGCTCCAAACGGCGTGATGAAGGCGGTCTTCAGTCTGTCAGTCAGGTTCAGCTTGATCTGGTGATATCCTGAGTATGCATCCAAAAATCTCAACAGCTCGCATCCGGCGGTGGAGTCTATCACCTGATCAATTCTTGGTAGAGCAAACGGGTCCTTGGGGCAGGCTTTGTTGAGGCTCGTGTAGTCGATACACATTCGCCACCGCTTGTTCTTCTTCAGTACCAGGACTGGATTGGCTAGCCACTCCGGAAAGAATACTTCCATAATGAAGCCGACTGCTAGGAGTCGGGCTATCTCTTCTCCGACAACTCTTCTTTTCTCTTCTGATAGGCTGCGCAGGGGCTGCCTGACCGGCTTTGCATCAGATCGGACATGTAACTTGTGCTCGGCAAATTCCATCGGTACACCTGGCATGTCATTGGGGGATCATGCGCAGATGTCCCGATTCTCATGGAGGAAATCGACGAGCTCGCCTTCCTATTTGCTGTCGAGGTTTGCGCCTACGACAGCATACCTCAGTGGGTGCTCCTGATCCAAGGGTATCTTCTTTGTCTCTTTGGCCGGCTTGAACGAACCCTTAGCCTCCGACTCCTTTGGGTTGGGCGATACCTCTGGCTGCTTGCCTGCCATCGCCACAACTCGCTCAAGGAGCCGCTTCTCGGCCGCAATCACCAGGGACTCGGCTAGTCGACTGCTCTCAGCCGCACAGGCAGACGACTTCCCGTAGTCGCCGGATACAGTCAGAATTCCCCTGGAACTGGGCATCTTCATTTTGAGGTAGGCGTAGTGGGGGGCCGCCATGAACTTGGCAAAGGCGGGTCGGCCGAGTAGCGCATGGTATGGGCTCTCAAGGTCCACCACCTCAAACCAAACCGACTCTCGGCGGAAGTGATCTTTGTCTCCAAAGAGGACGTCCACCAAGATCTTGCCGATTGGTGAGAAGGAAAGCCCAGGAACAATGCCGTGGAACACAGTCCGGCTGTTCTGAAGCTGTCTTTGCTTGATTCCGAGCTTCTCCATGGTGTCCTTGTACAGGATGTTGATGCTACTGCCTCCGTCTATCAGAACTCGCGAGAAACGCGCGGCTCGTCTATCTGTAGAAAAGGTGGCATCCAAGACCAAGGCATAGGAGCCCGGCCTCGGCATCACCCCTGGGTGGTCAGCTCTGCTCCAGCTGATAGGCTTCTCGGACCAGTGCATGAACTCTGGCGTCTCTGATGCTACTGCATTCACCTCTTGTCGCTGCAGCCGCCTGCTACGTTGATCATCAGCCATACTGGTAAACACCACGTAGGCTCCGTGTTCTTCAGGGTATTCGTCTTGTACTGCGCCGACTGGCCTGACAGCCGGCTGTTGGGGCGGAGGCGGAGGCGGCTGCCCAGCAGGCGGGGGAGGCAGGAGGCCGTCTCCCTTGGCGATCCTGGTGAGCCAGTGGCACTTCCGGGTGGTGTGATTCGATGGCTTCGCGCCGCTATGGAACTTGCAAGGTCCATCATGAGTCTGCTCGTAGGAGAAGGCTGGCAACCAGTTCGGCTTGCCGCCTTTCTATCGCTTGGGCCGAGGCTGCGCATTTGGCTGTTGGGCTTCAATGGTCGTGACCTGCCCGCTGCTGGAAGCCGGCTGCGGGGCCTTGCGCTTGTGGTCGCCCTACTGTTGTCGCCGATTGGCGTCTCCCGCCGGAGTTCTTGGAGCTTGAGGGGCCACTTTGCCAGTTGCGCTGACTTTAATCTCGGCCTTCATGGAGGAGTCGGCCGTGGCGTATTTGTCCGCTATGATCAGCAGCTCATCGAGGGTTTCTGGCTCGTCACAGAGGAGCTTGTGCTTGAGGAGCGTGCTTTCTCTTCACCCGGCTGTGAAGTACTCGATGGCCTGCACCTCGTGCACGCCCTCACAGGAGTTCCGAAGCTCGGCCCAACGCGTGAGGTAATCGCGAGTCAAATCGTCGGGGCCTTGCATGCACAAGGAGAGCTGTCGAGGCTTGGCAGGACGCTTGTACATGCTGGTGAAGTTGCGGACAAATGCTTCGGTGAAGTCGACCCAGCTATTGATGCTGCGGGGCTTCAGGCTATTCAGCCATGTCCGAGCCGTGCCCTGGAGCATGAGCGGAACATACTTTACGGCGACACGCTTGTTACCGTTTGCTATGCTGACAGCCGTGGAGTAGTCGACCAGCCAGTCTTCTGGCTTCACGGAGCCGGTATACTTGGGCGTGTCTCTTGGGAGCGTGAACCCTCTGGGAAAGGGCTCGTCTTGAATGCAGGGCCCAAAACAAGGCGGACCCAACTCGTCTTCTTCTTCCAGCGCTAGGGATCGGTGAAGTCGGTCGATCCGGTGGCGGGCGTCATTTTCTCTGACTCCCTCTCGGCGGCCAAGGCGGTCGCCGAGAGTCGGATGGTCAACAGGCGGCAGGGAGACTCGCCTCTCCTTGTGAGGAGGAGGAGGCGGACAGTTGTCCCGTCGTTCCACTGCTCTCGGGCGGCCGTCTCGGTCGTGCTCTATGGTAATGTGAGTCCGACTGTGGCTGACAGCAGGATCCTTGTCTCTTCTTCCTCGGGCACCGCCAGTCGGCGTCCGAGATGTCACGCCTTGATCTCGGCGAAGGTCATCGTTTTGCCGCTGCGGCGCCTCCGTGCGGCAGCCGGCCTCGTTCTGCACGGCAGCCGCGTCGAGGAGCCGCTGGACTCGCTCCATCATCAGGCGGCGTTCTTCGCCCTCGAAATTGTCCAGCTCATCCACTACCGCCTGGGCGGCTCGGATGTTCTCCGCTAGTGTAGCGTACACGGGGCGGCTTGCCTTGAATAGGTCGGCGATGGCTACGCCGCGCTGCTGGACCGTGCCAAGGCGGCTGGGTCCCGCTGGGGCCGGCGAGCCACCAACAGCGCGATCTATCTCTCGCTGGTAGGCTTCTGACAAGCGCCTCATGCTAGCCAGCTTCTCCGCGCCTTCGACGAGCTGAAGGAGGCGTGCCTCCAATGTCTCCGTGTCAGCGTCTAGCGGAATGGGCGTAGTCAGGTCTTGTAGCGCCGCGCCGAGCGGATCGTGCGCTCCTCTGCCGGGGAGCTCGTCATGACTGATGACGAGCACCTCGGTGACGGTACTTCCGTCGCTCTCCGTGCGAGGGAGAGGTTCGTCGTAGACCACCACATTAGTGGGGAACACGTCGAGCGACACGGTGTCGGAGTCGACCAGCATCGGGTCGGTGGAGCCTACATACTCCATGTCCACGGCAGGCTCGCCGGAAACGTGGAGTTGATCGAGGAGGCCCGCGAGGAGGCTCTCGGAGCCGCCCGTGCCTGCGTTGGATGCAGGTTCGTCGGAGAGGCGAACCTCCCCGACAAGTTCGGTGAGGCAACTGGCTGCGCAAGCGATCTCAACGCCACGCAGCGCATCCGCGCAAACTCCGTCTGGCGTGCCTGGCTGGCTGCGCTCGCCAGGGAGGAAAAGGGTTCCTATCCAGAACAGGTCTTCGGACGGCGGTGCACCAGGCCCCACGGTGGGCGCCAAATGTCGCGGGTTGGGTGCGACATATGCCAAAGGATGGCTTATCAGGGTGGGGGCGAGTAGAATGTCGCCGGTGCCTGAAAACGGGATGAGGCGCAGACATGCACGCCGGCGAATCTTACCCAGCTTCAGGCTCTCCGGGGAGATAATACCCCTGCTGCTGCTCTGCGGGGTCTCCGCATGATCACTATGGCAAGGTGTTTACACGATTGCTCCTTGAGCTGTTTCCTGGAGGTAGGAGAGGGCAAGGCTAGCTCTCTCCCTCCTATATGATCTTGTCTAGAGCTAATGGATTCCAACCCTTTGCATGGGCGCCCTGGGGGGTTTATATAGGCCTACCCCCCAGGGGTACAATGGTAATCCGGCTGGATGCGGACCCAGCCGTGAGTGACTCTGGCCTCCGTCTTCTCCGCTGACTGCTGGGGCCCGCCGACTGGCCACGTACGGAGCCGTTAGGCCGCGTCCGCCACGGGCGGGTCATGCCGGCTGCTGATTACTGTAGCCGTGCTTCTGATGACGCGGGCTTGGTCATGGGGTCGTGGCAACAGCCCCGTCGCCTGGCGGGCGATCATTGTTGCCACTCTCCGTCACATCGGTTAATGGCGTGTGGGCCCCGGGGAAGGGTCTAGCCGACTCCGGGGGCCGACTAGTGGCGCACTCGCCGCCTCCTGGGGTCCCACTGACTGGTGGGTCCCGCCGCCCAGGGTCGTACAGACAAGCCGTCATGGGCGCTGGACTCGGTCCTTCGGCGCTGATGTCAGGGCCGGCACAACAACAGTGCCACGCCGCACGGAGATCTCCCCTGGTACGGCGTGTTGTGGCCATGCCTGCCCTTAGTAAGGGGCGGGAGCGGGCTTTACTGTAGCCACTCCCCGGTCTTGCCCGTCCCGATGAGGATATGGGCTCGTTGGAGTCGCGGGCCGACTCCCCAAAGCCGGCTTCTCTGGAAGTCACCAGTCAGGAGTCGGCTTATCCTGAAGTCGTCCCTGGGACTCGGCCGTGTGTGGGCAGTCGGCCGTCTTGCCACCGACTTCTCAGAAGGCGGCTCATTGTCCTAGGGTCTTGAGGGGCGCAGCCTGCCCCGATGTCTTGAAAAGGTTCTGGGGCTCGGGTTGGCCTACCCGTGGCCCATTACTCCGACAGTATGCTTCGACTAGGTGGGTCCCGACTGTCAGGCACTTCCTTGCTTGCGAAGATGTAGCTGGTGGGTCCCAGTAGTCAGGGTGGAAACGTTTTTTCTCAAAATACGGTGGCCCGTCCGGTGGGTCCCTGCTGTCAGGTGGAGGAATCATTATTTTCCGCGTAATAAGGAGGCACTTCCTTGCTGCAGCCGTGGACCCAACTGTCAGCCTCTCCATGTACAGTCCATGTCCGATGGATGTCGTTCATTTACCACGTTAACCACACGGCACCGAGAGCACCAGGGCAGTGGGCGATGGCGATGCCTAGGAAGGGGACCGCGTGGAGCCAGGGAAGACGCGATAGTGGAAGCCCACACGGAGAGGAGTATGAGGGTTCACTGGTTCAGCTTCGGCGTGAGGCTGCCATTGCCGCAGGGCCTGGCCAGCGGTGGTAGTAGTAGGGGCAGTGAGGCCTCTGCGGCATCACAGCCGGCCACGGGAGGCAGGAGCACGCGGCACGACTAGCGCTGCCTTGGGCGGCTAGAGCAAGAAGACCAGAGTTTGAAGAAGCACTATGGCCGTTGGATGGACATCGTATGGTCACTGGAGCTAGAATCATTCATATTGACTAAGTTGACAAAGCCCTCCGTGGACTATGTGGTGTAATAAGGAGGTACTTGCTTGCGTGCGGCCATGGACCATGTGGGTCCCAACTGTCAGCTTCTTCATGTACATCCCTCTTCCGATGTTGTCTTTTGTTGACAACGTTGACCACGCCGTGCCGAGAACACTGGCACGGTGGACGACAATGAGACCCAGGAAGGGAATGACCCGGAGGCGGCGAAGCCACAACAGTGACCTGGCTAGCGATGGGAGTAGTAAGGGGCGGTGAAGCCCGCGCGGCAACACAGCGGCAGCACAGTCCCGTCGGCGCTGGATTTGGCGGCTGGAGCAAGAAGATTAGAGATTGAAGAAACACGACGGTCATTGGATTGACAACCAACGGTTACGTCTGCTAGAATCGTTTGTTGACGTATATAATAAGTAAAAAAATCTTGCATATGCGTCAACTTAATAGGCCCACAAGTCAGACCATTCCCTATTTTTTTTAATAATTTATATATAGCTCATCGCAACTTCGTATGCAATTTATTGCAGTCTGTTTTTTTGTTGGCCAGGGCCAGGGTTAAAAATTAAACAAAAAACCGCATATTTCTGTCGGTTCCAAACTATTTTTAATACCTAAATGTCGAGCCAGATTTAAAGTACTTTGAAGATATATTTAAATTTGGTTAAAGCAGAGTGAAATAGGAATATGAAAGTGTGAAAAAAATCAGAAATTATAAAGTAATTGCCAATTTGTCATCTGTTTTTATATTTACAACCCAGTTCATATTACTTTCAAGATCTGCAGGCGTCTTGAAAGAGTTGCAACCCATCAGGGCATAGAAAAATAAGTAGGCCTAGATTGGGTATTCATTAGAACAAATAAACTGGGCTCATTTTGACAAAGAAAAAATAGCCTAGCTGGTCATATGGTGAACATAAAATATAAGCATGGGCTAAACGGGCCACAACCCAGTTGAAACCCTGCTCCGTCTCAACAGTAACAAAAAAATACTGCTCGAGCAGCTACGTCCAAGCTGTCAGACGATCTTGTGTTGTTCTCTTGTCTATTGACTATATACGCTGACAATGTCGTCGGTCCCAGATGTCAGGAAACCACTAGGCAGGAGCATTTTATTTTTCCATACGCTGATGATGGAGTATGTATAACAAAAAATGAGGAACTTCCTTGTGTCCAACCATGGACATGGTGGGCCCCTACTGTCATCCTCTCCACATATAGTCCTCTTCCGATTCCTGTTGTTTGTTGACCAATTTGACAACGCGAGAGGGCGACACCGTGGAGAGTGCACCAAAGTGCGCAGAGGACAATGGCGAGGCCTCGGACATCGGCATTAATGATTTAGGAGATGCTGGGGCGGCGATGTGTACACTGAGGCGCAGCCAGCCGTGGGAGGTGGGAGCTGGCGGCCCCGCCGGTGCTGGTTTGGTTTTGGCGGCTGGAGGAAGACAGGACTGAAGAAACATGGGAAACTGTAAAAGGAGCAGAGTACTTAACGACCTTAACTGAAACCAACAAGCAGGATACCAAGGCCTAGGCGCGACCCCGCTCATCCACAACCTCTGAAAGCGGCTTCATCTCGCAATGTGGTCAATAAACAGTATATTCGCTTTAGAGCCATGGAAAAGCAGGAACATAATCTTCTGTCCTATTCTCCAAGATGGATGGGCCTTCATTATTTGAGACCACCCATGAATAAGTATAAACGGGAATGGAGTAGGTCGACATAAACATCATGCTGTGACCAAGCGCAAGTCTGACCCGACCATGGTCAGGCATCGGTATAGGAACAATAGAACTGGGCAGTTTCTGTTTCAAGAAGATCATAGCTGTAAAACCGTGTATAAACAATAGTTTCTGAAAAACATGTATAACAGAAAACAGCTTGTACCATACGTTTCTCAACACAGTTGGACCTGTTCAACGAGTGCAGCAGTGGCACACATATCCCACGTGGCCTTCCACCATTGAAACGCCCCACAAGGACCTCAAGACGATCAGTAAAGTATAGGAACTTATGGATGTCATCCCAGTCAACTTTAGTGCCATCAGTAACAGCCGAGTTCTTACAGAATAACAAACGAGTAGCCTGCTTAACTCTGAAAAAACCTACACATGCCACCAATTATAAGAAAATATTAGTTAGAAGTAGCATCTCCGTGAGAGATTCGTTGCTACTTCTAAAGTTAAATTGTGATTAGTTAGACAGAATAGGTGGATTAAGAAGTAATCAAGGCAACAAGCAAGAACCAGATACAAAACTAACATGGATGAACAATTGGAACGAAGTTGGGATGGAACAGCGCAGTGAAGATGAGACTAGGTTCTGCTATTTCCATCAACATTCGTGCGCCAACTTTCAGTCCGTAACACTTGAGAAAGTTTATCCAAGTTTGACCATAAGAAAGCAGCGATCTTCTTGGTTCATGAACCCAACTCGGAACTTATATCCATGGCCTGTCTTCACTGTGACCATTAAACTGGTGTATTCAGTTATGGCAAGACCGAGCATCTTCAGTACATGTGTTCTGGTAGAGCAAGGAATGCACTGCAGGAAAAATAATATGAGAACATAATGTATTCCCTATCCAAATCTAGAAATAATTTCCTCCTTCACGTCAGTGTTGACCATGGTACTAGTACCTTTTATCCAAATATAGCAATCCAAATTTCCAAATTAGTCGACAACATGTTCAAAAATCCCCACCATCCCGGATAGAAAAGAGGATTCTAGGAACATATTGTGCGCATTTTAAAATCATGTGTTAGGATGAGAAGGAACAAGTGTGGCGTCTCACCGAGGGCGCAGAAACCTGTAGGGTCCTCGCACTTTGGGCACTGCAAATGAAACACACTAGATTCACTAGGAAGAAAAATGCATCAACGGCGGCGGCTGCCATCCTACGATTACCCGCGACCAAGGGACTTGGATTTATCGGGGATGGATGAATAATTCATACAAGGTTCTCCATGAGAAAACCCTATGCAATCGTCGAGCAGGGGTTTTCTCTAAACAAGAAGACGAGGGAGAAGGGGATTCATGCCTAGTGAAACATTGTCACTTCGTCCGTCCAGCTTAGTGCTAAAGCTGGAAAGGTGGGGTTTTTTGTGATTTGACGGCTCATTGGGCATTACTGCGGCGCTACGACTAGGGTGTGTCTACTATGCAGTTGTGCACTCTAATTTGGTGCATATGGCACGTGGACCCCGTTGCTGGATGCCCCACATATCAGCAAAAGGAAGTAGAATGAAAGGAGTAACTAGTTACACATAAATATATTTTTGACAGAGAGATACTCCCTCTGTAAAGAAAATAAAAATCTTTTATATCACAACTTTAGACATGAGAAAAATCAAGGGGAATATATATAACATATATAATTATAAAATACAGAGTTTTTTTAATAGAGTATAGACGATTTGATGATGATGGTGTGCCTGCCATCCTGCAATTTAGGCCGTCCGATTTATGTCTGATGGATAGGAAGGAAACTATGGCAATTTTAAAAAAATGCACCCGCACACCTCTCCACATTTGAAAATAAGGCCTTCACTCGTTCATCCTTTTATCTCACAAGATAAAATGCTCATACAAATGCATCTTGATGTTACATGCAATGCACGGGCATTATGGGGGTTCAGCTGAGAATATAATACTCAGACATGCTTATGGTTCTAGACTTTGGGCCTGCATGCTTGGGGGCCCATGTGTTCTACCTCAGCACTTTTCATATTGCGATCGATCGGTACAATGCTGGTTTTAGATGCTGTCGCAAGGCAAATACACAAAATTGAATAAAGCACGACAGCTATTAGAATGAAATCGAACAACAGTTCCTAACCAGCAATCATAGTAGCAATTCTATCAATGATATACCATGTGATAAATAATATTGTCGTACTACTTATACACACAGGACACTTGTTTCACCATGCCAGATTATTACATCAAAATCTCTCGGAGGATAGATCAGTTCGATAGTTGCGTGCTGCTACTGAAGAATTTCAAAGTTGATTCGGACTAGCTCTCCATGCCGAGAAAGTTCGATTTTGACATCATCCCCTACTGCAAGATATGATTTAGATTTTAACCTTGACCATCCTTTAGCATCAATCATCATGCGACCATCCTTTGTACTGACGGTATATTGAGCAGGTTCATTCACACCAAGGATGTGCATGGTAAGAGAAACTTGGCCATGGTCGCCGGATTGTTGAACGACTCCCTCGTTGCTCTAGGAATTCTTTGTTTGCAAACAAGATGACATACACAAACAACTAGATCAACACAGTGAATCATGTGAAACAACATGGAAAGAAAAAATAATGAAGCATTTGGGCGGCCAATGCTTACCAAGAAGGTGGACATGTCGGTTTTTGTAAGGACTTTGGTATATGAAGTGCGAACTGCAACCCAGTCTGTTGCTGGGGCAACTGCTGGTTCCGTTGCTGCTGCACGGGCCGGAGCAGATGCAAGTACAAGTGTTGGTGCAAGTGCCGAAGCCGTTGCTGGTGGTCGTGCAGGTGCGACTGGTAGTTCCCCTGCTGCTGCTGGAGATGGTCCTCCTTGTAGAGCTGGTGCCGGTGTCGGAGCAGGTGCCGGTGTCGATGCCCGATCCTGCGGTTGATCATCCTGATCCGCTAATGCGGTCGGTGTCGGTGTTCTGGGAATGGGGGTCCCCAGACTTGCTTGCCTGTGGCCCACGGCGTGGCGAGTGGCCCCATACGGCCCATCTTCACCAACAAGCATTCAAGACCCTCGCGAGGCGGACGACACAAGACCTCCTTAGGAGCGTCCTCACCAGCCTGGCTCACGAAGGGTGGAGAAATCAAGGCCAGGAAAACCTCGCGAGGTTCCAATGACGTGAGCCATGACGATTGAGACCACGCGGGTGCCAGGCGGGCGCCAACGCTCACAGTGTCCTTGTTTCCACTTTGGTGCTAAGGAAGCAAACGCAGACGAAGAGTACCGAGGCGTCAAGAAAAGGTTTCCATATCGGTGAAATGAGACCAAGACCAGCAGGACGGCAGGACGGAGGTCACCGTGGAGCCCAAGACGACGTCACCACCAGAGCCTTTGGCAGGTGAAGACTACTTTTATCAGGATAACTTGTACTAGCTGTCCCCTTTCAAATTGGCCGTTGTTCGCTCCCTTCCCGCTCAACATTTGGGGAGAGCACCAGGGCCTCTATAAATAGGATTAGCCACCGCAGTAGAGGAGGGGGGATCGACCTCATCTTAGATATGAGCCATTCCATCCTCAGCCACACACCAACCAAGCACAAGAACACATCTCCTCAGGAGGCTCTTCTTCCCCTTGTATTATTCATCATCAGCCCAAGAGGCAATCCACCACAACACGCTGGAGTAGGGTATTACACTGCAATGGTGGCCCGAGTGCGCGGCCACGGCTGGCGCTCTCCCAATGCTTTGTTCACTCGTCATCAGCAACGTGCAACTCACCAAGACCCTCATCGACGGCGGCACAGGGCTCAACGTCCTGTCCGTCGAGAGTTCGACAACCTTCAAGCGCCATACGATCAGCTTCAGCCAACCAAACCTTTCTCAGGAGTGACCAACGGCTCCACCACGCCGATAGGTCAGGTCCGCCTCCCAGTCACCTTTGGAGAACGCAACAACTACCGCACCAAGCTCATCGACTTCGATGTCGCCCACATTTGTCTATCGTACAATGCCATCCTCGGGTATCCGGCCCTGGCCAAGTTCATGGCAGTGATGCACCACGGCTACAATGTCCTCAAGATGCCAGGAAGCAGCGGGATCATCATAGTCCCCTGCAAAGAAAGAGATGCAGTGTGCTCCCTCGTGCGCGCCTTCCAAGCAGCCTCAATTGAAGAAACCGGCAACAATGCAGCTCGGTACCCTCCTGAGGTCATCCCCAAGAAGAAGAAGCAGCTACTCAAGCAGCACCACCTCGCTATCCCTTCTCCTCTTCGCCGCAGGTATCGTCCTGGTTACACAACAAGGATAAAGAGTCGGAAACAAGCATCAACAGCAAGGACAAGGCAAGATGGGGACACTTACTGATCCTCCGCGACATAGTCCCTTTGCTTCGGGAGCTAGAAGCCGGAGAGCTTCGCAACCCAAGGTGCGGGCGTGCCATCTCTGGAAGCAGGAGTGGCAGCTGGGGCGGAAGCGGCTCTAGGCAACGTCAGAGCAGAAGCAGCGTCCCGGGAGATCAACGCCGATCGGTCCCTCGTCAGGATGACGGGTGGCTCTTCCTTCTCCAGGCGGGCATCAACCTCATCGTCGTCAAGAAGGGTGCAGAGGATGTCAGCTTTGCTCAAGGGGGAGGTCTCCCCCATACCTTCAGGGGTCACCTCTGAGTCTTCCTCCTCCTAATCTTCCACCCCGAAGAACTCACCAGAAGACAACTCCACCGGCATCGGCACCGCAGGGGCTCTGGTGGGCGCCGGCGGCACCGGTCTATGCCCGTCAAAGCTCGGCCTGGAGGCCAAAACCAGTGCCCCGTCCTTGCGGCGGAACAAGGGGGTGAAGGCATTCGGCGGGTACTCCTGGTCATCCCCAACCAGGAGATGGAGAGCCACAGCCAGGTCATCATCGGACATGGCTTTCAGGCTCAGGCGAACCTTGTCCTCTTCGTCCCCAAGCTCCCACAAAGGGCGCGTACGCACCTGAAGCGGGGCTACGCGTAGCATCAGGAATTCCCTCAGGAGCATGGCCCCCGTCACCCTCGCCGCCTTTGCGTTGCCCAGCTTCAAGTCGGTGTTCATCTGCTCCAGCACCAACATCACCCGCTCATCAGTGAGCTTTGCGTGAGACAACCCCTTGTCGGATTGGGGCATCTCCGTCAGCAACATCAAGCGTGGGTGGGCGCACTTGGCGTCCATCATGGCCCACTTGATCCTGAAGCCATCGGCCTTCTTCCCCGTCTTCGAGATGGAGATGGCCTTGCCGACCGCGATGAAATTGGCACACCCGGAGGTACAGCCATCATTGATGCGGAGGAAGAAGAAGTGGCGCAGCAGAGCCACGGATGGCATCACGCCAAGGTACGCCTCGCAGTAGTAGGCAAAGATCGACAAGAGAATGATAGAGTTGGGATGGAGATGCAGCGCCTGCAGCCCGTAGTGGTCAAGGACCTCGTAGAAGAAGTCAGAAAATGGGGGAACTAGCCCTGCGACGATGTTGCTTGTAAAGAAGGGGAAGAAGGTGCTTCCCTCGTGCTCCGGCACGTCGGAGCCAGCCCGGAGCCTGGTCTTCCCCTTCTCGTTGCTTTCCCCCATCGTCAGTAAGCGCGTGGCGGTGAGGTTCTTCTCCGAGACATTGGGTGCGTCGAGAGCTGGATTGTACCAAGCCGGAAATGAGGCAGGCTTGACCCTCCGGGGCGCCATTGGTCGCTGACGCGGGAGCGGATGGGAGTAGATCTGGAGATTTCAGAAGCAGGGAGCAAGAAAGGGTACCTGGAGCAAGGAGAAAGAAGCATTGAAGGAAAGGGTTGTCTACGCCAGCCTTTTGACAGTCGGGCAGTTGCCGAGGCAGCATGGGGAAGCCGGGACGCCCATGTCCAACCAACCGGCACGCGTCACCCAAGGCCGCAGGCTATTGGGGCCCGCGGCACACCGCACTTTCCCCTTGGCTTCGCCTCGAAGCCAAGCCCGAGCGCGCCTTGGGCCCGGGGGCTACTATCGGCGTTCTGGGAATGGGGGTCCCTAGACTTGCCTGCTTGTGGCCCACGGCGTGGCACTGCGAGTGGGCCCGTACGACCCATCTTCACCAACAAGCATTCAAGACCCTCGCGAGGGGCCAAGCCTCGCGAGGCGTACGACACAAGACCTCCTCAGGAGCGGCCTCACCAGGCTGGCTCACGAGGGGCGGAGAGATCGAGGCCAGGCAAACCTTGCGAGGTTCAAATGACGTGAGCCATGATGATCGAGACCAGGCAGGTGCCAGGCGGGCGCCAGTGCTCACAGTGTCCTTGTTTCCTCTTTGGTGCTAAGGAAGCAATCACAGATGAAGAGTACCGAGGCATCAAGCAAAGGTTTCCATATCAGTGCAACGAGACCAAGACTAGCAGGATGGCAGGACGGAGGTCACCGTGGATCCCAAGACGGCGTCATCACCAGAGCCTTTGGCAGACGAAGACTGCTTTTGTCAGGATAATTTGTACTAGCTGCCCCCTTTCAAATTGGCCGTTGTTGGCTCCCTTCCCTCTCAATATTTGGCGAGAGGACCAGGCCTCTATAAATAGGATTAGCCACCGCAGTAGTGGAGGGGGGATCGACCTCATCTTAGATCTGAGCCATTCCATCCTCAGCCATACACCAACCAAGCACAAGAACACCTCTCATCAGGAGGCTGTTCTTCCCCTTGTACTATTCATCATCAGCCCAAGAGGCAATCCACCACCCCACACTGGAGTAGGGTATTACACCGCAACGGTTGCCCTAACCAGTATAAATCTTGTGTCTCTTATGTCCCGAGTTTGTCGAGCTAGCCTTTGATATCGCGAAGTGCTTGGGGCGTGATCGGTGAGGGAGAAATCTTCAGGCGCACCCTAGTGTTCGAACCTTAAGGGTTTTGCCGGAACCTGAAATCCGACAGTCGGTGCCCAATCCTCAGCTAGATCAGACTGAGTTGCTGCCGCTGTCAGTGCTAGAGCAAATGTCGGCGCTCGATCGGTTGTTGAAGGTGGTACCGATGTGCGAGACAGCGGTGATCGTGTCTGGTCTGCTATGATCAGCTTTCTAACTTGACTAGGCTCTGTGACCGTGATCCAATCTTTTTCTTCATTTCTTTTAAATGCGAGAAGGTCTAATTGTGGCGTGTTTGTTAAACCAAACTACATGTCATCATAGGGATTTACCTTGTACTCAAACAACAGACTGGTCCAATTTTTTCCAGTAATATAAGTGATGGACAATGCCTTCGTTACTGACACGGCATAAGAAGTGAAACCTGCAAAAATATCCATCATAGTGCAAACCAAACGGTTTATTCTGCGACGAATGTCACATGGCAAAACCTACATCATAAAATTGCAGCAAAAGAAAGAAAACATGACATTAAATCAATAAGATTTAGACAGTAAATCTAAGATTTACTTGATGTGACATGAGTGAATCCTTACCAGGAAATCACTATGTTGAAGTACTAAATAGAAGATTGATCATCCAACTATGCGTGGCATGCAGGGCCCCCGCCTACTCCTAGAAGCAGGACAGTCCAAAGGTCATGAGAAATCGTATGGACCGAACATCCATGGGACTGGAAATCCTGGTGGGTGCGATAAACCTTGCAATGCATACAGATATTGGAGTGTAACCATAACTGATAAACCGTCCCCACAAAAACGATGATCTGGATACTTCAAAATATACAAACTAAATTGAGTGGACAGACAATAACATATACTTCTCTCAGGACTCACCACACACCAAAAGCGGCAGTACTAAACAATACAGGGTTCACAAACACAAATCAAGTATTGAACAATAGTACTTACTACAGACAAGCAAAGTTGCAATAATTAAACTTTGCAGACTATTTCTTGCCACCGACCTATGGGATGAACTCCGCATAACTGACTAGGCCATGGACTTCGTGAGAGATGTTGACCTACACCATCACCATCTCTTCAATCTTGGAGAACCTAACAGAGTGGTCTTTCCACTCATAAACATGACGATGAAGACATGCCGCATCAGATTTGTCGGGAATCTTACAAGAACCACACACTTCGTAACCGAAGGCACGACTAGGAGATTATTGTGGTCAAGTACAGCCTCGGGAACAAGGCCTGACAACAATGCTACAAGAAAACACTAGTTCAGGACACGTGGCGACAAGGACACGGCAGCTGGATAGCTTAGCAGTAGAACTCATCCTCAGGTCTTCCAGTTCACACGACATGACTTTGAGAATTTCATCTCCACCGCGGACCTGGTTCTAATTCAAACAGAAACCAGATATTTTATTACTACCTCCATTCAGAAATATAAGATTATTTTTGATATTTTACTCCATATATGACTATATATACGCACAGAAATGAGTGAACAAAGACACTAGAACATGTCTTCAAAGGCATGAGAGCAGAGGGATTACTTACAATATCCATAACACAAGTTACTGAGGCAAATATACCCTCTTCAAAGGTAGCATTGATGTTCATAAAGTAGTTGAAAGTAATCTATAAGAAATCAGTGTCAACCTCTCGCATGTTTTGGTCAAAAGAGAAATTTAGAACCGTCATTTGGCACACAAAAATCACATGCAAGATCACCCAGAAAGTTGTACTACTAGTACCAGTATTGCGTGTTAGATGAAAAAACACGATAAAGATCGAGAAAAAGATTGTCAAGAAGAGATATTACCTGGACTTCCTTAATGAGGGATCCGGGAGAGGGGGGCTTGGACAAGGCGATGTCTTTGAGCTTATATGTGGTAGTCTCGGCGGGGTGCTTGCGATTCTTCGTACCATGAGCCTCAACGGTTTTGTCCAGAGCCATATACATCACTTCGGCCGGTGCTCCAGTGTCCATCAAGAAACTATCAAATAGAAATAAAAGAAAAGAAACCATAATCACAAACCCAAAAGAAGAATAGCAAGGGAGTTATAGGATTAGTCTCGGGGTTGCAAGTTCGGGCCTTGGCCAGAATCAACACCATTGATGCGCTCACCTTTCCTTCTTTGGGAGAGAAGAACAATGCCAGAAGCAGGTCAGAGTTTTCTTGAAGAAATGAGGAACAAGATGAGGGAGAAGCGAGTGGGGTTTTTCTTCAAGAGAGGAAGCTGAGAGAGAAGAGTGAAATGATGGTTGCATCGTCCGTCCAACGTATTGCTGGAAAGGAGGGGGTTTTGTGATTTGACGGCTCATTGAGCGTTACTGCGGTGCTTCGATCGGGGTAGTCTACCGTGCAGTTGGGCAATCTACTATGGAGTAATTTAGTGCATGGCTAGTGGACCCCGATGCTGGCTGTCCCACACGTCAGCGAAAGTGAGTAGCAAGGTTCTCGACGACCGTGGAGGAAGATCCACACGGTAGAGCATGACCACTGTTTTTCCGAAGAAGAAAAATGATTACAACAAGCGTTTCCACTCTTACGATGGAGGAGTGCGAAATACGGCAGCTGTCGGGGTTCTGGGAATGGGGGTCCCCAGACTTGGCTGCCTGCGGCCCGCGGCGTGGCTCCATCAGTGGCCCTATATGGCCCATCTTCACCAGCAAACACTCAAGACCCTCGCGAGGAGCCAAGCCTCGCGAGGCAGATAATGCAAGACCTCCTTAGGGGCGGCCTCACCAGGCTGGCTCACGAGGGGCGGAGAGATCAACACAAGGGACAACTCACGAGGATTGTGTGACGCAAGCCATGACGACTGGAGCCAGGCGGGTACCAGGCGGGCGCCAACGTGCAGTGTCCTCGTTTCCTCTTTGGTGCTAAAGAGGCAAGCGTAGGAGAGGAGTCCCAAAGCATCATGCAATGGTTTCCATATCGGTGCAACAAGAGAAAGACCAGCAGGACAGGAGGACGGAGGTCACCGTGGAGCCCAAGACGGCATCACCACTAGAGCCTTTGGCAAGCGAAGACCATCTTTTGTCAGGATAGCATGTACTAGCTGTCCCCCTTCAAATTGGCCGTTGTGGGATCCCTTCCCGCCTAATATTTGGGAAGAGGACACTGGCCTCTACATATAGGACTATCCACCACCGTAGGGGGGGATCGGATATCCTCTGATCTCATCTCATCTCATCTTGGACCGGATTCATCCCACCAAAGCCACCACACTCAGCAAGCACAAGAACACCCCTCCCTAGGAGGCTGTTCTTCCCTTTTAACTGTGCATCCTCAGCCCAAGAGGCAATCCACCACACCACACTGGAGTAGGGTATTACACCACATCGGTGGACCGAACCAGTATAAATTCTTATGTCTCTTGTTCTTCGGGTTCGTCGACCTAGGTCATGAGATCATGATGTGTGCGAGCTAGAGAGGGGGAGAGATCTTCGTGCGCACCCCAGTGTTCAAACCTCAAGGGTTTTGCCGGAACCCGAAATCCGACATTTGGCGCGCCAGGTAGGGGGTGCGGTTAAGCTTTCCCCTTCGTCAATCCGCGCTTCGCCACTCCACCAAGTTCATGGCCAACGCTCACCGGGCCCGTGCTAAGCGCCGGGCCGCCCTCACCACCCCTGTCGCTCAGGCAGCCCCTGTCGGCGGGCCTCCCCGTCATTCTCCGTCACCCACCGCCAACGCCACCACCGGCCCGGCGGCAAATGAGCAGCAAGCTTCGTCACTACACCCCTCCGTGCGGCGAGGCGGCCGCACCGCCACCCCGTCGCTAACTCCGGCCGGCTCATCGTATCATGCTCGCCGCGCACCCACGGACGCGCAGGTCGCATTGCTCATGGCATGCGAGCTCCTGCGCTACCGCCCGGTCGACGACCTGTAAGAGGACTGGTTGGACCGCATCACCGAGCTCGTCAGTGCCGCAGTGGGCTCGCCTGCACCATCCCTCTCG
The DNA here is from genome assembly GCF_002162155.2 of Triticum dicoccoides. NCBI lineage: Eukaryota > Viridiplantae > Streptophyta > Magnoliopsida > Poales > Poaceae > Triticum > Triticum dicoccoides. The sequence continues at coordinate 339,347,503 of NC_041382.1, forward strand.
CTGCCTCGCCCACCCCCGGCTTCGGGCAATGTGGCTCACGGAGCGCCTCCGCCACCTCCGCACCAAGATGGCGCCCTCGCATCGAGACGTGTGGCTCATGGAGCACCTCCGCGTCAAGACGACGTCCTCTCTCCAAGATGTGCGGTCCCGTGGCGTGATCCACCGCGCCGTGTGCCCGCGCACGAAGAAAGAAGTTGTCAAGAGATCCCCCGTCTGCAAGAAAACGCTCCATCGCTCCCAGCACCGCCACGTCAGGATCGCTTGCCGCGGCAGGGCCATGGGCCACTTGCCGTGGTGGGGCGAGGACACCAAGATCAAGCTCCGCCTCCTCGACGGGCCCCGGTGGCCATGGCATGCTGCCACGCCTTTGCTCCTGAGCTGCGTAGCGTCGTCTGGCGGGGCAAGTTCAAGCCGGATCTACCTCCTCGCTACGGCGGCACCCCCGACCCGGTGGAGTTCTTGCAGCCCTATGAGACGACCATTGAGGCGGCCAACAGCGACAAAAAGGTCATGGCGTACTGGTTCCCCATGGCTCTCAAGGACGGCGCCCGCTCATGGCTCCTTAACCTGCCCCCCGGCTCGATCTCCTCCTGGGACCAGATGCGCGACAGCTTCGTCGCCAACTTCCACGGCATTCGTGACCGCCCCCCGACCGTGGGTGACCTGTGCCACATCAAGCAACAGCCGGGAGAGACCCTCCAGAAGTACATCCAGCGCTTCAACAACATGCGCCTCAAGATCCCCAAGGTGAGAGACAAGTCCATCATCTCAGCGTTTTTTGATGGCATCCACGACATCAAGATGAAGGAGGAGCTCGCCATCCATGAGGAGTTGTGCATGACTTTGGAGCTGTTCAACATAGCAACCAAGTGTGCAAGAGCTGAGGAGGGGCGTCTCTCCCTCCTCGAGCTCCCTGCTGCGGATCCAGAGGAGAAGAAGGCCAGGGTCAAGGACGTGAAGCGCAAAGGGGTGGCCGTACTCGCGGTAGAACCAGATACCAAGCACGGACGAGACCTCCCCAAGTCGTCCAAGGGCAGCCGTACATTCTGCGCCTTCCACAACATGCGCAGCCACAACACCAACAATTGTAAAGAGCTCTGGGCCATTTGAGATGGACGCTTTGATTGATGCCCCGAGCGTAATGACCGGGGCTATGGCCGAGGAGGTGGACAAGGTGGAGGACGTTGGGACGACCGCGGCCCTCACTAGGAGTGGCACGACCAGCCTCGCGAGGACCGCTGGCAGGACCAGCCTCGTGAGGGCGCCTTGAGGGACCAGCCTCACGAGGATCGTCCTCAGGGCAACGCTGGTCTCCCTCCACTGCCGCCGCCACCAAGGAGGAATGACGACCACCAACTGGACGAAGGGGCTGGGGGCTTCCAGGATCCATGCGCCATCGCCTGCATCTTGGGAAGCGCTCAGGCCTTAGCTTCCCAGCGCATCTTCAAGCAATTCTCTCGCGAGGTGAATGCAGCCCTCCCCAAGCTCGAGGCAACGCGCCCGCTCAGATGGTCCAAGTACGCCATCACCTTTAGCTTGGCGGACCAGCTCAAATGCACGACAACCGCCGGCGTCCTCCCGGTGCTCTGTTCAATCGTCATTAGCAATGTCCAAGTCACCAAGACCCTCATCGACGGCGGTGCAGGGCTCAGTGTCCTGTCCGTCGAGACGTTCGAGAGCCTTCAAGTGCGATACGATCAGCTCCATCCCACCAAGCCTTTCTCAGGAGTGACTGACGGCTCCACCACCCCGATAGGACAAGTTCGTTTCCCTATCACCTTCAGTCAGCACGACAACTACCACACTGAGGTCGTCGACTTCGACGTCGCCCACATCCGCCTGCCGTACAATGCCATCCTCGGGTACCGAGCGCTAGCCAAATTCATGGCAGTCACCCACCATGGCTACAACGTCCTCAAGATGCCAGGAAGCGACGGAATCATCACAGTCCCCTACGAAGAAAGAGAAGCGGTGTGCTCCCTCGAGCGTGCCTTCCAAGCAGCAGCAATTGAAGACCCTGGCAGCGCATATGTGCAGTACCCTCCTGAGGCCAACCCCAAGAAGAAGAAGCGGCTACTCCGCGCTGGGCCTTAGGGGAGCGGCGCCTCCAGCGGCGCCACCTTAGGATCGGTGCACGTGCCTGGCACGCCTCCCTCCCTTGCATAGGGAGGCGCGCTCGGCATCCTCCTCAGGCAGGGCTTAGGGGCTCTCTTCTGGAGGGCCTCTGACCTGGCCAACATCACGAGGGAGGCGCTCGGGCACCACGTGGAGGCATGCTTCGCGGCATGTTTCCCTCAGGAGGACTCCGGGCGAGGAGCGCCCGGCGCTCAGGAGTTCATCGTGAAGGCCACTCAGGAGCTTCAGGAAGCAAGAGCAATACGCGGCGACCACTGCCCACCTGGCGCTACTCCCCATCCAGGCGAGGGTGGTGAGCTGCGCATCTGCATCGACATCCCAAGGCTAAACAGGCCCGCATCTCAGGAGCGCTTCTAGCCTTCGCGTGCTGGACGGTGTGAGGGTCCACCTCACAGCTACGTTCGCATGCCACTCGTCCTGCCGAGCGTGGCGGCTGCCTTCCAGCACAACCTGCGGAGCATCCTGGCAGGTCAGGAGGCCAGGCATCACGCAGTCCTCACGGAGATGGAGACAGTCCTCAGGAGGCCACCTAAGCCTCCAGAGCCTCCCGAGGCTCTGGGTCTCGGCGGCTCATGAGGAGCGACTTCTTCGCCATGTGTCTTCAGCTACCCCAATACTCCTTCAGCAACCAAAGCAGGTGACATTTTCCAAGTTTATTTAGCTGGGAGCGCCCCCTGGGCTGCATCATTCTGAGGCCGTGTGGACCTGTCCTTGCGGCATGTATCTGCTTGAATCTTTAGTTCACCCTGCTGGGGGCGCCCCTCGGGCTGCATCATCCCCAGGCCGCTCGGGTCTGACCCAGTAGCATGTATCGTTCTTGCATTTACCTAAGCTAGTTCGCTTTTCATGCATAATCTATCTTTGGTTATCACCTGCTTGATTGTCACCCACCATGGGAGCCGCCCGCCAATCGTCTTTCTTCAGGATCCTTCGCATAAGAAGGCTAGGCACGGCGTGTGTGCTCGGGCCAGTCCCGCAGCGTTGATAAATCCAATGGCTGAGCTCTGTCTGGTGGACCGGCCCCATTCACGTCACCTCCTGGGGTCGTTGGTGCTTGGCCTTCTCGTGCGATAACCTCAGGAAATTCATTTGGCATAGGTTGTCTAACCCTCTCGCAGGAATGCCACAGCCATCAAGAACCAAGACCAGGCGCGACCCGCCTTGAGGTAGGGCGTCGTCAGTCCCGCGCTGGCTCACGAGTGCCCAGATACACCTCGTCAAGCCCTACCATGCAAGCCGCGTGTGAGGGTGGGGTTGTACATGCCCCAGGGGCTCTCCGCAGTAGGGAGTCCCCTCCCGCGTGCCAGTGGAAGAACCATGGTCCGCGCTGGCAGTCGACACTGCCGAGGAGCGGCTATGCCTGTGCATGTGCGGAAGCGCTATGCTCCACGCTCGTGATAAACAACTGAGCGCGGCCTCACGGTCATATCAACCTCAGGGAGCCTCCGAGCTCAGTGTCTGGCCCCACCGCAACACCTCCCCTCGGGAGAGTCGCACGAGGGGGCTGGGCATGGGGGCTGTGCTCGGGTCACGCCCAAGCATACGCCACCCTGCCAGGTCCCTCGGACATGATCGTCGCGCGCCCTCCCAAGCGGAGCCAAGGTATGAAGGTCGTTTGAATGTCAAGGGGGACTCTTAAGCATCGCGACTCAGGAGCGTAACTAACCACGTAGCCCCTCACTCCTTGGTCCGTCCTGGTGATCCGGACGACCCAATGGCGGCTGAGGTATGCGCGGGGTCGGGCCCTGCCGACATAGAACACTAGGCATACTCCAAGATCTCCTTTCTATAGGTTGTCTACGCGTCAAGGGGGACTCCTGAGCATCGCGACTCAGGAGCCTAACTGATCACGTAGCCCCTCACTCCTTGGTCCGTCCTGGTGATCCGGACGGCCCAACGACGTCTGAGTTATGCGCGGGGTCGGGCCCTGCCGACATAGAACGTAAAGCAAATGGAGAGGAAATCGCAGAATTTCAAAGCAAATATTACAAGACATATTGTTCTCCTGAAACCAAACGCGAGTTTAATGCCTCCCCAAGGCATGGTGCATATTGCAGAAACTGAAACAGGAAGGGCGCCACCAACAAGTTATCCCATAATCCCTGGATACTGCCACCGCCTGCAAGGGATGCTTCTTCTTCAACGTCGTCGCCTTCACCTGTACCACCAACCGGAGTTGCAGGATCAGTAGCACCGCCAGTCGGGGGCGCGGGAGCAAAGGTGTGGAACCTCTTCACCAGGGCCTCCACCTGACCCTTCACAGCTACAGCAGCGGCCTCGCAATTCTCGTCTCCCACAGGCTCCAGCAGCTCGTCAAGGCGGGCGGCAGGATCGCGGAGATGGAGGTGGCTGAAGACGCGCGTCAGTGCGGCTATGGAAAGAACACGAGCTTCTTCCTCCGCCATGGGGCCGATGCCGCTCACAACGGCCTCTAGTGCACCGACTAGATAACGAAGCAGCTAGATGGGGCCCTCGTCGTCGTTGGCCAGCGGCTCTTCCAAGCCCTTATCGTAGAGTGACTGCAACGCCGTCTAAGACCTCTCGTCAAGAAGCTTGAAGGCTGTGCGGTCCTCAGCCATGACCTTTACCTTGGCGTCAAGCTCAGCCTTCTCCGCCTTCAGCTTCTGCTCCAGCTCCTCCAGCCGTCTGCGCTCCATGGCCCGTGCCTTCGCCAACTGCTCCAATTCGGCGTCGCGATCCTTGATGGCGTCCTCTTGGGCCTTCATCTTCTCCTCCACCGCCCTACGGCCTCAAGCTTCTTTCGCGCGCTCCCTCCGCATGGTCTCCAACTCGGCCTCTAGCGACTTGCAGTGGTCCTGGGCGGCCCCGGCATCCTTCAGCGCCACCTCGCGGGCGGCCACAGCTTGGGTGACGACCTTCCTGTCCTTCTCGGAGTTGACAGCAGCCTGGCTCAGCGTCGCCCGGACAGACAAATCAGAGTGAAGCCAGCCAAAGACTAGCTCAAGGTTCCCGGCCACCAGGAGATGGTCGGTGCCTTTAAGATCTTCTCACAGCAAGGCCATCGTAGAAAGAGCGCGCTCCAGGACGTCAGGAGAGGCAGAAGAACCCGGAGACAGCAATGTGGCAGCAGGAGGAGGAGGCGACGTCTTCACCATGGCCTGGAAAGCCAGAAGCTCCTGAGCTTCGGGGACCCCAGCACCCGAGCCGGACGTTGGCACCTCCGGAGCCAGCGGGGCCATGGGGGCTGACTCCTCCTGAGGATGCTCCACCAAGCCTCGCGAGGATGATCGGGCTAGAGACACACAACCGTCGTCGTTGCCCTTATCCATGAAGAGGGGTGCGGCCGCAGGAGGTGATCTAGGCCCGAGCAGTACCACCTCGTCCCCCTTTCCCTTCTTCGCCGCGAGCGTCGGCCTAGTTGCACAACGAAGAAGAGTTAAGGACGAGCAGCAGAAGCAAGAACAAGGCAGGACAAGAACACTTACTGGTCCACCACGGCGTAGGCCCTCCCCTTCGTAAGCTTGAAGCCGGAGAGCCTCGCAGCCTGAGGCGCAGGCGCGCGGGCTCCAGGAGCAGAAGCAGGGGAAGCAGATGGACGGGAATCAGATCAAGGCGGTGTCGAGGCAGGAGCGTCGTCCCGGGAGAGCAGCGCCGACCTGCCCTTCGTCGAAACCATGGGCAGTTCCTCCCTCTCCGGGAGGGCGCCAGCCTCGTCATCGTCATCATGCAGGGTGTGGAGGATGTCGGCCTTGCGCAAGGGGGAGGTCTCCCCCATCCCCTCGGGGGTCGCCTCTGAGTCGCGCTCCTCATCCTCCACCTCTTCCCCATCCCTGTGGGAATCGCCAGAAGACACGTCCACTGTCGCAGTCGCCACCAGGACTCCAAGGGGCACAAGGCCGCGCCCATCAAAGGTGGGCATGGAGGCCACAACCAGCGCCCCATCCTTCCGAAGGAACAAGGGAACATGGGCACTCGGCGGATACTCTTGGTCGTCCCCGACCAAGAGGCGCAGAGCCACGGCTAGCTCCCCTCTAGACAAGGCCTCCGAACTCAGGCGAAGCTTGTCCTCTCCGTCCCCGAGCGTCCACAAGGGGCACGAGCGTGCCTCGAGAGGAGCCACCCACAGCATCAGGAACTCCCTCAGGAGCATGGCCCCTGTCAGCGTTGCCGCCTTCGCGTTCCCGGCCTCAGGTCGGCGGTCATCTTCTCCCGCACCGACTTCGCCCAGTCGTCAGTAAGCTGCACGCGGGACCACCCCTCGTCAAACTGGGGCATCTCCGTCGGCAGCTTCAACCGTGGGTGGACGCACTTGGCATCCATCATGACCCATTTGCTCCTGAAGCCATCGGTCTTCTTTTAGGCCTTCGAGATCGCATTGGCCTTGCTGGCTGCGACAAAGTTGGCGCACCCCGAGGTGTGGCCGTTGTTGATTCGAAGGAAGAAGAAGTGGCACAGCAGTGCCACAGACGGCATCACGCCGACATATGCCTCACAATAGAAGGAAAAGATCGATAAGAGAAGAACGGAGTTGGGATGGAGATGGAGGGCCTGCAACCTGTAATGTTGGAGGACTGCATAGAAGTCGGAGAAGGGGGGAACCAGGCCAGCGATGACGCTGCTCATAAATCAGGGGTAGAAGGAGCTCTTCGAAGCCTCTGGCACGTCGGAGCTAGCCCGGAGCTCGGTCTTCCCTTTCTGGTTGTTTTCCCCCGCCGTCAGTAGGCGCTTGGCGGCGAGGTTCGTCTCCGAGACATTGGGCGCGTCCAGAGCCGGCTCATAACAGGTTGGCGGCGAAACGACCTTGGGCTTTCGGGGCGCCCTTAGTCGGAAGCTCGGAAGGGGATTGAAGCAGATCTGGAGATTTTGGAAGCAAGGAGCGAGAGAGGGGATCTAGAGCAAGGCGAAGGAAAGCAATGAAGGCAAGCGTTGCCCGCACCAGCCTTTTTGTCAGATGGGCAGTTGCCGAGGCAGCGTTGGGAAGCGGAGACGCCCACATCGAATCAGTCGCCACATGCCTACCATGGCCGCAAGCTGTTGGGGCCCGCGGCGCTCCGCACTTGCCCTTTGGCTTCACCTCGAAGCCAAGCCTGAGCGCGCCTTGGGCCCGGGGGCTACTGTCAGCATTTTGGAATGGGGGTCCCCAGACTTGCCTGCCTGCGGCCCGTGACGTGGATCCATCAGCGGCCCTGTACGGCCCACCTTCACCAGCAAACACTCAAGACCCTTGCAAGGGGCCAAGCCTCGCGAGGCGGATGACGCAAGACCTCCTCAGGGGCGGCCTTGCCAGATGGCTCGCGGGGGGCGGAGAGATCAAGGCAAGGGACACCTCGTGAGGTTTGTGTGATGCAAGCCATGACGACTGGAGCCAGGCGGGCGCCAGCGCGCAGTGTCCTCGTTTCCTCTTTGGTGCTAAAGAGGCAAGTGCAGGTGAGGAGTCCCGAGGCATCAGCCAAAGGTTTCCATATCGGTGCAACAAGACCAATACCAGTAGGACAGTAGGATGGAGGTTACCATGGAGCCCAAGACGGCATCACCACCAGAGCCTTTGGCTGGCGAAGACCATCTTTTGTCAGGATAGATTGTACTAGATCTACCCCTTCAAATTGGCCGTTGTGGGATCCCTTCCCGCCTAATATTTGGGAAGAGGACCCGGGTCTCTATATATAGGGCTAGCCACCACCGTAGAGGATCAGATATCATATGATCTCATCTCATCTTGGACCGGATTCATCCCACCAAAGCCACCACACACACCAAGCACAAGAACACCTCTCCCTAGGAGGATGTTCTTCCCTTGTAACTATTCATCCTCAGCCCAAGAGGCAATCCACCACACCACACTGGAGTAGGGTCTTACACCGCATCGGTGGCCCTAACCAGTATAAACCCTTGTGTCTCTTGTTCTTTGGGTTCATCGAGCTAGGTCGTGAGATCATGATGTGTGCGAGCTAGAGAGGGGGAGAGATCTTCATGTGCACCCCAGTGTTAGAATCTCAAGGGTTTTGCCGGAACCCGAAATCCGACAGCAACCACTTGAACATACACAATGCTCCCACTACTAGGCATGTGCAGTGGTTCATACATCAGTACTACATAATCTTGTTGCTATTGTAGTAAGATATGACGATAACAAATGATGTTGTGCGCATGTCAACTATATGAACAGTAATGTAACATAGTACCGCTTTTTCGACTGTGCGGTCGAGAATGAATGGTGAGATCGATGTTAACAGAACTAGGTCTACAGCGCAGGAGAGTACAGTCCTACAGCACTCCATGAAAGATGAACCATATGAAGCACGAATCAGTGTTAGACAGGGTGTATGAAGGGTGCACGGGATGGGATCAAAAGTCCCCTTCTCGACCCACTTTTGGGTGTTTGGCAGAGTGCATAAAGGGTGCATCAGTCCACACTAGTAGGTTAACACAAATACACGAAGAGGGAACAACTATATTGAGATGAGAATGTGACCAAACACACCCACACACTTTGTGCTACAGTGACCGATCTGCACCGGCTGAGTTTGATCCAACGGTTATGTTGCGCGGAGACATGGACATGCCCATGCAGAGGACGCCTAAACACCATCGAAGTCCCTCTGCTTCTCGAGGCGCACAACGATGGTGATGTAGGGTGCAACCGCCCACAAAGCCTCCTCCCGGTCGACGGGAGCCAGCTCGTCAAAGACGGTGTCCAATGGCACGAATCAATTCCGGTGACGGAGCCCTGAGAGGATTCGACCGACAACGGCGATGGCAGCCTGCAACCCCTCCTTGTCCATCTCCGCCCCCACCATCGCACGGAGACGGCTCAGCTCCTCGGAGATATAGGTGAAAAAGGACACCAGGTTAGCAAGCCACAGCTCATTGAAATCGACGGGGTGGTCGAATGGGTTTAGCCCGACAGCTGACATGGTCGCGCTGGCACGACAGAGGCATCACACAGCCGCAACACGTGCGTGGCAACTTGGTCCACCAAGTGGCTGATTCGATCCTGTACCTCGTCACGATCGGCCCGCTCACGCACCAACCGGCTCCCCGGACAGCCTATCGTATCTCCCACTTTCTGCAGCAACACCGCCGACGCCTTGAGCATCTTTGTGGTGGACGCCTGCCGCTATTGAAGCTCCATGAACTCCTGCACATAACGGAGGAGCATGGCACTCATCTCCTCCTTGAGCTCACGGAGCTCCACGTCCTTGGCCCTGAGCTCCGCATCCTTGGCCTGGAGCTCCTGTGTTAGGCGCCTCACCTCAGACTCCATGATCCGCTGCACCGCCATGGCACCAGGTATAAGCAATGGGGAGAGGAAGCAAAGGGGGCGAAATGACAGAAAGGCAATGCAATCTATGGGAAGGCGTAGGGAGCCAGCCGAGGAGCAGGGTGAATCTTCTGGCTTTCACCATGGGAAAACACCAGTCGACGACTTTTCACATCAGCGAGCAGTGGCTTTTACAGGCGGAGTCATTGTGACTAAGTTGCTATCACGCCTACTCCGTCAATCAAAAAATTATAAATCCTGCCGAGCATGCCGCACCCAAACACCAGAGCAATGCCGCAGTGGATATTTAAATTTACCTATCGGCAAGGATATAAAAAAGGGGTGAAAAAACAAATGTTGCGGCGGCCTAGCTAATCGGTCGCACTACCCCAACTAGCTAGCCATGGTGCTTCACTCATGTACTCGGCGGGAAAGGTGGTCTTTCGTGATTTGATGAATCATTTACTTGCTTCGGCACTACCATAGAGGAGGACCCAGAAAACACGCGGTAGGGCGTCCCACGTCTCGGCAAGGAAGAATATATGTGCACCACCCAAGAGGACCCCAAAACCGCGCGGTAGGGTGTGCCACGTCTCGGCACAGAGGAAAAACGTGCATGCAAAAATATATTGTACCAGACATAGTACCTATGGTTTGACCTCGGGACCCAGCCAGTTGATCGAAAACACCCAACTAGCCACACAACTTCATCATGCTAACGTGGCACGGAGGATAGGTGTGGTTAGCTCCGTCTCGACCAGCCACAATGTCTCTTGTTCTAGGCGATTCTTCTATTTTCCAAGCTTTTTTAGTTATAATAACACCACGGCAAGTTAGAGCCAATCTTCCTGTGTGCCCGTGCGCCTAAAGGAGAGGAGAGAGAGAGATTGCAGACCTGGGACCCACCAATAAGTGGGTCAACGGTCATGCACATGTTAACGAGCCACTCCTACTATACTCAATGTAATACGGTATAAAATCAAGTTGTGGGACAAAGCAAACAACCGTTGTTGTTTTAGGCTATCGACTTACGCTTTGTAGTCCAGGTTGCCAGTTCGAATCTCGTCTTTCAGATTTGTTAGTTTTAGGTCCAAATTTGATCAATGACAAGTGGTACCCTCGTGTGTTGTTCCGATATTCCATTGTAGGATGTTTTTTTGTACAAACACTTTATGCAGTTAGACAAGTAACGACACGAGTTACACATATTTTGCAAGTTTACGAACAAAAATGACAGCGGCATAGAATATCACATCCACCCCGCAACTTACACGCTATGGTGATACTAGTTTTTTCATCGTTGGAACGGAGATCCAATGGCTTGGGAGTACTCTTTGTAATTATGCGCAATTTCCAAACTCTCCAAGGTTTTTTTTTTGCAAATAAAACATTCAGGCATTGTTTGTGCCGCTATGATGTCTACTACACAACCTTCTTCTTGTAGACGTTGTTGGGACTCCAAGTGCAGAGGTTTGTAGGACGGTAGAAAATTTCCCTCAAGTGGATGACCTAAGGTTTATCAATCCGTGGGAGGCGTAGGATGAAGATGGTCTCTCTCAAACAACCCTGCAACCAAATAGCAAAGAGTCTCTTGTGTCCCCAACACACCAATACAATGTTAAATTGTATAGGTGCACCAGTTCGGCGAAGAGACGGTGATACAAGTGCAATATGGATGGTAGATATAGGGTTTTGTAATCTGAAAATAGAAAAACAGCAAGGTAACTAATGATAAAAGTGAGTACAAACGGTATTGCAATGCTTTGAAACAAGGCCTAGGGTTCACACTTTCACTAGTGCAAGTTCTCTGAACAAGGATAACATAATTAGATCATATACCTATCCCTCAACATGCAAAAAAGAGTCACTCCAAAGTCACTAATAGCGGAGAACAAACGAAGAGATTATTGTAGGGTACGAAACCACCTCAAAGTTATTCTTTCCGATCAATCCATTGGGCTATTCCTATAAGTGTCACAAACAGCGCTAGAGTTCATAGTAAAATAACACCTTAAGACACAAATCAACCAAAACCCTAATGTCACCTAGATACTCCAATGTCACCTCAAGTATCCGCGGGTATGATTGTATGATATGCATCACACAATCTCAAATTCATCTATTCAACCAACACAAAGAACTTCAAAGAGTGCCCCAAAGTTTCTACCGGAGAGTCAAGATGAAAACGTGTGCCAACCCCTATGAATAGATTCCCAAGGCCACGGAACCTGCAAGCTGATCACCAGAACAGACATCAAGTGAATCAAAAGAATACCACACTGTCACCATAGGTATCCCACACAAGACATACATCAAGTGTTCTCAAATCCTTAAAGACTCACCCCGATAAGATAACTTCAACGGGAAAACTCAATTCATCAGAAGGAGATAGACACTACTGGAATCTGCCAATTTGCCATCTGCCACCTCTTTGCCGTCCGCCAGCTGATGGCAAAGAGCCTCTTTGCCGTCCGCCAGCTGACGGCAAAGAGCCTCTTTGCCGTCCACTTCCACAAAGCGGACGGCAAAGAAAGTGCGGATGGCAAAAAGTCTATTTGTCGTCTGCTACTTCTTCACCGTCAGCCAGCTGACGGCAAAGAGCTAGAAGGAAGAAGGCAAAGGGCCAGGTGGGCCCCACATGGCACGGCATGGCTAGGTCAGGTTCTGTGCCGTCCGCCAGCGGACGGGAAAGAGGAGACTCGGGCCAGTCCTAAACGGCTGCCCTCTTTGGCGTCTGATAGGAGACGACAAAGAAGGCCCACTAAACGGGCCGAGCCGTCTCCCCCTCTCTCTCTTTCTCTGTCTCCCTCTGGCGCGCCCCCCTCTCTCCTTTCCCGC
>NC_041382.1:339360311-339472885 GCF_002162155.2 Triticum dicoccoides
GCCGCTCCGCCCCGCTGTCGCCCTCCTCCCTGCGAGCCTTGCACCGCCCCGCCCCACTGGCCGACCTTGCGCTCCACCAGCGATCTCCTGCAGGTTTCTTCTCCCCCCTTTTTTAGTTTAGTTTCTTTTAGATTAGTTTCTGTTTTAGTTTTAGTTTTAGTTTTAGTTTAGTTTTATTTTCAGTTTAATTTTAGTTTATTTTAGATTAGTTTTAGTTTTAGTTTAGAAGAAGAAGATGATGAGTAGAAGGAGGAGGAGGGAGGAAGAGTAGGAGGGAGAAGAAGAAAGAAGAAGAAGAAGAAGAAGAAGAAGAAGAAGAAGAAGAAGAGGAAGAAGAAGAAGAAGAAGAAGAAGAAGAAGAAGAAGAAGAAGAAGAGAAGAAGGAAAGGAAAAAATAGGGCGCCTGGGACGAGCGGGTTAGGGGTTCCTCGGTGTTTATGCATGTGGCTGTCGGCGTCGAATACTACATCCATGTCCCACAAATGACGCCGACGTCATTGACCACCGGAACTATTGTTGCGGGACGCCGGACACCGGCTTCACTTGTGGGATGTGGATCTAGTGTTCAACGCCGAGGGCCACATGTATCTCGCACCGATGATACTTGCTATTTTGGGTTCCATCGACACCAAGGACCCCCTAACCCGCTCATCATGTTGTAAAAATTTAGTTAGGTCGACGGAAGAAACAAAATTGCTATGTTATTCATCTTTCGATTTAAATGTGCAGTTATTTCATCGCTCCGAGGGTCTGGTGTTCGACGAGCTCTGCCCCTGCGTTCATTGGTGAGAACAAATGACATCTCCTCCTCCCCCCTTCATTTGCTCTATTCCGATCTTCGTGCCGATGAAACTTGCTAGCTATAGGTGTCAATCATCAGTATGCGTAACCACTATGCGTCTCCCGTTCGAAAGGGTTACATCTATAAATATGCATGAATTTACATATTTATAATTGTGATTCTTTCGAATTGTCCAACATTATCCATGGACAGCCCGAGTATGTGTAGATTGGGTTCGTTTTCCCATATGCTCTGCTCCGGATCCGATGCAAAATTTTGTCAGTGCCTCCCAGTTGTTCTCCGGGTACACATCCACTCTGCTTATTGCCGAGATGTGTATCAGAAGAACAGCGGGGAGGTGCTGCCGAAATTTTGCGTCGGATCCGGAGCAGAGCATGGGAAAACGAACCCAATCTATACATACTCGGGTGGGATTAGGACCTATCTTTACCTATTAGCATGTAGGTTGCATGGACGTAATAAAACTGACAAACTCCATTAACTGATGGATATGCATGGTTTGCTTAATTATGTATATATTTCTTGTGTGTCCAGTAGGAAGTCAATATGAGTGATCGTGCATGGATGTACACTGGTTACACTAGTCAGAAAGTTTGGACCGAGGAATGGTTAACATAAACCAAGGGGTTTGTTAGAGCCGCATTTGCAAATGACCAGGAATTAAGCTGGTGCCCCTATGCCCGTTGCGACAACTATAAAAAGAGGGACGATCTTGAAATGAGTAAAGACCTACAGAAGTTTGGTTTTACGCCTGGTTACGCACTTTGGACATTACATGGTGAGTCTGCCCAACGTGCCAGAGCCGAGGTGGTTCGTCGTTGCACCGACGAGCATGGTATCGGGACCGCAGACATGGTGCAAGACTTTGACGATGCTCAGGACTCGGACGAGGAGATGGTGGAATCTGCAAAGGCCTTCATTGAAATGTTGGAGTCCTCAAAACATCCTCTCCACGAGCACACAGAGCTTTGTCAGTTGGATGCCATCTCACAAACAATGGCTCTGAAGGCTCAATTCATCTTGGGCAGAGAATGCTATGACGCGATGATGATAGTATTCAGACGATTTCTACCCAAAGGCCATGTGCTACCTCCAAACCTATACCAGTCAGACAAAATCCTCCATGCTCTTAAGATGCCCTATGAGAAGATACATGCCTGTGAGAAAGGACGTGTCTTATTTAGGCTTCAGTATGAGGACTTGAACTAATTTGCGACTAATGCAACAATCCGTTCGTATTAAACTTGTAGGCTAATTCAGAGATTATGGATGCCGAATTGAGACAAGTAGCTAATGGTTTTGACTATAAGGTCCATTCTTTTGACAAATAAGACATCAACGGGTATCGCTTTCGTACCTATGGCAAAGAGCTATCTATGGCCGGCCGAAAGTCTACAAATTGTTGTGTCTATGCTATCGGCAAAGGAGGTATCGAGTATTATGGAAGAGTTGAAGCAATTTATGAACTTGAATTCTATGGTGAAAACCCACCAAATGTCGTAGTCTTCAGATGTTATTGGTTATAGCCGAGGGAGACTAGAAGGACTCATGAACATATAGGGCTAGTCGAAATCAAACAAAGCACCCATTTGGATGTTCCCGATGTTTATATTACGGCTCGACAGGCAACCCAAGTTTTATATCTACCATGGGTTGTCAAAGTGATCCAAATCTCAGTGGTTGGGACGTTGTTTATGAAGTGTCGGCACATGTTAGACCACCTCCCCCCAATGAAAAGGATTATGAACCTCACATTAACCAAGACACATATGACGAAGGAGAATTCTTCCAAGAAACACGTCTTTCCAAAAAAATGTTTCAAGAACCACTCTACTCCACCCCAGAACATTGAAGTAGACAACGATAGTGAATCCGACTTCACCCCTGAGCCGGAACAAGAAGAGCCGGAAGAAGAAGAAGTTACTGCTGTAGATGACATGTCAATGCTTGAACGATTACGTAAAGGTGGCCTTCCACATGATGATGCATTTATTAATGATGATGATGAGCACGTCATTACCGAAAGTGATGATGATGATGCTTAGGTATTCAAATTTTAATGTTGTACTTGATTTATATAGTTATTTGTATGATTGTATGATTTATATAGTTGGTATTTATAATTTTCTTACTTTGTATGTTTGTTTCTTATACATAGTGCCATGGTCTCGATGTCCGTCCCGATGGGCCCTCGCCCGCTTTATGATTCATATGTGGTAAATTCTCTTTCATAACTATTTGTTGCATTTCACATTTATGACAATTATGGCCATCAAGTTGACATAGAGATATTTTAATCTAGGAGGTATGTGAACCGGAATTTGAAACGGACCCTCTTGTCAAGAAGTTAAATTTAGTTGAAAAAAATGAGTATTTGAGAGAAAAAATTAAAAGAATTGAAGAAGAGAAGATGTCATTGGAGTTGTATGTTGCCGATGTCATCGATGATCACAAGATGAAGATGGATGTAATGCGCCTGAAGCTTAAGAAGATTAGAAAATATGCCATTGATAATGATGCTTGGTATCATTATGTGATGATGGTAAGTTTTCTCTTGTGTTTTGCTTTACAAAAGTATACTTAGCTTATTTTCCTCCTAAATGGCATAATTACCTAAGTTAGATAAAAAATGATCTATACTTAGCTTATTCAGTTCATTTATGACGTACTTAGAAAACTTAGGTAAAAAATGGCATGATAATTTTTGTTAGCTCCAAAATGATATAGACTTAGCTTATTTTCCTCGAAAATGACATAATAACCTTACTAAGCTCCAAAATGACCTATTTACCTAGCTTAGCTCTAAAATGACCTACACTTAGCATTTTTACCTAGCTTAGCAATAAAATGACATTTTACCTACCTTAGTTAGAAGAAGAAGAAGAAGAAGAAGAAGAAGAAGAAGAAGAAGATAAAGAAGAGGAGAGGAGAAAAAGAAAGAGAAGAAAAAAAATCTTCTTCTTCTAACTTTCATCTTTCCCAATTTGCAGATTTGCTTTACATGAGGAAGCTTGGATTCATGGAGTGTACTATTCTTCTGGTGCTTCCTTGTTGTTTATGAAAACTTGTTTGGATATGTTGTTGGAAACTTGTTACTGGTTATGTATATATTGATATGTTGGACTTTGTTGACCTATGTTGTTGGATTTGATGAAATATGTTGTTGGACATGCTGTTGGATACGTTGGATATGTATGCATGTATATCTGTGTTTGAAACCATGTCTAATTAATGGGATTTATATAAAACCAGGGGAAATATAGCTTCTTTGCCGTTTGCTAGCAGACGGCAAAGAGGACACGTGGCAGTCACCTGCGCAAACTAGGAACACTGGCTGCCTATTTGGTCATTTTGTCATCCGCTGGCAGATGGCAAAGTGACCAGCTATGCCGTCTGCCAGCAAACGGCAAAGATTCAAACTTCTTTGCCGTCTGCTGGCGGACGGCATATATGGACACGTGGCAGCTTCCCAGTGCTGCCTAGCTGGGCTCTTTGCCGTCTGTCAGTGGATGGCAAAGAGCTTTGACTCTTTGCCGTCTGTTGGCAAACGGCAAAGAGCGTCGTTAACCCCCTAACGGCCCTCACGCCACCGCACTGGCGTGTGCTTTCTTTGCCGTCTGCTGACCTCGGATGGCGGATGGCGTAATCCTTTGTCGTCCATTTCTAAGAAGCGGATGACGTAATCCTTTGTCATCTGTTTCTAAGAAGTGGACGACAAAGAAGGCCTTTGCTGACACGTGTTCATCCGAACAGTTTGCCGTCTGCTAGCGGACGACAAAGAAGTTTGGCGTCTGTGATCTATGCCTTTTCCGTCCGCCATGGCGGACGGCAAAGAAGCTGATTCCAGTAGTGAGAGGGGGAGAAACATCATAAGATCCAACTATAGTAGCAAAGCTCGCATTACATCTAGATCGTGCCACGTCAAGAACACGAGAGAGAGAGAGAGAGAGAGAGAGAGAGATCAAACACATAGCTACTAGTACATACCCTCAGCCTCGAGGGTGAACTACTCCCTCCTCATCATGGAGAGCGCCGGGAAGATGAAGATGGTCACCGGTGATGATTCACCCCTCTGGCGGCGGAACTCCCGATCTAGGTTCCTTTTCGTGGGTTCTTTATTTATAGGAATTTTTGGCATCAGTCTCACGTCAAAGGGGTCTCCGAGTCATCCATGAGGCAGTGGACGCACCCTTCACCCTCGTGGATGGCTCGGGACTCTTCTGGCCCAACTATTTTACTCCGGGGGCTTCTTTTGGTCCATAAAAAATCATCAAAAATTGCCACGTCAATTGGACTCTGTTTGGTATTCCTTTTCTGTAAAACTTAAAAACAAGGGAAAAACAGAAACTGGCACTAGGCAGGTTAGTCCCAAAAATCATATAAAATAGCATATAAATGCATATAAAACATCCAAGATGGATACTATAATAGCATGGAAGAATAAAAAATTATAGATACGTTGGAGGTGTATCACGCTGCATCTTGGATCCAACGGCTCCCCGGTGCTCATATTAGGTGCTCCATGTAGCTTAATTAGTCGCTACGGTAATACGAGCATCTAGGTCGTATGATCTGTGATCAGATGCCACATGCGTAGTACTTGTACTTTCTGCACAATTCCCAAACTCTCTCAGGCGTATATTGCAAAAACATTCAAACCTCCTACTGTGGGCGGTTAGATCTCCGTGAACTCGTATCACCATATAATCTACGGTGCGGGAGCACCTCATATTCTCCCATGCGAGAATACATCAGGTGCTCTTGCAGCTTGGATTCTACGGTGATACGAGCTTCGAGGTCGTTTGATCTAAGATCCAATGGCATCTAAGCAGTCTTTGTGCTTGTAAGTAGTGGACGAACTCTTTGGGGGCTTTTCTGCACAAAAACATTCGAACCACCCACGAGTTGTTCGGTCACAAATCCAACGGCTCTGAAGAGCTTGTATCACCAAAGCATCTAAGTTGTGGTAGCACATGATATTCTTACATATAGGAGAATATGATGTGCTCCTTCATCTTAGATGCTACGGTGATACGAGCTTCAAAGTCGTTGGATATGGGATCCAAGGGCATCTGACTAGTTTTTGAACAAATATTGTGCAATTCTCAAACTCATTAAGGTTTCCTGTAAAAAATATTAAGACATCATTTGAGCCGCTATATCTCAGATCTACAAGCTCCAAGCAACTCGTATCAGCATATAGCATCTAAGGTGTGGGGGCACATGATATTCTCTCGGGGAGGAGGGGGTGCAGAACAAATCGGTCTTTGGGAGGGTGGGGACAAATATAATCTAAACAATCCTAAACACAGCTTCACAATTTTATCTAAGGTCGAGGGGTTAACCCCCGACAATCTACATAGCTCTGCCTAAACACAACATTTGCATGTAATGTAGTACTAGACTTAATATTCATGTTTCAGTTTCCTATTCATTTTAAATATTGAATTGAGGACCATGAATGTCCTACATTTTACTCCCTTTGTTCCTATATATTAGGCCTTCTTTGGATCAAAGGGTAGGAAAATCGTAGGAATAGGAAAGTCATATGAAATGAGATGACATGTATCTCAAATCCTATGAGTAGGAATAGGAAAGGAGATGCCCTTTGATTCAGATCATAGGATTTTTTTTCCATTAAGTCTAGGCTAATGTTTATTTTCCCATGAAATGTGGAGGATAGGAGGAATTCCTTCATAGGAATAGGATTCTATTCCTACAAGCCAAAGGGCTCTAAAGGAATTTTTCCTATAGAAATCCTATCCTATGAAATTCCTACAAGATTCCTCTAAACAAAAGGAGGCCTTAATCTTTTTAGAGATTTCAAATGGACTGCCATATACGGATGTATATAGACATATTTTAGAGTGTAGATTCACTCATTTTTCTCCGTATGTAGTCACTTGTTGAAATCTCTAAAAGACTAATATTTAGGAACAGAAGGAGTATTTTTTAATTCATGTCATACATGCATGGTTTGGAAAAATAGATGCAATATACTTATTGGATTATTGTTGTGTTCGTGTGTGTGTGTGTGTGCGTGTGTATGTGTGTGGTCATATGCTTGATAGATACAAAGTTTTCTCACCACCATACCATTCATCTTTTAAATTTGAATTTGCAATGAAAAACTTACTAGGGATACCATGAAATGTGAAATCTACGTTGAGATAACTATATCACAAACTCACTCTAATTCAAGAACTCGTCATAAATCAATTACCACGTTGAGATTACTATTTGCAAGGAAAATACGGGCATTGTAATACACATAGATTCGTCAGCAATTTAAAAGATTCCTTTCATATTCTCGAATGGTAGGACCCAATGGCGTACTAGTGAGACATTGGCTCGTGTTGATCCTAAAAAAACCGGCCCGTATCCTTCTGGTGGCGTGCGTGGTACGCACATTAGCCAACCCCAACCAGTCGAGCCTTTGTGTTTCGAGTCGAAATATCGGGCGGCCAGAATTCCAGCCCTAGGAAATTCCCCTCATGTCCCCGGTCCATAGTGACTACCGATGAACAATGGAGGGAATGCTTTAGTAACTAGACAACGTTACCTACCATGTCGAGCACAGTTCAATTCCCTCGGTCACCGCTACCCAAGGTCACCCGTCAACTGCATTGCCTAGTACTAATAGGAGTACTACACCAGGATGAGCACATAATCGAGCCCGTTTGTTCATGCCTAGTACTTAGTTAATATATCAGGCAATGCACTAGTACGGAGGTATTATCCTTTTACTCTGCATATATAACTTGTCTGAAGTCTAACTAAGAAAAATATTTGACCAAATCCTTTCTTAAGAAATACAACAGGAAATATGTATCCCTTGAAAATTTATTGCGTGATGCAACTTATGCTATTGTTTTGAATCCTGGATTTTAAATTTCAGAGAATCCAAAAGTGACCAGAAATTCATGAAACTGAGCATGGTCACGTGATATGGCACAAATATTCCTACGTGGTTTTTTTCATCAATTTGAGACAAGCTGCTTATGGGAAGTTGCACAAATGAAGAGCCAAGGTATTTTGGAACAAAGACCTGTCACGTTAAGGCAAATGCTTTCACTATTGAAACTGTGGGCGTTTACGTGCCACCACGAGTCCCGCTTCTCATCGGCAGGCGCCGTCCGAGCAAGAGTGTGAGTCGACGGGAGCCGTGCGAGCAGAACGCTGCGTCGGCTGACAGGGAGATGTGCGAGCAGACCGCTGCGTAGGCTCTCCTTCGTCCCAACTGCTCCCACTTCTAATGTCGCTGGCGCCACAGTTTAAAATCAACCCCGCACTACCCGGTATCACTACAATCTTCTCTATTCCTCTCTGATCCGCCTGTCGTCTACCTCCAACCAGCCTGACCTAACCATACACCATGCCGCATCACGATGGTCTGCCCTTAATCTTCCAGTTTCCTAAGGAAGACACCCAGCGGGAGTCTCAAGAACATAAGGAGCTTTGGGACGAGCTTGAACCGGCCTTGCGGGAAGACGGCGCGCCTATCCCCGCTCCTGTTCCGGCTCCCGTCGCCCCGACTGTGCGAGTGCCCATCCCCGTGGCATTGATGGGCTAGGAGCCACACATTGTCGCCAAGCTTCATGCCACGGGGTTCCATGAGGTCCCCGCCGGCTTTCACACAACCGTGCACCGGCCAGTGCATGCGCCTGTGCGTGCACTGATGCGCATGCCCGTGCACCTGCCAGCGCGTGCACTGACGTGTGCGCCCGTGCCGGTGCCCGTGCACACGAATGTCTCCGCCACGCCGTTGCCAGCGCTTGTCCCCGCGCGGGTGCCAATTCCGCCCTCAGTGGCATGGATGGACGTCGTCGACCGCTTCCCTGCACCAACGCCATTCGCCTCCTCCCGCTAGTTGACTCGCTCCTAGAGACCAATTCCAGAACATTGTGGCCTTCCTCGAAGCTAGGGCCAACGTCTAGGAGTACGCCAACAACGGCGCAAGACACCGCCATCGTCGTCGGTCAATGGCCCGATGATACACAGAGCACCGCAGGGGTGCCGCTTACCACCACAAGACGCCCCCGCCACCGCCGCGTAATCTAAAATTGCCATGAAAAACATTCAGAATGCCATGCTTAAAATCCAAACGTTTATCATTTCCATTTATTTTAGATCGATCGTCGTATGAATGTAAAGTCGGAGTCAGACTGAATGAAATCTATGATTTGATCGACTGAATGTTCTGCTAGAGTCGTATCAAATTAAATATAAAACGTCATCAAGCCACATGTATTCCTTCTCATCCAACGACCTAGACTGCTTCAATGTCGAGCGCTCAACACGTGTAGCGTGCAGTTAATTTCATGCCAAAAATAGTGTAATCACATAATAACAAGCAAATAATATCCTACTTGATATCCACATGCACTTAATATACTTCCAAATTAACGTGCATTGCACGTACACATTGACTAGTACTACTAGTACGTAAAACTAGTGCCGTAACTTGTGAACGCGTCCAGATATTGTCACGGCAACATCGCCCGCGAGTTCTTCGTGTTTGCCTGTGCGTCTAAACGCGAAAGGGGAGGAGAGAGAGCACACATGGAACCCACCAATAAGTGAAGGCTAATAGTACGTGCTAACGAGTCGGTCCCACTAATGTACTAAAAATAATATTACATGTTATCCATTAAATAGGCTGTGGTAATATAAAAACATTATATGAACAAAGGGGGGTACAACAAACATTGATGTTCTACGTACGTTGCCTATTGACATGCGGCTTGAAGGCCCTGGTCGCATGTTCGATCCTTATCCTTTATTTTTTAATCTGTATATGGGTCCAAATTTGTTTCATGACAGGTGGGCCCCTCGATGTGTAGTTTGTAGCACTTTAATTTGTGGGTCGAAATTTGTTCCATTCCAGGTGGACTATCAGTGTGTAGTTTTGTAGCTTATTTGCAATAATTAAAGAGAACAAGAGAGTTTTTTGCAATAATACCATGGTGTGACGTTGAAGGCGAGAAAGGACGTGTGAGAGAGTGATGACCGAGCTAGAGGGAAATCAATTGGGGGAGGTGCGGGGGTTGCAATGGTGTTCGGAGTAGTTTTGGGCCGAATGCTACGAAAATATAATCTAAGCCCGCTTTGTGAGGTTGGAGTCCCTTTGCAATGTAAATAGCTCCCGCTTTGTGAGGGATGGAGAGGTATATTCAATGTGTGGAATATACGGCGTGAGACACCGAGGTCAATTGAGAGACATATAGATAGAGAGACAAAGTGAGTGTGATCTGACATTCATTGAAAAGATATATATATATATATATATATATATATATATATATATATATATATATATATATATATATGTGCTCTAGAGAGATATTGTCGGATTGAGCTTTTGGGAAGGGTGATGGCTGTAAGATAGAGCATGAGAGATGATCCAGTCACAGAGATGTAGATATTTTTGTGCCTGGGAGGAATCAAGGTCAATCGATTACATATATAAAGGGAGAGAGATTGAGCAAGTGTGGGTCACCGTGCGATTGAGAGAGTGAGATGGGTTGGAGAGAGTGACCTAGATAGACAATGTGTGTGAGAGAGTATACAATATGAATATGTCGAATTGGGCTCAAACATGGAGATATATCATTTGTGTCCGAGAAAGAGCGAGGTCAATCGAGACATACAAATAGAGAGAGGGGGGAGGGAGAGAGAGAGAGATTGAGTGAGCGTAGTCCGCCATGAGGTCGAAAGAGTGGGGGCAGCTTGGATGGACTGACCAAGATAGACAATCTGTGTGAGAGAGTATAGAGTGTGTCGATCGAGGCCCGAATAGGGAGATATATCATTTGTGTGTGAAAGAAAACAAGGTTAATCCAGACTCAGATAAAGAGAGCGAGATTAAGCGAGTGTGGCCCGCCGTACGGAAGAAAGAGTGAGACAGCCTCGAGGGAGTGACCTAGATAGACAATGTGCGTGCGTGCGCACGAGAGGTTGGGGGGCTAGATAGGCACTGCATGTATCTAACGAGAGAGGGTGGGAGGGAGAGAGAGAGGGAGAGCTCGGCATGGGGTGCAATGGCAGGTGTGTGAGGTAAATACATTTGGTAACAGAGTGGGAAAAAGGGGGTTGTGTAGTTGAGAGAGTTAGAGATCGAAACATGGAGAGAACGAATGAACGTGTGTCGGAAACCGACAGCTTCCTAAGGTGGTCAGGAGAGGAAGATTGACCGATACATGAAGTATGTAGCATCTGTGCCGAGGGGGGGGGGCTAAAAACAACATTTGAATGTAGATAGTACAAATATCATGTTTCAATTCCGTGTACATTGTAAGATTTGAACTGAGGACCATGCATATAGGTAATTATTTCGAGTTCGTGGCATATTAGGTTTGGAAAAGTTGACATTGACTCGATTGTTGTGCTATCTTGTAGGTCATATGTTTGAATCCATCCAAAGTTTTCTCACTACCATGGTGTTCATAATATACATATGAATTTGTATTAAAAAAAGTAGTGTGGATACCATGAAATGCGAAATCCATGTTAGAATTGGAGATTGCTATGTGACACACACTCTAATTCAAATAACGAATTATGTGACACACACTCTAATCCACGTTAGCGTGGATACTGTGGATACCATTTCGTTTTTTTAGTAACTCCTCATTATTTAATATATAGTATCTCGGGGAGGAAGATGGCTCTCCTCCACTGTAACGCCCTCGATGCGGCTATATCTCCTACGTGTCGAAGCACGACTTAGAGGCATAACCGCATTGAAAGCAATGTCGCAAGTAAGGTAATCTTCACAACAACCCATGTAAATAGATAATAGGGGAAAAAGGTACATAGTTGGCTTACACTCGCCACGTCACACAAATACATGAATAACATTACAATCATCCAATACACTCATGGTCCGACTATGGTACCAAAATAAAGATCAACCCCAACAAGCAACATGGTCCCCGATCGCCCCAACTGGGCACCACTACTGATCATCAAGGAAAGACACATAGTAACGCCGAGAGTCTTCATCGAACTCCCACTTGAGCTCAAGCGCATCATCTAGAACGGTATCATCGGTCCCTGCATCTGGTTTGGAAGTAATCTGTGAGTCACGGGGACTCAGCAATCTCGCACCCTCGCGATCAAGACTATTTAAGCTTGTAGGAAAGACAAGGTAAATATGTGGAGCTGCAGCAAGCGACTAGCATATATGGTGGCTAACCTATTCGCAAAAGAGAGCGGGAAGAGAAAGGCAAAGCACGAACGAAGAACTATGATCAAGAAGTGATCCTATAACAACCTATGTCAAGCATTACTCCAACACCGTGTTCACTTCCCGGACTCCGCCGAGAAGAGACCATCACGATAACGCACGCGGTTGATTCATTTTAATTAAGTAAAGTTTCATGTTATCTACAACTGGACATTAACAAATTCCCATCTGCCCATAACCGCGGGCATGGCTTTCATAAGTTCAAATCCCTGCAGGGGAGTCCCAACTTAGCCCATCACAAGCTCTCACGGTCAACGAAGGATATTCCTTCTCCCGAAACATTCCGATCAGACTCGGCATCCCGGTTCTACAAGACATCCTCGACAATGGTAAAACAAGTCCAGCAACACTGCCCGAATGTGCCGACAAATCCCGATAGGAGCTGCACATATCTCGTTCTCAGGGCACACTTAGATGAGAGCTCCATACAACTAAAACCAAACCTCGAGTTTCCCCGAGGGGGCGCTGCACAGGGCTCTAGGTTGGACCAACACTCAGAGGAGCACTGGCCTAGGGGGGGGGGTTAAATAAGATGACCCTCGGGCTCGGAAACCCAAGGGAAAAAGAGGCTACGTGGAAAATGGTAAAACCAAGGTTGGGCATTGTTGGAGGAGTTTTATTCAAGGCGAACTGTCAAGGGGTTCCCATTATAACCCAACCGCGTAAGGAACGCAAAATCCGGGAACATAACACCGATATGACGGAAACTAGGGCGGCAAGAGTGGAACAAAACACTAGGCAAAAGGCCAAGCCTTCCACCCTTTACCAAGTATATAGGTGCATTAAGATAACAAGATAATATACTGATATCCCAACAATAAACAATATTCCAACAAGGAACGATCTCCAATCTTCACCTGCATGATCAACGCTATAAGAGGGGCTGAGCAAAGTGGTAACATAGCCAATCAACGGTTTGCTAGGACATGGTGGGTTAGAGGTTTGACATGGCAATCTGGGAGGCATGATAAGAAGTGGTAGGTATCGTAGCATAGGCAGAGCAAAAGAGCGAGCATCTAGCAAGCAAAGATAGAAGTGATTTCGAGGGTATGATCATCTTGCCTACAAAGTTGTCAGAGTTGACTTGATCTTCGTAAGCAAACTCAACGGGCTCCTCGTTAGAGAACTCGTCTCCTGGCTCTACCCAAACAAGACAAACAAGCAAAAGGAACACAATCAACCACGTGCAATGCTCGAACAACATGATGCAAACATGGTATGCTATGCGGGATGCGATATGTGATGCATATGCAAGATTTTACAAGGAATGACTGAACCTGGCCTCAACTTGGAAATCTAAGATTGCCACTGGAAAGGTGAGGTGATTTCGGTTGAAATCGATATAAAGATCACCGGAATCGGATGCACAGTTTGGAAATGGCAAGCAAAACAAATATGGCATCGGTCTGCGATAATCAGCAAGTAGCCATCTAAAAGCATCAAGATAAATATGCTACAACACTCAAACATGATAACACAACACATAGCAGCGATCCACTCATGATTCTTGACAAAAGATGAACACTGAGATACGGCCAATTCATCCATTAACAGGTTCAAACAAGCATGGCAAAAGTGCAAATAATAAACAGGTTTCAGACTTGGTGAAATTAACACAAGGCTGGAATTTAATATCAGGTAGCACACTTTGGAGCATGGAAACTATATGCTACATGAACTTAACATGGCAAAGCAAGGCATGGCATGAAGCTACTCAAAGCACTTAACAAAAGTCCCTTAGTGACCTTGAGCCAAAAGGGATCAGAAAATACAATTGCAAGCATGTGAACATGGCAAAAACATAATCAGATTACAGACTTAGTGAAAAACTGGAGCATGCAAATCTGTTAACGAGTAGGCATGTTCACGAGCTCGATGCACTCACTACAGAGCATGGCATGACAAACTAAGCATACACCCATCAAGAATACATATCATAGAAGCTAGACATGGCAAGAACAACAACATAGCATGCACGGATGAATAACAACATCCTCGGCAAAATCGCTAACAAGTCAACAATCTGCCATGATTCACGAAATGGCAAAAGTATAGCTCGATTGACTCAAGCTAGGGTGCTCCATAAATGAAAACAAAGACAAGGACGGATAGATCAACACAATGTTAACAAAACATCCTTACTGATCATCCCCAAAAGAGGCACGGATCACTAGGAAACAACATGAACATATGGCATAATGACAAAATCAGGACAAGGACTTAGAGAAATTCTAAGTCCCTGAAATCAGCATTACCGAATATGCTACTTTGCAAGCTTGTGCTAGTCACCACACATATCACAAAAATACATGGTAAGCACCTCTGTAAAGATGGCATGGCATATAACAAAACTCATGTAGTGCTTAGGAGCATATCATGCACACATTAATCATGGCAAAAATGACAAATAACTATTTGATGAAACATATCTGACAATTTTATCATATAGCCCTCTTCCAACAGCATTTCGGGCACCGAGATGAGCTCAAATGAAAATGATGCAGTGAGATGAAATGATGTACTCTCTGAGGCGAACATTTTGATATGCTACACACGCAAATCGGAGCTACGGACGCGGAGATACGACATGATGAAAAACGCAAACAAAACTAGGGTTTCGGGGGAAAGTCAACCGCGCGGATCTCAGATCCAGATCGGGCACTGTAGCAGCTCGGCTCCCAAAGATCGACGGTGCCAGAGTTCGTGCTCGCTGGAGCTGCGGGGAGTCACCGGAGTCGAGGGAGAGGCGGAGAGGAGCCGGATCCGGCGCGGGGGAGGCGGTTGATGGCGGGGCGGCGACCTTGGCGGCGGAGACGAGGGCGACTGGCCGTGGCGAGGCTCGAGGTGGGCTGGGTCGGTGGCCACCGGCGACGCGACAAAGCAGGGCGGCGCCGGCGAACTCAGGCGGCGCGACGAGGGAGGAAGAAGGCGGTGGGGCGCTGGAGTGGGCGGCGCGGCTTCGGGCCGGCTCCAGGCTGAGCGGGCCCACGGTGCGGCGAAGTGGGCATGGGCGGAGGCCAACGGGGGCGTGACACGTGGCGGCGGCGGCTAGCCGGACATGTCCGTCGGCGAGGATTTTGTCTGGCGTGCGAGGAGAGGGAGGGATCTAGGGTTTGCCTGAAAATTTCGGGGAGTGACCTTTATATAGGGGTAGAGGGAGCTAGGAGGCTCCAAATTGAGCACGGTTTGCAGCCACGCGATCGTGATCAAACGCTCTAGGTGATGGAGGGGTTTTTGGTGGGTTTTGGGCCAAAATTGGAAGGGTGTTGGCCTTCAACACACACAAGGCCTTATCGGTCCCTCGGTTAACCGTTGGAGTATCAAACGAAGTCCAAATGGAACGAAAATTGTTAAGCGGTCTACCGGTAGTAAACCAAGGCTGCATGGCAAGTCTCGGTCCAATCTGGAAAAGTTTAACCCCCACACATGAAAAGAGGTAGAGAGGGGCACCGGAGGAGATAGGAGCGCCAGAATGCAAAATGGACAATGGGGAAAAATGCTCGGGTGCATGAGACGAACACGTATGCAAATGCAATGCACATGATCACATGATATGAGATGCATGACAAAGATAACAACACACGACAACAAAAACCCGAACCCGAGGAAATAAAATAACTTAGCGCCGGAAACGGCAAGAGTTGGAGTACATATAAGGTAACTTACATCTGGGGTGTTACAACACTCCACCACTCCAAAAGGATCTCGGCCCGAGATCTAGGACTGGAAAAACACCGGGTACTTAGAACGGAGGTGATCCTCGCGTTCCCAGGTGGCTTCACGGTCGGAATGGTGTGACCACTTGACTTTGAGGAATTTGATTGACTTATTGCGAGTCTTGCGCTCAGTTTCTTCACGAATAGCAACTTGGTGCTCACGATAAGAGAGGTCTTCTTGGAGATCAATGTCTTCGAATTTGACGGTGCGGTCAGGGGTCTTGAAGCACTTTCAGAGCTGAGAGACATGGAACACGTCGTGCACATTTGCAAAGTTTGAAGGAAGCTCGAGTTGATAGGTGAGATTGCCTCTCTTGCTGACGATCTTGAAAGGACCCACATATCTAGGGGCAAGCTTCCCTTTGATACCGAAGCGACGAGTACCTTTCATTGGAGAGACACGGAGGTAAACATGGTCTCCGATCTCGAAAGACAAATCACGATGCTTACTATCATAGTAGCTCTTCTGACGCGATTGCGCTGCTTTGAGGTTATCACGAATGACTTTGCACATCTCCTCTGCCTCTCTGATCAAGTCATTACCAAGAAGATGACGTTCACCGGTCTCTGACCAGTTAAGAGGAGTACGACACTTCCTGCCATAGAGAATTTCAAATGGGGCCTTGCCCGAACTTTCTTGAAAACTGTTGTTGTAGGAGAATTCGGCATATGGAAGACAATCTTCCCACTTCATACCGAAGGAGATAACGCAAGCCCTGAGCATATCTTCGAGAATCTGATTGACACGCTCGACTTGACCGCTAGTTTGAGGATGGAAAGTTGTGCTGAAGCGGATGTTGGTGCCCATGGCCTTCTGAAAAGAATCCCAAAACTTGGATGTAAAGATGCTGCCATGGTCTGAAGTGATCAACTGTGGAATGTCGTGCAGAGAGACGATCCAAGAGGTATAAAGCTCCGCCAATTGAGCTGCAGTGATAGACTCTTTGATAGGCAGGAAATGAGCCACTTTAGTGAGTTTTTCGATGACAGCGAATATAGAATCATTGCCGCGCTTGGACTTTGGGAACCCAGTCACAAAGTCCATCTCAATGTGGTCAAACTTCCATTCTGGAATGGCAAGAGGTTGGAGGAGACCAGCTGGTCGTTGGTGTTCTGCCTTCACTCTTCTGCAGACATCACATTCATTCACGAACTGAGCAATCTCGCGCTTCATTCGAGTCCACCAATAAGCCTGCTTGAGGTCCTGGTACATCTTCGTACTCCCAGGGTGGATGGAGAGGAGTGAGTTGTGAGCCTCATTCATAATGACTTTATGAAGGTCACCTTTAGGCACAACAATGCGATCCTCGAAGAAGAGAGTATCCTTGTCATCAAGGCGATAGCACTTGTACTTGGGTTGACTCTTGGCAATCCCAATCTTCACCTTCTTCACCATAGCATCAAGAAGTTGAGCCTCGCGAATCTGATCTTCCGTAGTAGGAGAGACTTGAAGGTTGGTGAGGAAACCTTGAGGAACAACTTGCATATTGAGTTTGTGGAAAGCTTCACAAAGCTCGGGTTGGTAAGGCTTGAGAATCAGACTATTGCAGTAAGCCTTCCTGCTCAATGCGTCAGCAATCACATTGGCCTTGCCTGGAGTATATTCGATACTCGGATTATACTCTTGAATCATTTTGACCCAACGAGTCTGCCTGAGGTTGAGATTAGGCTGAGTGAAGATGTACTTTAGACTCTTGTGGTCATTGAAGATGTCCACTTTTCTTCCCAATAAGAGATGTCTCCAAGTCAAAAGAGCATGCACAACTGCCGCCAACTCGAGGTCATGAGTGGGGTAGTTCTTCTCGTTGGGCTTCAACTGGCGAGAGGTATAAGCCACAACTTTCTTCTCTTGCATCAACACTGCACCAAGACCTTCAAGAGAGGCATCGCAGAAGACCTTGAACGGTTTGGATTCATCAGGAGGAGTCAGAACTGGAGCAGTGACTAATTTCTCTTTCAGGGTGTTGAAAGTGATGTCACATTCCGGAGACCAAACGTACTTGACGTGCTTCTGGAGAAGGTCTGAAAGAGGCTTCGCGATCTTTGAAAAGTTCTAAACGAACCTTCGATAGTAGCTTGCGAGACCAAGGAAGCTGCGGAGTTGCTTCACGTTCTTAGGTGGTTCCCAATTCACAATTGGAGACACCTTCTCAGGATTCACCGCTATGCCCTTGGCAGAGATGATATGCCCAAGATAGAGAATCTCATCGAGCCAAAACTCGCACTTTGAGAACTTGGCGTAGAACTGATGTTCTCTGAGCTTATCGAGCACCAAACGCAAGTGCTTGGCATGATCATCCTTGTTCTTCGAAAAGACCAGAATGTCATCGAGGTAGACCAAGACGAAGTCATTTGTGTAGGTGTTGAAGATGAATTTCATCATGCGAGAGAAAGTTGGAGGAGCGTTGACGAGGCCAAAAGACATGACAGTGTATTCATATGAACCATAGCTTGTTCTGAAAGCCGTCTTGGGAATATCTTGCTCACGGATTCGAATCTGGTGATAGCCCATACGAAGATCAAGCTTGGAGAATACTTGAGCACCTTTGAGTTGTTCAAACAGCTCATTGATGTTGGGAAGTGGGTACTTGTTCTTTATAGTCTTCTTGTTCAATGGACGGTAGTCAACACAAAGTCGGTCCATTCCATCCTTCTTCTTCACAAAAAGAACTCCACAACCCCACGGAGAAGAACTAGGTCGGTTGAGACCCATTCGCTCTTGAATATCGAGTTGCTTTTTCAGGTCCTTCAATTCTTCTGGTGCAAGCTTGTAAGGACGTTTGCAAACAGGTTCCATGCGAGGCTCAAGATCGATGACAAATTCAACTGGCGGTGCGGAGTCATTCCTGGAAGCTCTTCTAGAAAGACGTCTTGATATTCGCAAACGACTGGAATTTGAGAGATGGCATCCAGTTCACCCTTCTCATTGAGAGAAAACAGACGGATGGTATTATCCCGAGCGGCAAAGACAATTACATCCTCAAACGAATGAGTCAATTGAATCTGTCTAGCAGCACAATCAAGACGAGCCTTGTGCTTAGAAAGCCAATCCATTCCAAGAATAAGATCAATATCCGAGTCGCCCAGAACAGTAGGAGAAGCTAGAAATTTGTAGTCACCCAACATGATAGTAACATCCGGGACACAGATATTAGTTGTCATTTTCTTGCCCGATGACATGATTTGCAAAGATCTTTGCAAATACTGATAATCACACTCATACTTTGATGCAAAAGGTTTTGAAATGAAGCAATGCGATGCACCAGTGTCAAAAAGAACTTTTGCAGGAACATCGTTAACAGGAAGGTTACCCATGATGACATCTGACGAGTCCTCTGCCTGAGCTGCATTCACCATGTTGACCTTGGCGTGCCTGGGGTTAAGCTTGATCACAGCTGTATTTGCCGATCTCATAGGAGGAGGAGGAGGGAGACGCCTCTGATTGAAGCATTTGTTGGCATAGTGACCCTTCTGTTGGCACTTGTTGCACGTGACCTCTGAAAGCGGACGGTGATACAGAGCACTCGATCTTGGAGCTTGAGACGAAGTCTTGTTCTGAAAGCTAGGGTTGGGTGGGTGGGAAGATCCACTGCCACCTTTGCTCTTCTGCTGATAAGGCTGACGGAATGGAGGAGGAGTAAGCCAATACTTCTGCTGCTTAGCCACTTGAGTTGAGGAAGAAGGAGTAGCATCTCTGACTCGCTTCTTGGAAGCATCGCACTTCAGTTGAGCAGTCTCTTGCTTCATTGCCATGTTGTAAAACTCATCGTAGCTCTTGGGCTCAAAGAGGACAAGAGCTAGCTGGATTTCATCTCTGAGACCACCCCTGAACTGGTATATCATGCTCTTCTCGTCAGGGACGTCCTGCTTAGCAAAACGGGCGAGCTTCTGAAACATCTTGTTGTACTCATAGACAGACATAGAGCCTTGCTTCAGGTTGCGGAATTCCTCACGCTTACTTTCAACCTCGCTCTGAGGAATATGATGAGCTTTGAAGTCTTGACGGAATTCATCCCAGGTAATCACACGCCCTCCTCTGGAATCTTTGTACTGCTGAAACCATTCTGCAGATTGGTCTTTGAGTTGGAAGGAAGCGAACTTGACAAAGTCCTCAGGCCTGACGTTACTTCACTCGAAATGCTTGCCTATGTCCACGAGCCAATCATCAGCGTCTGTTGCCTCAACACAATTGCTGAAGGTCTTTGGCTGGTTAGCAAGGAACTGGTTGAGTGTAGCAAAGTGATTCTGATTGTTGCCTTGGCCCTGGTTCCCTTGGTTGCGCTCTTGAAGAAGTTGCATGATCAGCTGCATGTTTGCATTTGTAGCGGCCATCACAGCTTGCCATGCCTCCGGAGGTGGAGGTGGTGGTGGCGGATCAGGATTCGGAGTCGTGCGCGTTGGAGGAGCCATCCAGAGCGATGAAGGGACTGGGGAGTAAAAAGAAGTCCTAACTCTCCGATATATATAATCCTAAATGACTCAAAACATTTTTCTAGACTCAACAACGCCAGCTATTCGATCAAGCCGGGGGACTCCTAAGGTCGGGGAAGGCTCTGATTACCAACTTGTAACACCCTCGATGCGGCTATATCTCCTACGTGTCGAAGCACGACTTAGAGGCATAACCGCATTGAAAGCAATGTCGCAAGTAAGGTAATCTTCATAACAACCCATGTAAATAGATAATAGGGGAAAAAGGTACATAGTTGGCTTACACTCGCCACGTCACACAAATACATGAATAACATTACAATCATCCAATACACTCATGGTCTGACTACGGTACCAAAATAAAGATCAACCCCAACAAGCGACATGGTCCCCGATCGCCCCAACTGGGCACCACTACTGATCATCAGGGAAAGACACATAGTAACGCCGAGAGTCTTCATCGAACTCCCACTTGAGCTCAAGCACATCATCTGGAACGGTATCATCGGTCCCTGCATCTGGTTTGGAAGTAATCTGTGAGTCACGGGGACTCAGCAATCTCGTACCCTCGCGATCAAGACTATTTAAGCTTATAGGAAAGACAAGGTAAAGATGTGGAGCTGCAGCAAGCGACTAGCATAAAATGGTGGCTAACCTGTTCGCAAAAGAGAGCGGGAAGAGAAAGGCAAAGCACGAACGAAGAACTATGATCAAGAAGTGATCCTATAACAACCTACGTCAAGCATTACTCCAACACCGCGTTCACTTCCCGGACTCCGCCGAGAAGAGACTATCACGGTAACGCACGCGATTGATTCATTTTAATTAAGTAAAGTTTCATGTTATCTACAAGCGGACATTAACAAATTCCCATCTGCCCATAACCGTGGGCACGGCTTTCAAAAGTTCAAATCCCTGCAGGGGAGTCCCAACTTAGCCCATCACAAGCTCTCACAGTCAATGAAGGATATTCCTTCTCCCGAGACATTCCGATCAGACTCGGCATCCCGGTTCTACAGGACATCCTCGACAATGGTAAAACAAGTCCAGCAACACCGCCCGAATGTGCCGACAAATCCCGATATGAGCTGCACATATCTCTTTCTCAGGGCACACTCAGATGAGCGGTCCATACAACTAAAACCAAACCTTGAGTTTCCCTAAGGGGGCGCTGCACAGGGCTCTAGGTTGGACCAACACTCAGAGGAGCACTAGCCCGAGGGGCTTTAAATAAGATGACCCTCGGGCTCCGGAAACCCAAGGGAAAAAGAAGCTAGGTGGCAAATGGTAAAACCAAGGTTCGGCATTGCTGGAGGAGTTTTATTCAAGGCGAACTGTCAAGGGGTTCCCATTATAACCCAACCGCGTAAGGAACGCAAAATCCGGGAACATAACACCGATATGACGGAAACTAGGGCGGCAAGAGTGGAACAAAACACTAGGCAAAACGCCGAGCCTTCCACCCTTTACCAAGTATATAGGTGCATTAAGATAACAAGATAATATAGTGATATCCCAACAATAAACAATATTCCAACAAGGAACGATCTCCAATCTTCACCTGCAACTATCAACGCTATAAGAGGGGCTGAGCAAAGCGGTAACATAGCCAATCAATGGTTTGCTAGGACATGGTGGGTTAGAGGTTTGACATGGCAATCTGGGAGGCATGATAAGCAAGTGGTAGGTATCGTAGCATAGGCATAGCAAAAGAGCGAGCATCTTGCAAGCAAAGATATAAGTGATTTCGAGGGTATGATCATCTTGCCTGCAAAGTTGTCAGAGTTGACTTGATCCTCGTAAGCAAACTCAACGGGATCCTCGTTAGCGAACTCATCTCCCGGCTCTACCCAAACAAGACAAACAAGCAAAAGGAACACAATCAACCACGTGCAATGCTCGAACAACATGATGCAAACATGGTATGCTATGCGGGATGCGATATGTGATGCATATGCAAGATTCGACAAGGAATGATTGAACCTGGCCTCAACTTGGAAATCCAAGAGTGCCACTAGAAAGTTGAGGTGATTTCGGTTGAAATCGATATAAAGATCACCGGAATCGGATGCACGGTTTGGAAATGGCAAGCAAAACAAATATGGCATCGGTCTGCGATAATCAGCAAGTAGCCATCTAAAAGCATCAAGATAAATATGCTACAGCACTCAAACATGAAAACAAAATACATGGCAGGGATCCAATCATGATGCTTGACAAAAGATGAACAATGAGATACGGCCAATTCATCCATTAACAGGTTCAAACAAGCATGGCAAAAGTGCAAATGATAAACAATTCTGGAATTTAATATCAGGTAGCACACTTTGGAGCATGGAAACTATATGCTACATGAACTTAACATGGCAAAGCAAGGCATGGCATGAAGCTACTCAAAGCACTTAACAAAAGTCCCTTAGTGACCTTGAGCCAAAAGGGATCAGAAAATACAATTGCAAGCATGTGAACATGGCAAAAACATAATCAGATTACAGACTTAGTGAAAAACTGGAGCATGCAAATCTGTTAACGAGTAGGCATGTTCACGAGCTCGATGCACTCACTACAGAGCATGGCATGAGAAACTAAGTCCCTGAAATCAGCATTACCGTATACGGTACTTTGCAAGCTTGTGCTAGTCACCACACATATCACAAAAATACATGGTAAGCACCTCTGTAAAGATGGCATGGCATATAACAAAACTCATGTAGAGCTCAGGAGCATATCATGCACACATTAATCATGGCAAAAATGACAAATAGCTATTTGATAAAACAGATCTGACAATTTTATCATATAGCCCTCTTCCAACAGCATTTCGGGCATGAAGATGAGCTCAAATGAAAATGATGCAATGAGATAAAATGATGTACTCTCTGAGACGAACATTTCGATATGCTACACACGCAAATCGGAGCTACGGATGCGGATATACGACATGATGAAAAACGCAAAAAAAACTAGGGTTTCAGGGGAAAGTCAACCGCGCGGATCTCATATCCAGATCGGGCACTGTAGCAGCTCGGCTCCCGAAGATCCACGTCGCCGGAGTTCGTGCTCACCGGAGCTGCGGGGCGTCACCGGAGTCGAGGGAGAGGCAGAGAGGAGCCGGATCCGGCGCGGGGGAGGCGGTTGATGGCGGGGCGATGACCTTGGCGAGGCTCGAGGTGGGCCGGGTTGGCGGCCACCGGCAACGCGATGAAGCAGGCCGGCGCCGGCGAACTCAAGCGGCGCGGCGAGAGAGGAAGAAGGCGGCGGGGCGCTGGAGTGGGCGGCGCGGCTTCGGGCCGGAGAGGGCCGGCTCCAGGCTGAGTGGGCCTGCAGTGCGGCGAAGTGGGCATGGGGCGGAGGCCAACGGAGGCGTAACACGTGGCGGCGGCTAGCCGGACATGTCTGTCGGCGAGGATTCTGTCCGGCGCGCGAGGAGAGGGAGGGATCTAGGGTTTGCCCAAAAATTTCGGGGAGTGACACTTATATAGGGATAGATGGAGCTAGGAGGCTCCAAATGGAGCACGGTTTGTGGCCACGTGATCGAGATCGAACGCTCTATGTGATGGAGGGGTTTTTGGTGGGTTTTGGGCCAAAATTGGAAGGGTGTTGGGCTGCAACACACACGAGGCCTTTTCAGTCCCTCGGTTAACCGTTGGAGTATCAAACGAAGTCCAAATGGAACGAAACTTGACAGGCGGTCTACCGGTAGTAAACCAAGGCCGCATGGCAAGTCTCGGTCCAATCCAGAATAGTTTAACCCCCACACATGAAAAGAGGTAGAGACGGGCACCGGAGGAGATAGGAGCGCCGGAATGCAAAATGGACAACGGGGAAAATGCTCGGGTGTATGAGACGAACACGTATGGAAATGCAATGCACATGATGACATGATATGAGATGCATGACAAAGGCAACAACACACGACGACAAAAACCCGAACCTGAGGAAATAAAATAACTTAGCGCCGGAAACGGCAAGAGTTGGAGTACATAAGGTAACTTACATCCAGGGTGTTACATCAACCTCTACTCCACCTCCACCGAGCCATGGCACCCCTTTCCCTAGGAATTCATGGAGGGTCTCCTACATTGGGACTTCTCGCGTGGCCTCGCGGTCGCGGTTCTGGTGCGTCGCCGTTTTGGATCTTCTGTTCATTTCTCCTCCTCTGGATCGACCAAGGAATTTTTCATCGGCCTCCTTCTCTCTGACCGAAGAATCAGTGGCCATTGCTCTACAATGCGGCATCGGACGTCTACCTTTTGGTCTAAATGTGCAACATATTGTGGGTCGATCCTTCCAATTTTCTGTGGCTTCCAATCGTGTGGGACATTTCATCTATGGCCTCAAGGATTGACTTTGGCCTGACTTTGTTTGTAATTTTCAACTATATCGCCATGGCTACGCTCAATCAAGGTGTTTGGACAAATACTAGCATTCGGACACTCACAGTCCTGAGGTTGCTTCTCGTTCCTCGATTGCGATCAAAACA
The DNA here is from genome assembly GCF_002162155.2 of Triticum dicoccoides. Taxonomy (NCBI): domain Eukaryota; kingdom Viridiplantae; phylum Streptophyta; class Magnoliopsida; order Poales; family Poaceae; genus Triticum; species Triticum dicoccoides. Next base: position 339,384,992 of record NC_041382.1, read on the forward strand.
AAACTATCATTCCTGGCAGTTGGTCATTCTAATGATACTAGTACACATGCGGAGCTCTAAAAATTTGGTCTTGCTTTGCCGTCGACAATGGTCATGTCGGACTCACCTTCCAAAACCTCCTTGTCGGCGAAGGACTTTTCTGCAATTGTGGCTAATTCAAATTCTCTTGGTAAGGCGCCATCAACGGAGCATGTTTCGTCAACTTTAATGCCAGATATTACTTTTGGTAGTCTCCCATCAATTCATTATGAAAGAGTTATGACACATAATGCAAAATTTGAAGCCTATCGGTTTATGTGGGAAACTTGGCAATCTATCCCTAATTTCATTATGTTGCATATTATGGATTTTCGACGCGTCGGTCACTCGGAGCAACACATTGCTACCGTTTGGAAATTAATCAGTGTCCCCTCAGAGGATTATATTTACATGAGGTTAAATTTATGTGCTTTATGCAAACTCAAGGGACACCTAGCCGATTCTTGCCCTGGTATGCCTTGTACCATTTTTGGGAACGTACCTTGCACATGTGGCACGGTGATTACTGCTGAAAAATCCAACACACCCAACAAGATGCGTGGTTCGTCTGGGAGCCCAACCCTAGGCCCATCATGTTACATTTGCGGTTCCCATACCCACTTCACTTTTGGTTGTCCAGGGGCTTCCCATTGTCGCACTTGCTCATTATTGGGCCACACTACTTCACATTATTCTAACCATAATGCAGATCGTTATTATTGGAGGCCCAAATCCAATCAGGCCCATCAGACCTGTGCTCCTTCTGGTTTACAAAAAAACTTTGGGTAATAATCATGTGATTACACAAGCTCCTCTGGAAAGAAATCGAAATATTTGTTTGGTATCCTCTACTAAGGAATCAACTCCGGTCACGATAGACAATTTGGGCAAGGAAATATCCCATGCAAATCACACAGAGTCACAAAATCATCGAACTGATTTACCACTACCATTTACCACTCCTACCAACTTTGGCTTGGGAACGTAGCTACTCACCGGAGCCCTTTGATGTAACAACTGTGGACTTGGGGGACATGTGGCATCATCCTGCTCTACCCGCGGCTGGAGAAAGGGGTGGCGTTGGGTCCCCAAGTCACTCCCAAAGGCCGCCCCTCTGCATTCCGCCTCGACCTCCACACCATCCTCTGCTCCGCTGCAGAGCACCCCAACAATGGCCAACTTTCCCATAAACGTCATCACCTACCTCCTGCCGGGCATGACCATCGAGCTTGGGCCGCCAGATCGCAGGGTGCGTGATGACCAGGTGCTAGGCCCGATCCCTCCGCTGCGACATGACTTCCTCGCCATTGCTGAAGCAAACAGAGTAATCCCCTTCCACCGCAAGGCGGCTCTCCGCCACATCATTGAAGGTTTGCTCCATGAATCTGGGTTTTTCCCCAGAGAAGTAGGTGAGCACCCCCTTGGTGTTTGAATATTTAGATTTACACACACGATCACTAGAGATGCAGTAGTTGGCACCACGTTTGAGATCGATGAAGATGAGTTTGATGAGCACGTTGTGATTTCTTTCGTCCCACATGATGCTGCCATGAATATGCGTATTACCTCATTTGGGCCTGAGATCTTGCTACTTTACATTGGTTTCCCCTATGATTATCAGACTCATCACTACATGCATAAATCTGTTGAAAGTTTGGCAGCTAGTTGAATGGCATAATCCTAGAGGTGACCATAGAATTGTGCTCTTGAAGGTTAGAGTGATCCATCTCAAGTTTGTTCCTAAAAGTATGGTCATGCGTCAACTTGGGGGAGCACGCCATAGCTGGACTATGGCCGTAACTATGCTGCATAGCAGCGATTGGAATGCTCACATTCCAGATGTTCTTCCGGCCACCGAGGATCCACCGCCAGAGGATGGTATTCCTCATCCCTTGCACGGCGACAACCTGACTGCATAGCAAATATATCAAATGCAGCTTCATAATTGGATTGCACAGAATTTAGCTGCCAATGCAAATGAACATGCAGCTAACGACAATGCAGAGCAGGATGATGATGCAGAGGTTCAGTTTCAACCAAAGTGGGGCGTCTGGCCACCTTCCCCACCACACTCACCGCCTGCAGTGTTTACCTTTCAAGCCTGGCTTACTGGTGAAGGGTTGCAGGTCTACCATGGAATTCCTCCCTCCAATAACCTGCATGATAGCCCGGCTGCCGCATGGAATGACTCAATCTCCATTTTTAGCAGTTCTCATTCCAGTGCTACTTTGTCTGATGGGTACACTATGGTTCCTCTGAATATATTCAATCAACTCCTTTCTGCCAGTGGAACTACCAAAGATGTCAGCACTATGGATGTCCCTCAGCCCAATGACACTGTCCATAGCCCAAGCACTGCCATACAAGAGATACACCCCATGACACTGTATTTGACTATATCCAATGCTGGTTTGCAATTCTCCATGCTCTCCAATGAGGCCACATATGCATCTCTGCTTCTAAATGATTGTGTGCCCATGATGAGGCTGAACACCTATCTCATAGCTACTATCAGTCCCATCATTGCAGCTTATGGCCCCTGGAGTTCTGGATTTGGTTTTTGTGACAGTTCAGTGCAGTTCAACGTCAGTATTGTTGAAACAGATGGGCAGTTCTTAGTGTTGTCTGCATCCAAAACTGTCCACCATTCTGCAGATTAAGTCTCCTGCACTGACATGATCCCAGGCATTACTTCTTGGCCCTTGTCCCCTGAGAATGATGATCTCATGCCACTGGGGGATACTATCATCGACTCCAGGGCTCCTTCTTCCAGTGTAGTCATTACTGAAATTGTGGATGAGCTCAATCAGGCAACTCTAGAAGATGCAGTCCTCCCTGCTAGGTCTGATGACATGAGCCTCACAGTTCAGGATGATACAGTGCTTCCTCAACACTCTATTGTTTCCTCTGCTGGTTCTAGACCATGTGATCTAGCTGGTTCTCATGCTTCTTCTAGGAGCTCGGGCAAAACAGTGACTTGGAAGGGGAAAGCTACAACTCCTACTTCTGTGGTGGAGGTTCGTCGGAGCAATCAATCCAACAAATATGATGGCTTCAAGATACCCTCTGTCTCTGACCGCAAGTCCAAACTATCCAAAGTTAAGCCCAGAATTGTCCCAACTGCTACTGCTGTCCAAGGGGATCCAGATGATCAGATCACCCACCAGGAGGACTGCATTCCTCCACCCACCCCTATACAGGTGCTGCAAAACATTGGAGTCACCAAATGTGCCATTCCGCCAGAAGAAATCTCTAATGAAGCTCTCATGGCGGAAGCTGAGGATGGTCCATCCAACGCCTGAAGCTCCTGCAGGCTCTTGCATAGCTGCTTTCATATTTTGCTCTAGCTTATCATGTCGTTTATGTTGAATTGGAATATTTTATGCTGGAATGTACGTGGCTTAAACTTTGAACCTAAGATTTTGTCTCTTTCTAATGCTATCTCTTCCCGTGGGTGTGCAATCATTTGTCTGCAAGAAACAAAAAAATCTGCTATCGATAATATGTTTATTAAGTCTTGTTGCCCAAAGAGATTTGATAAATTTGCATACATCCCTTCTCGTAGTGCATCAGGAGGGATCCTCACAATTTGGAATAGCGCCATATTCACTGGAACAGTGCTCCTGGAGGAAGAATTTGCCTTGGCAATTAAATTTCATTCCACTTAGTCGACCCAGGAATGGACCCTAGTTAACATATATGGCCCGTGTCTGGTTGAATCCAGAGTGACCTATATAGACTGGCTTCATAATCTTAATATCCCACCTAATGAAGATTGGCTTTTACTAGGAGATTTTAATTACATCCTAAGACCCGACAACAAAAACAAACCTGGAGGTAATCTGAATGACATGATTTCTTTTAATGACATTATATGCTCTCAACAGCTAATTGAATTGCCCATCAAAGGCCATGCCCACACGTGGAGTAACATACAGATTGACCCTCTCCTTGAGCAATTAGACTGGTTCATCACTTCAAACAACGGGACATCATCTTATCCCAACACTATAGTTATGCCCTTGGGAACACCAGTTTCAGATCATATCTCATGTGTTGGCAAAATTGAAACATCCATCCCTCGCAGCAAAATCTTGAGGTTTGAGTCATACTGGATGGAACATCCCAGATTTCTTGAATTGGTGCAATCAGTATGGTCAAGGCCATATAAGCATAAAAACGTAAATGCAGCCACCCTACTAGCCAGAAAATTCAAGGCCCTCAGATATGAATTAAAACAATGGAGCAAAGGCATTTCCAAACTGTTAGTGGTAATTGAGAACTCTAACCTAGCATTGGCCAACCTTGATGTTCTTGAAAACCTCAGAACCCTCACCACTCCAGAACACAATTTCAGGAAAATTCTGAAGAAACACATCCTACGACTGTTGAATTACCAATGACGGTATTGGCAAAAGAGATGCACTATTCAATGGATTAAATTTGGTGATGAAGACCCCAAATTTCTGAAAGCCCTGGCCTCCGAGAGATACAGACGTAATACAATTCCTACACTCAAATTATCGGATGACATGGTGATAGAGGACCACGCCAGCAAAGAGGTAGTCATATACCAAACCTTTAAAGAGAGATTGGGAAAGTCAGGAGAGTTCCAAAATGAATTTAACCTGCAAAACATCATCAAAAAAGTGGAAAGACTGGAACACCTAATTGTTCCTTTCACCAAGGAGGAAATTGATGTTGTCATCAAGGAAATTCCTGCAGATCGTGCGCCAGGCCCGGACAGATTCTCTGGGTCTTCTTGAAAAAATGCTAGCACATCATTAAAGAAGACTTTTAGAACTATGCCATCAGTTCTACGAGGGGGGAATCAATCTTGAGAGTATCAATGATGGATTTATCACACTCATCCCTAAGGTTTGGTCCCCGAAGACAGTATCTAATTTTAGACCAATCACATTGCTCAATTTCTGCCTCAAAATTCTCACCAAACTACTACCAAATAGATTACAAAAACTCATACTTAAAATTGTTCACTGTAATCAATATGGCTTCCTCAAAGGCCGATTAATACAAGACTGTTTGGCTTGGGCATTCGAGTATTTCCATCAGTGTCAAGCTTCCAAGGAAAAGATCATCCTTCTAAAACTAGATTTTGCCAAAGCATTTGACACAATCGAACATGATGCAATGATTACAATTATGGAACGCATGGGCTTTAATGATAAGTGTCTTGACTGGATTAATGTATCTTCTCCTTAGGCAAGTCATCGGTGCTTTTAAATGGTGTCCCGGGTAGGCAATTTCTTTGCAAATGTGGGGTTCACCAAGGAGATCCTTTCTCCCCACTGATTTTTGTGCTTGCGGATGACCTCCTTCAAGCTGCCATCAATGATGCCTTCAGACAAGGGAGAATACATCTACGTTCCAACAACAGAATCAACATGATTACCCGGTGATTCAATACGCCGATGATACGATCATCATTCTCCCCACCTATCCCGATCAAGCCCAAACGATTAAGGACATTCTATCTGACTATGTTGTCTCCATTGGACTGAAGATAAACTTCCGCAAGTCTACACTCATCCCAATCAACATGACGCCAACTGCTACAATGAGATCTCAACTATCTTTGGCTGTAAAGTTGGAACCATGCCATTCACCTACTTAGGACTACCCCTTGGGACAACCAAGCCCTCGGTTGAAGACCTCATGCCTCTGGTTTGCACGATGGAAAGAAGAATGACAAGAACACTATTGTTGATGTCTTATGGTGCCAAACTCACAGTGATCACATCCCTAACCATCTTTGCTCTATGCACTCTCAAACCGCCGCCAAACATACTAGAACTTCTAGACAAAATAAGAAGGAAATTCTTATGGACAAAAAAGACAGAACAAGGGGACAAATGCAACTCGCTGGCAGCCTGGAGCATGGTTTGCCAGCCAAAATAATGTGGTGGACTTGGAGTAATAAATCTTCATATCCAAAGTGAAGCTTTGCTCCTAAAGTACCTACATAAATTCTACAACCGACACGATGTACCATGGGTGGAGCTCATATGGTTAACTTACTACACAAGCAAGATCCCACATGCGAGGTAGCCATGCAGATCATTCTGGTGGAGGGATGTGCTCAAGCTCACCCCAATTTACAGAGGGATATCGAAAGAAAATGTACAGGATGGAACCATGGTACTTATGTGGAAAGATCTGTGGCCGGACATCACACTGGATGAAACATACCCGCGAGCCTTCTCGTACACAAAAAATGAAGATATATCAGCTAAAGCTTTCCTGGGGTCCACATCACTACATGAAACATTTAACCTCCCACTCTCAATTCAAGCATTTGAAGAAGCCTGTGAGCTGCAACAAAATGTGGTCCATCTAGGCACCAATGCAGACCCGAATCCTCACGACACCTGGACATACTGCTGGGGAGCAACGAAATACAAAGACAACCGATACTACACATTCTAGTTTAGAAACGTGAAAGCACACCAATCATACCAATGGCTATGGGAGTGAAGTCGACATTACAAATCAAAGTGTTTGGATGGCTGCTGCTCTCTGACCGCCTAAACATGCGCAACATGCTTAAGAGGAGGCACTACAACATTGGGGATGGTTATAATTGCCTTCTATGTGATCAACAAATAGAAGAGGATGTGGAACATATGATCTTTCAATGCTCTTTCAGTAAACAATGCTGGTCCATCCTAGGGATCACATGCAAAGACACTGATCCAGGCTCCAATGGATAAGTCAAGCAGCCACTAATTGGACCAAGCCCATGTTCATGGAAATATTCCTATAGGATGCTTGGAGTATCTGGAAAGAGAGGAATAACAAGCACCTCAGAAGCACCACCCCCACTCTTAATGCTTGGCTTGGACGATTTAAACATGATTTTAGCCTCCTCCAGCATAGAACTAAGACTGATGTGAGAGACTTCATTCTCTCCTTTGTACGAAACTTAGCACCTCCTTGACCTTTCAAAATAAAGTAGTTGTTTCTCCCTCCCAAAGTGGAGGATGAGCACCTTGTAAATCATACTATTACATTGTATCATATTTTTGAGTAATACAACACAGTGGGAGCCTCTCCCACTGTCTGACCTCTCAAAAATATAGTATCTCGTTTCGAATAACTAATTATTTGCAAGGAAAACACTGGCATGGTAATACATACATATTCGTTTGCAAAATAAAGAAGATTCATTTGCATTCTCAAATGTAGGCGCACCAGGCAGACCAGGGTCGTGTCGTGGAGGTCGTGTGTGTCGTACGAACGCTTAGCACCGAGCCACCCACCCCCTCCCTCCCCCCTTCCCCCCCAAAAAAGAATGACGACAAAATAAGTTCGCGCTTCCATGTTTCGGATTGAAATATCTGGCGGCCCCAATTCTAGCCCCGCAAAATCTCCCTTCTCCACCGCCCCCTTCCGTGCCCAGATTGCTCAAATCCCTAATTTGCCGCCAACCCAAGCAAAGTTCGAATCGCCCCTCGTCCCGTCTCTTTCCCCATCTCCGTGCCGGATGACGACGAAGAAGACGATGGTCGTGCTTCACCACCGCAGCGGAGCTACCTCATCTACGCCCTCGTCCACCGCACCGGTGGTCCACCGACAATGTCGACCGCCGCAACCAATGTGCCTCATAGGCACCGACTTCCGCCGCATCAGGTGCGCTTCACTGACGCTATCTCCCACCTCACTGGGGCTACTTCACCGAGCACATCATCGCACCTCCGCCCTCGAGGCTGTTGGGGCTTCACCAACGGTCCCGTCTACCGCTTTGTAGTGCTCCGCTGCCACCCAAGATCTGCATCTGTGCGCGTTCAGCCAACGCCAGCGCATCACCCTCAACGGCGCTGAAGTGGCCCGCACTCTAGCTAGGCGAGCATGCCCCAACGCCGGCCCGAACTAGGTATCCACACATCACTCCCTTGTGCACTGTTTTGATGATGTTTGGATATCCTTTCACTGCTCTCTGAGCTTACACGCCTATGCAAACTCTGACTTTAACTCTTGTTTCTTCTGGAGATATCATTTGAAACAAGCAAAACCATTTTTAGCAAGCATGACGGTGCTACGGGATTTGGTACACATCCTGCACACCTGTATAACCTTGTAAGTATATGTCCTCTAGTAAAATAGCAAGGTCGATTCATCTTATTTGATCAACCATTCGTCGTGTCAAAAATGCAGAGGGGGGTGCAAGGAGGACAAGGCCTGCACATCCAAGCAAGTGGTAACATGGACTTGTACATGGAACATCCCAAGAGCAAGCTGTAGTGAGCATGTACAACGAGCTAGCGTAAGTCCCTGCATTTCATTTAATTCGTACAGGCCCGCATGTATGATTTGTGTGCAGTGGCGGATCCAAGAATTCAAGTTACCAGGGCGAACATTTAACTTTAAAAATACGAAGGCACTTGCACTCTGGAAATCAACATAACTTGAGAAATGTGAAGCCACATGCACTTTGAAAACCAGCTAATGATCCAAAGTAGTTCATATTATAAAACACTAAATGATGCAAGCACCAAAAACACAAAATGCAACATTGTGTAGAAGGACTACTAACATGGTCTGTACCTGCTTGAATTATTCGTTCTCTGGCTGAAAAAATCGAAGTGTAATTGCACCTATAACCAGTGCGGAAACTGCATATCAATATATATATCCTGCACAAGTGTGCCAATAGTTTCAAACAACAGATTAGAAAAGTATTTATGCTACGTTCTTGTGATACAGGGACTTTCTGGTAGATGGCCTCGATGTTTCCTCAAGCCATGAAAATGTTCCATAATTTGCTTGTTATCAATGCCTGCAAATCTCTATGTCTCTCTCAACATAGAAGATCATCATTAGACACTAAATCCTATAATGGGAGATTTGCAAAATTCTTGCATTAGATCCCTCATTAGACACTATGTAAAATGTTTGCATCAAATCCTTCATTAGCAATCTGTTCATTACACACTTCAGGCTCAAGAACAACATGAGCTTGTATGTTTACATCGGAAACTTGATTAGATACATCAGATTCAGTCAGTTCAGTATTGATTGGGGGAGTTATAAAATAATCAGAAATTGGTTTCATTTTCTCATAGATTCGCTACCAACAATCGGTTTTATAACACCGTCGGGTTTAACTATTGGACATAAATTGGATAGTTGAATTAGATATAATCAGAGATGTGATGTACCTGATCGTTGCACATGCTGCTCTTGCAAGCTGCGACTATCCATTTGCGCAAGCTTGATGCCATGCCCGTGTTGCCACCGCTGCCTCCCACGCAGGCTACACCCGGGGTTGGATCTTCATCTTCTTGTCCTTCCATTATCTTGAAGCCGGGCGACCGCCCTCCAATGAGGGCGCGAGGAAGTGATGTGTTGATCTGTCCAACGGCGGCTAGGTTAGGAGCAAATCAGACTAGAGGCTGGAGCGAAGGAATTGGGATTTTTCCTGCTGTCGATCGATATGGGAGGCCCTCGTTTGGGCCGCGAGCCTGCTATAGGGTCTACCTAGCGCTTACGTTATTGGCCCATCCAAACTAAAACATTTTTTCTTCATTCTTTACATTGCCTGCTCATGTGTTGGGACGAACAAAACTAGCCTGGGCCAACCTGCACGACTCAAACTAGGTGCACACTTTCCAGCCACTATGCTGGCGTCGCCCCTTTTTGCGTGTATGATTGGGGTAGTGAAAAATATTCTAGTGGCGCTTTCGATTTACCCACAGAATGGTTGAATTGCTTGTTTCTATGAACTGAATTCGCCAATAATGTGAAGGATGCCAGTCTTTTCATCCTATTGTAGATTGCTTAGATCTCGATATGCCAAATGTAATCGCATGAAATATATAGTAAAAGCTAGTGTGATGTGTGTGGCTACAACGAGTCTGACTACACGTTCTCATATAACATATCAAGGACGCGCCATATTACCAGATTGATCATTCGACTTACCAATGCAGCGTGGGAAGGAAGTATTGGGACTGCGTATCCAAGCAATTGATGCCATGGACTCCTTCGTAGAACCTTGTAAGCGAAAAAGAAGTTGTAGTGTGCCTGTACAAAGAGCTAGAGTAAGTACATTTACCTGCTTCTCGGAAATTTAGTTAGCCACTTATTGCAAAATTGTTCAATTATGTTGCTTGGCTTAATTTAGTTTGCTACATATTACATAATGCCATAGCCTGTTAATCCTATTATATACTGCGCCTATCTATGTGTTTGATACTTACTGTTAAGAATTACCTGTTTGCCTGAACTTAAATAGCTACTTAAGCACGTAGATAGCTGGTCATATGTACTTCTAGGGTGCAGCAGAATTCGCGTGTAATTTATGTTCTGATACCTTGTTTGTTTAAATGGTTTGATGTTATCACTTGTAGCACTAGTAATGTTTGCATGTTCATAGGTAGACAACTGTCAGGTTTATATGAGGGACACCGTCTTTTTAACTTATACATGTGTTGAAATTATTTTTCTTACATCAAAGAAACTTACAGATGTCTGTGTTGCTGGTAAACGGTACCGACTTGTTACTTTAATACGTTGCCGAGAACTTGTTAGTTTTACTAGTTCATGTGTAATTAAATATGTTGCCAAAACTGGTTTGTTTTACTAGTTTGATGTTATTGTCTTATGGCTCTTGCAAAACTTTATTTATTGATTGCTAACATTCAAGTTTGTAGGATCCAACTGAAACTCCATTGGCACAACAGGTATGTTTTCAGAAACTTCCTTGTTTACCTGGTTTGCTGTTGTAACTTGTTGTTGTAATCATCTTACCAACATCAAGTTTTCAGGATCCAATTGGATGTCCAATTGCATAGCAAGTACATTTTCAAAAAAATATTTGTGTAACAGGTTTGCTGTTGTAACTTGTTGCTCTAATCAAGTTACTGACTACTCAACTTTTTAGGATCCAAGAGAAACTCCAATGCCACAACAGGTTCCTTTTGCAAAACTTGTTTGTTTAACTGCTTTGTTGCTGCAATCGATTGCTCTAATCACGTTACTAGCTACTCAACTTTTCAGGATCCAAGAGAAACTCCAATGCCACAACAGGTACCTTTTGCAAAACTTGTTTGTTTAACTACTTTGCTCCTGCAACAACCTGGTACAATGATGTTAATAACTACTTTTCAGCATACAATTGAAACTCTTTAATTCCTTGTTTGTTTAACTGGTTTTCTATTATAAGTCCCACTTCAGATGTTTTGCTAACTTCAAATTTTCGGAATCCAATCTCAACTTTAATGGCAAAACAGGTTAGCCCAAGATCAAACAGCGAGGTCCCCATGGACATTGTATCATCCCACAGTAGTGGCACCGGCCCAGTCATGCATCATGAATTGCCAACTGCTGATGCTCTAGAGGCTAAACTAGTGGTAGAAAGAGATTCTTCTTCTGCACTTAGAGATGAAGTTGACATGTTGAGGAAGCAAATAGCACAATCATAAGCAGTACTCAACACAACCATTAAATATTTGGTGGATTACAAACGAAGCAAGCTAAGACTGACCGTGTTATTAAGGTCCTAAAGGAAAAAAGGAAATTAAATTCCCACTTGGTAAATCATAGGTGAAATGTTCTTTCCATCATTGAATAACCTTTGTGTTGTGTGTTCATGTAATCGATCAACCCATTTGTTTTAGAGATGATGTAATAATTGTTTTTTGTTTTTTGGTTTGTAATTTTATTTGAGCACAAGTATGTATTAATTGATAAGACTCGGAGACATATCATTTTGATTGTTGTGCCAGACCTACAAATATGCCAATCGGGTTGAATGTGCCTTCAACAATAATAGTAGTATAGATGGACCATAAGTGGCACGCATTGGAAAGGGCCAAGATGATGTACTAGCTTCACTAAAAAAGGATGCTCTTCTAGCAAAAAAAAGTACAACGGCCTGGCTTATGTATGTTAGTTGATATTATTGATCCATATACTCTATAAGTGTTTATATGTCTGTTAGTTTTGTACATTATTGGTTGATTGACTCGGTATTTGAATCTTGATACATCGCTTGTGTACATATCTAAATGGGAGTACACATTATGCTGCGTGTGACACTTGAGTTAGAGATAAACTGTTCCAAATATTCGAATTCACCTTAAACTGGATTCTAGCTTCTGAATTCGAGTATCGGCATTTGTAAATCATATTCATATATGATAGTGGAATACACCTTTTTTGTGCTTTTGAAGATATATAAAACACATAGAATGATTTATAAAGATTCGTATAGGAATACAAAATGGATTCGAATTTAGTTGCCAGGGTAAACGTGGATGCTTATTGTCCCAAAATTTGAAAGAAGCGGCAAAATGTCCACTCCCACGTGGGCTGCCCAAAGCCAAGTGTTTGGGAGATGGAAATTACTGTCTACCCCTTACACGGACAATCCATCGGCCCGATTTCCACTGCTCTCAATAGGGTTAGGTTAGTAACTTCAATTAGACGTGACACGACCGCCTCTGAGCCCATTCCGACACGGTGGGAACCAAACATGGGCGGCAAAACACATTCGATTCAAGCTCATCCGAAAGACCTCTGTTTCTCCCTCAATTTCCCCATTCATACACGGTAAGTGGCAAAACAAACAACACTCAGCCAAAATCGATGTAGGCAAATATTTTCAATAGGGACAGGTTTGTAACTTCACTCAGACGTGACACAGCCGCCCTACCTATTAGCCATGTTCATACACCATGGGCGCCAACCATGGGCACCAAAACACCCTCTCCTCGTCTGAAATCGCTATGGGCAAATATTTGCGAGATGCGAGATTACCGTCCTATCCCCAACCGACGAGATTTCCAAATTTTAAACGAGGGCTAAATTCATAACTTACCCATATTTCAGACAGGCGCATCCCAAAAACATGGTTCCCCGTATCTCTCCCTCCATTTTCCCATTCATACACCGTCCGCGCTAGAACACCATCCCCACACCAGCATCCTCCATCCACCACCCCATCCATCGCCGCCGTCCTCCACCTCATCCATCGCCACCGTCCTCCACCATGCCAGAGCGCCTACCAAGATCGCGTCATCCACTGGTAGAGATGGACATTTCTCATCCCCGACGACGGACCAAAAGCCTTGCATCGCGTCCTCTCACTTCATCGGCGTTGTCGTCCTCTTTATCGGGGCCGCTCACACGACCTTCTCTTCCACCGCAACAGGACTTATCCCCCGATGCACCCGTCTACCGTCCCAGATCTGCTTCAACACCACCGACAGCCATCGCACCCCTGATGCCTACACGGCGCCGCAAGAGAGGTGGTACTTCATATCTCCTCAACCTTTTGATCTCAACCAGAAAATAGATCGTAACTTGGTTACTGTACTTTCTTTTCAGCTCTTAGAATTTTGTTCTTAGTTTGAAGCAAACAATGGATGCTAAATAGCATTTCCCCAGTTTGCAGCTTTAAATCTACCATGGCACAGTCATAATAGGATTTAATTCATCATGCTTAGGGTTTAATTGATCATGTTGGTTCTGTGGTGGTTTATTTAATAGAAATCAAAGGGAAACCCTCTTTTGCTCAAAAAAATGCTTAGGATTTCCTCCTTTTATGATCACTATACGAGCAGCATATGTGCTTCGTGTCATAATATCACTGCTCCACCCATCAAGCTAAACAAACTTAGTTGTTCAAATACGAATCTGATATTATTAAAACAGAGTCATTTAATTGGTCAGCTAAATGTTCCTAATTTAGTTTCAAAAATGCATGTTCACCGCTCGGGTGTCTATCTCTACAGGGTGCCCATGGTGGGCCGCGGCCCACCCTGGGATTTTGGGTCGGCCCAGGACCCGATTCCCCTTTGTTCTACTGCACGCTTTCGAGCTCTACTCGCCCCCAGCCGCCTGCATCGTCGGCGACTTGCTGTCCCTTGACAACATGACTCTAGGAGGAGATGCCGGACTAACAGGAGGTCAGGAGCCGCTCGCCCAACAGCATCACCGCTGCCTGGGCACGTCGCCATGCATACCTTCCTAGTCCGTTCAGGGCTTAGGCGTGCAACACCCACTAAGCCAACCCGATTTATCCTGACATACGTCCTCAACACTCAGCAGCCACTCCTCATCACCCATTTTCTAATTGATTCACTGCTCATTAGGCAGGACTGTCATTAGGGTTTGTTGTGTGCCGAGTGCTACCTGCACTTAATGGTTCAGATGTATTTCAGTAATCTTTAGTACTTGTAATGTTCACAGGGTTTCAAAATTCCGGCCTTAGGAACAGACACTATTCATTTTGGATTGTTGGTCGTAGTGACATTGACCCAGATTACTACTGCAGTCCAGGTTTGTTGACAATTTTACTTGTCTTTCTTACTCATTCGATGTGATATCCAATTATTCACATCGATTAGTTACAAACAATAAGTGCTAGACAAACTTCTTGATTCAGATTTTGGACGTTCTCTTACTGCAGTTACAATTCTGCATACTTGTCCTAGTAAGCTCACAAGTAAATGATTGATTCACTACATCTATGCTTGCCTTGTCATATTTGTTTTCAATATTCTTTTAGGTTGGACCACCCTGTTTCAAAATGCTAGAACCGTAGACATGAGTGAATAGTATTTCTCTATGTGATCTCTTCCATCGTGTGTGGGCAACAAACACTGCATTGTATAGAAAGAAAGTGTCATTTCCAGCTTTTACATAGACTACGATCTTTTACATGGAATACAATTATCCTACTTGCTTTGTGTTGCACTACCAGCACCCACCCTTGAAGCTAAACATTATGCCACTGATAATTCTTTAGTTTATTTGTTCAAATACGAATTTGATATGATTCTAATGTTTCTACTTTAGTTTTGAAATTTGTGTCTGCCTGTTATAGAGACATAAGAGGTTTGTATTTCTGTGTGTGTCTGGTTAGCACGATTGGGGGTGAAGTTTGCATATGCAGGGGTTTATAGGGAGACACTCTTTGAGTTGAATCCGCAATGCATTCCATAGATAATCTGACTACTTTTTATGTTTTCATGAATCTCAGATTCTGAACAACATCATAATGATTATGAGCTTGCGCACATGAAAATAATAAAGCAGAACAATGCCATGGCTGTCAAACTTGGCATTAAGGGAGTGAAATCAAGTATGGATGCAATGCAAACGCTCTCCACCTACAGATTCATGCTTAGAATATGGTCCTAACAGTGATTATGAGCTACAGGGAGACCAAAGTCAATGTCGCTTCCTAGTGGAGGAGTCAGAGGTAGATGCCCTATCTTATTCACCCATCAAGGTGCTTGCTATAACTTTCCAAGGTTATATTGGTCGCACATATCTTGAAACTGATGCTTCGCATTTCTTCTACTTTGTTGCACTGCCATTAGCTTAGTTTACACATCATGTATGTGAACACGCACTGCCTATCCATTTTCAGTACATATTCCATCTGTCACCATACCATATTTATCCATTCAAATGTTGTTCTTGTGTCTCAGACGTTCAAAAGGAAGAGAGTGATTGCTGATCGTGGAGGAGCACGAGCAAACTATTTGGAAAAGGTAGTGACACCTGATAAATCAAATAGCCCATTAGGTGTAGTTGCAATATCACCTGACCCACAAAACACCCCAACTCTAGCAGACTCTAGCCCTACTACACTGGTCATTTCTGATGCCCCAACTCAGCAGACCCCAACTGCAGCAAACAGTATAATGATGCCAGTTGACATAGCACCAGCTCTATGACGCAAAACCCCCATTCCAACAAAGAGTACAGCAAATCCAGTTGCCAAATCCCTTCTCGAACTAGAGAGAGCCCCTATTGCAGCAAATAGGACCCCTGTTCCATTTCTTCCCAGTTTAGAAGATGAAGCTTATATTGTTGTCAAGAACTTTGTGCTCATCTTTCCTTCATGGAAAGATTACACCGCAGACACAGAACAATTTCCAGTCTTCCTCCGCAACTTACGCGTAAGTAATGTACTAATGTTATTCATGGTAATTCTGCATATGTTTCTGCTGATAGAAGACACAAGATTTCATTCTTTTAAATAGGCGAGGACCAAATTGGATTGTCAAGACGAGCAAGGGTTGGTTGTGCTTTTCAAGCACTCGTTGATGAAGTATCATTTGTACCTGAGGCAAGCGCACTTCGATGGCAAGCCTCTAAACAAAATTTTTGTAAAGTCTCCGGTGCTACATTTATTAGACAGTGACTGGAATAATCTTGTTACACATTGGTCTCATCTACAGCGTAAGGTACTATCTATGATCTCACATCACAATTTGAACTACATTTCTGCATCTGCCTTAACGTCTCACTTGTACAAAAACTATTAGCAGAAGAACATTCATTCTCAAGGGACCACAGAATCTCACAACTATACTGCACACTACATTGCTCTTGTGAGTACCTCTTGCCCTGTATGACCATACTTACTTTCATAGCTGTTTGATTATGTAGCATCACCGCACATGTTAGCCTCGTTATCGTCCATTTGGTGGACATTATAAAATCCGTATGGACTCTCACATAAATTTAGAATCAACCCAATGCTTTTGAAGAGGTTTAGCTGCAGTCCTCTTGTAAGGACTGAACGTCGTCTATCACTGTACTTACCCCAATTGAGGGATTGGTGCAGAAGTGTAGCCCATTGCTGTCGTCAGTAAATTTTGTCTTGTAACGCTTGTACTTCCAGGGATTGGTAGTTGATTATGTAGCATCAATCTTCATCTTATCTTCATCATCCTCTATCCCTTCCAGTATTATCATATCTATAATTACTCTCTACAAAATGTAGAGTACAGGCAATGCTTATGAAGAAGATTAGGTGCTGAAATTCTTGAGTTATCCTTCGCTTGACATGGAGAAGGGCATTATAAAGCAGTGTTAACTATTAATGTAAGTCAGTCCTTCTAAAGCCTTTATCCTCAACTGTTGTTTAATTTTCTCATACTCCCCATCGTTTATTGCTGTTTAGTTTGCTGTTTCTATCAAAATGCATGTTCACAACAACCGTAAGTTCCAAGTTTTACTTGTAAAACCAAATTCCTTATTCATACAATGCACATTACTCAATACTCCCTATATGTGTGCTTGTTTTTGTGGATCTATAATCTAGTGTGTGGTGAAGTAGCCCATGTTTGCACCTTGTCATCTCATGTTTTATCTTACTGATGTGGCTGATGATATTAACAACATGCCATGCACATTAGCCAAAATAGATATAGTGATTGTCCTTGCCCTTCATCTATGCTTGTTATGTTGACATGGTAATCCAGTAGTGTGGTGAAGCTCCCCGCATTATGAACAATGAAAAATTATGCTATTGATATTTTGAACTTACTCTTTATTTTATAATTTGAAATTGGATGGAATTGACAACACAATTATCATCTTTGTTTATACATGTGCAAAACCTATCATCTCTCTGCTTGTTTCAGGGTGATATACCTGATGGCATGCAAAAGTCTGCTGAAGGCTGTGAGACAAACCCAACATATATTGTAGCAAAGAAGGCAAAACATCTTGAAGATAGTGAGACAACCCCAAAGTCTTGTCTTGATGTAGTGTTCAAGTTACTTGAGACTAGCAGTCAGACAAGCTCACAGAATTCGTTGTCTGAATCAATTCGACTTCTTCAGTCCAAAGTTCTAGTAGAAAGGCATTCTGCAACTCAACTTTGACTTGAAGTCCTATCTCTAAGAAAGATTGCGGAGAACACCAATGAGAACCTCATTGCTAAATAGCTACACCTGGAAGCTATGACCGACATGCTAGATCGGTCTCACAACCTTGCTCAGCAGCTTGTGCAATAGTTCCCACGTAAGGCTAACCTTTCTTGAACTGTCTTGGAAGTGGTCTTGGTTCAGTATTATTTTGTTACGCTACAATGGTGCCCAGTTTTTGTAATCTGCTTCTTCGTTGCACTTTATGATCACTGGTGGTGAACTTCGATGCCCAATGGATGTAATATACCATAAATCCTTTATTGTATAGTGTAGGTTTATTCTAAGTTGTTATGCCGCAATTTCTTTATTGTATAGAGTAGGTTTATTCTTAATTCCTACTATTTACTGCCATCATTCGCTATCAGAAAAAAAATTGATGTAGTCGACCGGGCCGAAACATTCGCCTGTAACAGGCCTAGTTTTTAGCGGAACACAATTGGACCGGCATGCATCTTTCTTGGGACAGAATGGCCATTCGGGCCTTCACACTTTGCGCCAGGCCCACAACTTACTCCGGCCTATATTCGGCCCAAATTTTAGTTGGATCTTTTGTGGACCCAATGCTTAGTTTGGCCCATGTAGCGTTGGGCCATTAACAGGCCGAATATTCTGCTGGCCTGTTATGGCCCATAAGAAAACATGGGCCTTTAGCAGGCCGAAATTCATGTTGGGCCTCAATTTTCACTAGTCGTCGATGGGCCTTCAGCGGGCTGAAATGTAGACTTGGCCTTTTTTGGCCTAGTTATATGATGGGCTATTACCAGGCTGAAACATATCTCGGGACTTAGTTGGCCCACTGATATCATGGGCCTTTAAGAGGCCGAAAGCTTAGTACAGGCATTAATGGGCCGAATTAAATGACAGGCCTTTAACAGGCCCAAAGTCACGTTGGACTGAACTATTGCCACCTTTATCACGGGCCGTTAGTGGGCCGGATGTCACATCGGACCATATGGCCCATGGGTAGCACGGGCCATTCCCAGGCCGAAAGACACACCGGGCTGAAATGGGCCTATGTCTACATCGGGCATCTAATAGGCCGAAAGTCATTGGGTCGTAATTGAGCCCAAATATTCAGCGAATAATTAACGGGCCAGATCTGGCTTCGGGCCGTAAATGGCCCTTTATAAAACATGCCATTATTGGGCTGGTCCACTAGTACCTGAGTAAGTACTACGAGCATTTGACTGGGCCAGCCTGTTTAACCTATATGGGCCTCTGTTGGGCCCTGCCACATGTCGACGTATCATAGGCATGTCTCCTCCAATGGACGGATGACATCTGGCCCACCGAGGAGCAAACACGTGGTTCCATCGGCCAATGAGACTTTTACACCTGGAAAATCGTCATTGGTCGTTGCTGTTAGCGGGTTATTGGATCCAAAACCGGAACCGATAGCTTAACAGCGACCCGTTACGGTGGATGCCATGTGTCGGTCACCCTTGACGAAAGAACTTCTATGACGCATGATTTATTTTCATGGAAGTGGACACTTCCATGATGATAATTTCGGTAATGTCATGGAACACTTCTACGATAGCACAGGTATGACTATCTTGATTCTGTCATAAAATCGTCATGGATGTACATGCATGACAGAAAACGTGACCTACTATGACAAACACGTATCATCACGGAAGTGTATTTTTTGTAGTTTCACCTCCTAGCAATTAAAAGTGTGATGTGTGGCGTCACGTGAATGGTAACAGAACGCACATGATCTAAATTATACAAACATTTAAGATGTTAAAGTAACAGCTGTTTGTTTCAAAATGCCTTTGTTGGCTATTATTCGAGTGTGCCTTCTCTCAAATTGGACACAAAAAATACCACAGCATGTAGGCTGCCATTTCGTGATAGCATGCCAAGTTTCATGAATTTCAGATGAGTTTTCGATTTACTAGAATTTAAAAACAAAGTATCCCAACATTTTGCCGGCAGACAATAGTGCCCTTGTGTTTGAAATTCATTCTCATTTCGTGCATGGGACCTAAGCATGCACCCAAGGACACACATTTTATTTGTCAACCCATTTTTCTGCACTGGATCATGTGCATGTAGTACAAATTTTAATTATGCACATAAAATGCCTAGAAAACTCAGTTAATGTATAAAAATGTCCAAATGAACCCCGAAATTCCAAATTTTAACATGACACTCCTGTTGCTCTATGTTGCCACTAGGAAAAAAATTGAAAACAAGAAGAGGCAACAAATATCATTTCATCCACGAAGGAGGCTCATTCCCTATCGGAACCATGAGGCTTGATGTCAGAAGCTATGGTATGTGAGAAGCTTATACCCAAACCTGAAGCAAATGGGATAATTTTTTTACCACACCATGTTAATGTCGTTCCATGATAGCATGCCAAGTTTCATGAATTTCAAACAAGTTTTGGATTTACTAGAATTCAAAAACCATGTATCTCAATGTTTGCGGTCGAGCAACGGTGGCAAGGTGTTTGACATTCATTACCATTTCTTGCATGAGACCTAAGCATGCAACTAAGGACACATATTTGATTTATCAACCCATTTATATGCACTGGACTGTAGTTCAAATTTGAATTATGCACATAAATGCATAGAAACTCAATTAATGTGTAAAATGTCCAAACAAAACCGCAAAAATTCCAAAATTTAATAGAACACTCATGTTTTTCTATGTTGACACTAGAAAAAATTTGAAAGCAAGAAGAGGCAACGAATATCATTTCGTCCACAAAGGTGACACGTTCCCTACCGTAACCATGAGGCTTGTTGTGAGAAGCTTATACCCCCAACCTGCCCCAAAAGGGACAATATTTTTACCATGGCATGTTGATGCCGTTCCATGATAGCATGCCAAGTTTTATAAATTTCAAACGAGTCTTCGATTTACTAGAATTTAAAAACCATGTATCTCAATGTTAGCGGTCGAGCGACAATGGCAAGGTGTTTGACATTCATCCCCATTTCTTGCCTGGGACCTAAGCATCCAACCAAGGACACACATTTCATTTTTAACCCATTTATATGCACTGGAGCATGTGCATGTAGTTCAAATTTGAATTATGCACATAAATGCATAGAAAACTCTGTTAATGTATAAAAATGTCCAAACGAACCCCGAAAAATCCCAAATTTTAACACAACACTCATGTTGTTCTATGTTGACACTATAAAAAAATCAAAAGCAAGAAATGAATATTGTTTTGCTGACAAAGGTGGAGGTTTGTAGTGAGAAGCTCTAGTTTGTGAGAACCTTATACCCAGACCTGCCCCAAATGGGACAACATTTATACCACGACATGTTCATACTGTTGGGGAACGTAGTATTTCAAAAAAATCCTACGATCATGCAAGATCTATCTAGGGATTCAAGGAAATATGCCCTAGAGGCAATAATAAAGTTGTTATTTATATTTCCTTATATCATGATAAATGTTTATTATTCATGCTATAATTGTATTAATCGGAAACTTAGTACATGTGTGAATACATAGACAAACAGAGTGTCCCTAGTATGCCTCTACTTGACTAGCTCATTAATCAAAGATGGTTAAGTTTCCTAGCAATGGACATGTGTTGTCATTTGATGAACGGGATCACGTCATTAGAGAATGATATGATGGACAAGACACATCCGGTAGCTTAGCATAATGATCGTCCAGTTCTATTGCTACTGCTTTCTTCATAACTTATACGTGTTCCTCTGACTATGAGATTATGCAACTCCCGAATACCGGAGGAACACATTGTGTGCTATCAAACGTCACAACGTAATTGGGTGATTATAAAGATGCTCTACAGGTGTCTCCGATGGTGTTTGTTGAGTTGGCATAGATCGAGATTAGGATTTGTCACTCCGATTGTCAGAGAGGTATCTTTGGGCCCTCTCAGTAATGTACATCACTATAAGCCTTTCAAGCAATGTGGCTAATGAGTTAGTTATGATATGTAGCATTACAGAATGAGTAAATAGACTTGCCGGTAACGAGATTGGACTAGGTATTGAGATACCGACGATCAAATCTCGGGCAAGTAACATACCGATGACAAAGGGAACAACGTATATCATTATGCGGTTTGACCGATAAAGATCTTCGTAGAATATGTAGGAACCAATATGAGCATCCAGGTTCCGCTATTGGTTATTAACCGGAGACGTGTCTCAGTCATGTCTACATAGTTCTCGAACTCGTAGGGTCCGCACACTTAACGTTCGATGACGATCGTATTATGAGTTTATGTGTTTTGATGTACCGAAGGTACTTGAGTCCCGGATATGATCACGGACATGACGAGGAGTCTCAAAATAGTCGAGACATAAAGATTAATATATTGGACGACTATATTTGGACATCGGAATGGTTCCGGGTGAGATCAGGCATTTACCGATGTACCGGGAGGTTACCGCAACCCCCCGGGAGGTATATGGGCCTTATTGGGCCATAGTGGGAGAGAGGAGAAGGGAGCAAAGGAGGGGGCGCCCCCCCAAGCCCAATCCGAATTGGGAGGGGGCCGGGGGCCCCCTTTCATTCCTCCTTCCTTCCCCTTCCTTCTCTCCTAATCCAACTAGGGGATGTGGGGAATCCTACTCCCGGTGGGAGTAGGAATCCCCTTGGGGCGCGCCTAGGAGGCCGGCACCCTCCCCCTCCTCCACTCCTTTATATACGGGGGAAGGGGGCACCCCATAGACACACAAGTTGATCATTGATCTCATAGCTGTGTGCGATGCCCCTCCTCCACCATAATCCACCTCGGTCATATCGTAGCGGTGCTTAGGAGAAGCCTTGTTCCGGTAGCATCATCATCACCGTCATCACGCCGTCGTGCTGACAAAGCTCTCCCTCGACACTCTACTGGATCGTGAGTTCGTGGGACGTCACCGAGCCAAATGTGTGCAAATTGCGGAGGTGTCGTAC
This sequence comes from Triticum dicoccoides, assembly GCF_002162155.2. Taxonomy (NCBI): domain Eukaryota; kingdom Viridiplantae; phylum Streptophyta; class Magnoliopsida; order Poales; family Poaceae; genus Triticum; species Triticum dicoccoides. The sequence continues at coordinate 339,407,612 of NC_041382.1, forward strand.
CTTCGGTGCTAGGATCGGTCGATCGTGAAGACATACGACTACATCAACCGTGTTGTCATAACGCTTCCGCTTACGGTCTACGAAGGTACGTGGACAACACTCTTCCCTCTCATTGCTATGCATCACCATGATCTTGCCTGTGCGTAGGAATTTTTTTGAAATTACCGCATTCCCCTTCAGTGGCATCCGAGCTAGGTCTATGCGTAGATGTTATATGCGCGAGTAGAACACAAAGGAGTTGTGGGCGTGGGTATATACATATTGCTTGTCGTCACTAGTTGATTGTGGATTCAGCGGTATTGTTGGATGAAGCACCTCAGACCGAAATTACACGTACGCTTACGCGAGACTGGTTCTACCGACGTGCTTCGCACACAGGTGGCTAGTGGGTGTCTGTTTCTCCAACTTTAGTTGAATCAGATTCAATGAACAGGGTTCTTTCTAAAGATCAAAAAGCAATCACTATACCATGTTGTGGTTTTTGATGCGTAGGTAAGAATGGTTCTTGCTCAGCCCGTAGCAGCCACCTAAAACATGCAACAACAAAGTAGAGGATGCCTAACTTGTTTTAGCAGGGCATGTTGTGATGTGATATGGTCAAGACGTGATGAGATATAAATTGTTGTATGAGATGATCATGTTTTGTTAAAGTTAACGGCAACTGGCAGGAGCCTTATGGTTGTCTCTTTATTGCATACGATGCAAGCACCATATAATTGCTTAACTTTATCGCTATGTGATAGAAATAGTTGCAAAAGCAATAGTTGGTGGGACGACCATGTGATGACACATTGATAGAGATCAAAATGATGGAGATCTTGGTGTCATGCCGGTGACGATAGAGATCATGACGGTGCTTTGGAGATGGAGATCAAAGGCACAAGATGATGATGGCCATATCATGTCACATATTTTGATTGCATGTGATGTTTATCCTTTATGTATCTTATTTTGCTTAGTTCGGCAGTAGCAGTATAAGATGATCTCTCACTAAATTTCAAGGTATAAGTGTTCTCCCTGAGTATGCACCGTTGCGACAGTTCGTCGTGCCGAGACACCATGTGATGATCGGGTGTGATAAGCTCTACGTTCACATACAACGGGTGCAAGCCAGTTTTTCACATGCGGAATACTCGGGTTAAACTTAACGATCCTAGCATATGCAAATATGGCCTCGGAACACTAGAGACCGAAAGTTCGAGCGTGAATCATATAGTAGATATGATCAACATAGTGATGTTCACCATTGAAAACTACTCCATCCCGCGTGATGATTGGACATGGTTTAGTTGATTTGGATCACGTGATCATTTTGATGACTAGAGGGATGTCTATCTAAATGGGAGTCTTAAGTAATATGATTAATTGAACTTTAATTTATCATGAACTTAGTCCTGATAGTATTAGCACATATTTGTTGTAGATCAATAGCTTGCGATGTAGCTCCCCGTTTATTTTTTGATATGTTCCTAGAGAAAAATAAGTTGAAAGATGATAGTAGCAATGACGCGGACTGGGTCCGTGATCTAAGGATTACCCTCATTGCTGCACAGAAGAATTATTTCCTTGATGCACCGCTAGGTGATAGACCTGTTGCAGGAGCAGATGCACATGTTATGAACGTTTGACAAAGGTCGGTATGATGACTACTTAATAGTTTAGTGCACCATGCTTTATGGCTTAGAACCGGGACTTCAAAAACATTTTGAATGCCACAGAACATATAAGATGTTCTAAGAGTTGAAATTGGTATTTCATACTCTTGCCCGTGTCGAGAGGTATGAGACCTCTGACAGTACTTTGCCTACAAGGTGAAGGAGAATAGCTCAACCAGTGAGCATGTGCTCGGATTGTCTGGCTACTACAATTGCTTGAATCAAGTGGGAGTTAATCTTCCAGATAAGATAGTAATTGATAAAGTTCTCTAGTCACTATCACCAAGTTAGTAGAACTTAATGATGAACTATAATATGCAAGGGATGAAGAAAGTAATTCCCAAGCTTTTCGCGATGCTGAAATCGGTGAAGGTAGAAATCAAGAAATAGCATCAAGTGTTGATGGTTAAAAAGACCACTAGTTTCAAGAAAAGGGCAAAGGGAAAGAAAGAGGAACTTCAAAGAAGAAAGGCAAGCAAGTTTCCACTCCCATGAAGAAGCTCAAAGCTAGACCCAAGGCTAGAACTGAGTGCTTCTACTGCAAAGGAAATGGTCACTGGAAGTGGAACTGTCCTAGATACTTGGCGGATAAGAAGGATGGAAAAGTGAACAAAAGTATATATTTGATATACATGTTATTGATGTGTACTTTACTAGTGTTTATAACAACACCTCAGTATTTGATACTGGTTCATTTACTAAGAGTAGTAACTCGAAACGGGAGTTGCAAAATAAACAGAGACTAGTTAAGGGCGAGGTGATGATGTGAGTTGGAAGTGATTCCAAGGTTGATAAGATCACTATCGCACACTCCCTTTATCTTCGGGATTAGTGGTGAACCTCAAATAAATGTTATTTGGTGTTTGCGTAAAGCATAATATGATTAGATCATGTTTATTGCAATACGGTTATTCATTTAAGTCAAGGATAATTGTTATTCTGTTTACATGAATAAAACCTTCTGAGATCATACACCCAAGGTGAATGGTTTATTGAATCTCGATCGTAGTAATACACATATTCATAATATTGAAGCCAAAAGATGCCAAGTTAATAATGATAGTGCAACTTATATGTGGCACTGCCGTTTAGGTCATATTGGTGTAAAGCACATGAAGAAACTCCATGCTGATGGGCTTTTGGAATCACTTTATTATGAATCATTTGATGCTTGTGAACCATGCCTCGTGGGCAAGATGACTAAAACTCCGTTCTCTGGAACAATGGAGCAAGCAACTGACTTATTGGAAATAATACATACTGATGTATGCAATCTGATGAGTGTTGAGGCTCGCGGCGGGTATCGTTATTTTCTGATCTTCACAAATGATTTGAGCAGATATCGGTATATCTACTTGATGAAACATAAGTATGAAACATTTTAAAAGTTCAAAGAATTTCAGAAAGAAGTGGAAAATCATCGTAAAAAGAAAATAAAGTTTCTGCGATCTGATCATGGAGGAGAATATTTGAGTTACGAGTTTTGTCTTCATTTGATACAATGCAGAATAGTTTCGCAACTCACGCCACCTGGAACACCACAGTGTAATGGTGTGTCCAAACTTCATAACCGTACTTTATTAGATATGGTGCAATCTATGATGTCTCTTACCGATTTATCACTATCGTTTTGGGGTTATGCATTAGAGACCGCTGCATTCACGTTAAATAGGACACTATCTAAATCCGTTTAGACGACACCACATGAACTGTGGTTTAGCAAGAAACCTAAGTTGTCATTTCTTAAAGTTTGGGGCTATGATGCTTATGTGGAAAAGTTTCAACCTGATAAGCTCGAACCCAAAACGGAGAAATACGTCTTCATAGGATACCCAAACGAAACTGTTGGGTACACATTCTATCACAGATCCGAAGGCAAGATATTCGTTGTTAAGAATGGATCCTTTCTAGAGAAGAAGTTTCTATCGAAAGAAGTGATTGGGAGGAATATAAAACTTGATGAGGTAATTGTACCTTCTCCCGAATTGGAAAGTAGTTCATCACAGAAATCAATTCTAGTGATACCTACACCAATTAGTGAGGAAGTTAATGATGATGATCATGAAACTTCAGATCAAGTTACTACCGAACCTCGTAGGTCAACCAGAATATGTTCCACACCAGAGTGGTACGGTAATCCTGTTCTGGAGGTCATGTTACTTGACCATGACGAACCTACAAACTATGAGGATGCGATGATGATCCCAGATTCCGCAAAATGGCTTGAGGCCATGAAATATGAGATGGGATCCATGTATGAGAACAAAGTGTGGACTTTGGTTGACTTTCCCGATGATGGGAAAGCCATAGAGAATAAATGGATCTTCAAGAAGAAGACTGACGCTGACAGTAATGTTACTGTCTACAAAGCTTGACTTGTTGCGAAAGGTTTTTGACAAGTTCAAGGAGTTGGCTACCATGAGACCTTCTCACCCATAGCGATGCTTAAGTCTATCCGAATCATGTTAGCAATTGCCACATTTTATGAAATCTGGCAAATGGATGTCAGAACAGCATTCCTTAATGGATTTCTGAAAGAAGAGTTGTATATGATGCAACAAGAAGGTTTTGTCAATCCTAAAGGTGCTAACAAAGTGTGCAAGCTCTAGCGATCCATCTATGGACTGGTGCAAGCATCTCGGAGTTGGAATATATACTTTGATAAAGAGATCAAAGAATATGGTTTTATACAGACTTGCGGTGAAGCCTATATTTACAAGAAAGTGAATGGGAGCACTACAGCATTTCTGATAAGTATATGAGAATGACATATTGTTGATCGGAAATAATGTAGAGTTTTCTAGAAAGCATAAAGGAGTGTTTGAAAAGAGTTTTTCAAAGAAAGACCTAAATGAAGCTACTACATATTGAGCATCAAGATCTATAGAGATAGATCAAGACGCTTGATATATTTTCAATGAGTACATACCTTGACAAGATTTTGATGTAGTTCAAAATGGAAAAGTCAAAGAAGGAGTTCTTGCCTGTGTTGCAAGGTGTGAAGTTGAGTAAAGACTCAAAACCCGACCAGGGCAGAAAAAAGAAAGAGAATGACAAGTCATTCCCTATGCCTCAGTCATAGGTTCTATAAAGTATGCTATGCTGTGTAGCAGACCTATTGTGTACCTCACCATAAGTTTGGCAAGAGGGTACAATAGTGATCCAGGAGTGGATCACTAAACATCGGTAAAAAATATCCTTAGTGGAACAAGGAAATTTTTCTCAATTATGGAGGTGACAAAGAGATCGTCGTAAAGAGTTATGTCGATGCAAGCTGTGACACCGATCGGGATGACTCTAAGTCTTGATATAGATACATATTGAAAGTGGGAGAAATTAGCTAGAGTAGCTCCATGCAAAACATTGTAGACATAGAAAATTTGCAAAATACATACGGCTCTGAATGTGGCAGATCCGTTGACTAAATTTCTCTCACAAGCAAAACATGATCACTATTTGGGTGTTAATCACATAGTGATGTGAACTAGATTATTGACTCTAGTAAACCCTTTGGGTGTTAGTCACATGGAGATGTGAACTAATCACATAAAGATGTGAACTATTGGTGTTAAATCACATGACGATGTGAATCAGATTATTGACTCTAGTGCAAGTGGGAGACTAAAGGAAATATGCCCTAGAGGCAATAATAAAGTTGTTATTTATATTTATTTATATCATGATAAATGTTTATTATTCATGCTAGAATTGTATTAACCAGAAACTTAGTACATGTGTGAATACATAGACAAACAGAATGTCCCTAGTATGCCTCTACTTGACTAGCTCGTTAATAAAAGATGGTTAAGTTTCATAGCCATGGACATGTGTTGTCATTTGATGAATGGGATCACATCATTAGAGAATGATGTGATGGACAAGACCCATCCATTATCTTAGCATAATGATCTTTCAGTTTTGTTGCCACTGCTTTCTTCATAACTTATACATGTTCCTGTGACTATGAGATTATGCAACTCCCAAATACCGGAGGAACACCTTGTGTGCTATCAAAGGTCACAACGTAACTGGGTGATTATAAAGATGCTCTACAGGTGTCTCCGATGGTGTTTGTTGAGTTGGCATATATCGAGATTAGTATTTGTGACTCCGATTGTCGAAGAGGTATCTCTGGGCCCTCTCGGTAATGTACATCACTATAAGCCTTGCAAGCAATGTAGCTAATGAGTTAGTTATGGGATGTAGCATTGCAGAACGAGTAAAGAGACTTGCTGGTAATGAGATTGAACTAGGTATTGAGATACCGACGATCAAATCTCGGGCAAGTAACAAACCGATGACAAAGGGAACAACGTATATCGTTATGCGGTTTGACCGATAAAGATCTTCATAGAATATGTAGGAACCAATATGAGCATCCAGGTTCTGCTATTGGTTATTGACCGGAGACGTTTCTCGATACTGTCTACATAGTTCTCAAACCATAGGGTCCGCATGCTTAACGTTCTGTGACGAGCGTGTTATGAGTTTATGTGTTTTGATGTACCGAAGGTAGTTCGGAATCCCGGATATGATCACGGACATGACGAGGAGTCTCGAAATAGTTGAGACATAAAGATCGATATATTGGACGACTATATTTGGACATCAGAATGGTTCCGGGTGAGATCGGGCATATACCGATGTACTGGGAGGTTACCGGAACCCCCTGGGAGGTATATGGGCCTTATTGGGCCATAGTAGGAGAAAGGAAAAGGGAGCAAAGGAGGAGGCACCCCCTCCCCCAAGCCCAATCCAAATTGGGAGGGGGCGCCCCCGCCCCCTTTCCTTCCTCCTTTCTTCCCCTTCCTTCTCCCCTAATCCAACTAGGGAAAGGGGGAAATCCTATTCCCGGTGGGAGTAGGACTCCCCTTGGGCGGCGCCTAGGAAGCTGACACCCTCCCCGTCCTCCAATCCTTTATATACGGGGAAGGGGGCACCCCATAGACACACAAGTTGATCATTGATCTCTTAGCCGTGTGCGGTGCCCCCTCCACCATAATCCACCTCGGTCGTACCGTAGCGGTGCTTAGGCGAAGCCCTGTTCCGGTAGCATCATCATCACTGTCATCACGCTGTCGTGCTGACGAAGCTCTCTATTGACACTCTACTAGATCGTGAGTGCGTGGGACATCAATGAGCCGAACGTGTGCAGATCACGGAGGTGTCGTACCTTCGGTGCTAGGATTGGTTGATCATGAAGACGTATGACTACATCAACCGCATTGTCATAATGCTTCTGCTTACGGTCTACGAGGGTACGTGGACAACACTCTTCCCTCTCGTTGTTATGCATCACCATGATCTTACGTGTGCGTAGGAAATGTTTTGAAATTACTGCGTTCCCCTTCAGGGATGCGTAGCAACGAGAGGGGAGAGTGTGTCTATGTACCCTCACAGACCGAAAGCGGAAGCGTTAACTAATGCGTTTGATGAAGTCAAACGTCTTCGCGATCCAACCGATCAAGCACCGAACGCATGGCACCTCTGTGGTCTGCACACGTTCGGCTCGGTGACATCCCTCGAACTCTAGATCCAGCTGAGGCCGAGGGAGAGTTGCGTCAGCACGACGGCATATTGACCATGATGATGAAGTTACCGACGCAGGGCTTCGCCTAAGCACTACGACAATATGACCGAGGTGGTAATCTGTGGAGGGGGGCACTGCACACGGCTAAGAGATTAACTTGTGTGTCCATGGGGTGCCCCTCTCCTGTATATAACGGAGTGGAGGAGGGGCCCAACCGGCCTCCTATGGCGCGCCCCAAGGGGGGAATCCTACTCCTACTTGGAGTAGGTTCCCCCCTTTCCTAGTCCAACTAGGAGGGGGAATGAAGGGAAGAGGGAGAGAGAAGGAAAGGGGGGCTGGCCCCCCTCCCAATTCGGATTGGGCTTTGGGGGGGTGCTCCACCTCTTGGCCGCCTCGTCCTCTCTTCCACTAAAGCCCATGTAGGCCCATTAAGCTCCCGGGGGGTTCCGGTAACCCCCCGGTACTCCGGAAAATGCCATAACTAATTTGAAACCTTTTCGGTGTCCAAACAAAACCTTCCAATATATCAATCTTCATGTCTCGACCATTTCTAGACTCCTCTTCATGTCCATGATCACATCCGGGACTCCAAACAACCTTCGGTACATCAAATCACATAAACTCATAATACCAATCGTCATCGAACGTTAAGTGTGCGGACCCTACGGGTTTGAGAACTATGTAGACATGACCGAGACTCATCTCCGGTCAATAACCAATAGCAGAACCTGGATGCTCATATTGGTTCCTACATATTCTAGAAGATCTTTATCGGTCAAACCGCATCACAACATACGTTGTTCCCTTTGTCATCGATATGTTACTTTCCTGAGATTTGATCGTCCGTATCATCATACCTAGTTCAATCTCGTTACCGGCAATTTTCTTTACTCGTTCCGTAATGCAACATCCTGCAACTAACTCATTAGTCACATTGCTTGCAAGGCTTATAGTGATGTGCATTACCGAGAGGGCCCAGAGATACCTCTCCGACAATCGGAGTGACAAATCCTAATCTCGATCTATGCCAACTCAACAAACACCATCGGAGAGACCTGTAAAGCATCTATATAATCACCCAATTATGTTGTGACATTTGATAGCACACTAAGTGTTCCTTAGGTATTCCGGATTTGCATAATCTCATAGTCATAGGAACATGTATAAGTTATGGAGAAAGCAATAGCAATAAACTAAACGATCAAAGTGCTAAGCTAACGGATGGGTCATGTCAATCACATCATTCTCTAATGATGTGATCCCGTTTATCACATGACAACTCATGTCTATGGTTAGGAAACTTAACCATCTTTGTTTAAAGAGCTAGTCAAGTAGAGGCATACTAGTGACTCTCTGTTTGTCTATGTATTCACACATGTACTAAGTTTCCGGTTAATACAATTCTAGAATGAATAATAAACATTCATCATGATATAAGGAAATATAAATAACAACTTTATTATTGCCTCTAGGGCATATTTCCTTCAGTCACCCACTTGCACTAGAGTCAATAATCTAGATTACATTGTAATGATTCTAACACCCATGTGTCGGATGTGGGGCTCCCGCCAACCCTTAAGGTTCGAACACTAGGGTGCGTGCGAAGTCTTTACCTCCTACCGATCTACGCTCTAGCTCGCTAAGATCTTGTGGACGAACTCGATGAACTCACAACACAGAAAGACACGGGGTTTATACTGGTTCGGGCACCATTGTGGTGTAATACCCTACTCCAGTGTGGTGGTGGTGGATTGCCTCTTGGGCTGATGATGAACAATACAAGGGAAGAATAGCCTCCTAAGGTTGAGGTGTTCTTGCGTGTGAACTTGTGGTGTGTCTCTGGGTCTCCTCGAGCTAAGATCCCCTTCTATCCATTGTGGTGGCTAGTCCTATTTATAGAGGCCCTGGTCCTCTTCCCAAATATCGAGCTGGAAGGGAGCCAACAATGGTGGGCTAATTTGAAGGGGGGCAGCTAGTACGAGCCATCCTGATAAAAGTAGTCTTCGCCTGCACAAAGCTCTGGTGGTGATGTTGTCTTGGGCTCCACGATGACCTCCGTCTTGCAGTCCATGGTCTTGGTATTGTTGCACCGAAATGGCAACCTTTGCCTGATGCCTCGGTACTCCACGGCTGCGCTTGCATCCTTTGCACCAAAGGGGAAACAAGGACGTTGCGCACGCAGGCGCCCACCTGGTGTCGATCGTCATGGCTCACGTTACGAGAGCCTCGTGAGGTTCGCCTCGCCTTGATATCTCCGCTCCTCGCGAGCTTGCCTAGCTAGGCCACTCCAGAGGAGGTCTTGCGTTGTTCGCCTCGCGAGGCTTGGCCCCTCGCGAGAGTCTTGGATGCTTCGTTGGTGAAGGTGGGATGTACAGCCTGCTGGCTCCGCCACGCCGCGGGCCGCAGGCAGGCAAGGTTGGGGACCCCCGTTCCTAGAACGTCGACAGTAGCCCCAGGGCCCAAGGTGCACTCGGGCTTGGCTTCGCGGCGAAGCAAAGGGTCAAGTTCGGAGCACCGCGGGCCCCAAAAGCCTGCGGCCTCGGTTGACGCGTGGCGGTTGATTGGACGTGGGTGTCTCCGCTTCCCCACACTGCCTTTGAATCCGCCTGGCTATGCGGCCCCATTTCTTGCACAGTTATTCTTCCCTCTCCGCGCCTGGTTCTTCCAATCTTCCAATCTCCTTGCTTCCTCGATGCCCTACTCCACCTCCTCAATCCAACCAGTGCTCTGCCCACTTCACCGCCATGGCGCCAAAGCAAGCTCAAAAGGGTAAGAAACCTTTGTCCTTGCCAATTGCGCCTCCATCCTTCGAGCCGGCCTCGGGTGCTCAACGACGAGGCCATGGGCAAGGTGCGCCCCATGCTCACCTCCAGCTTCAACGAGTGGGGAGAGACGCCAGCCTGGCCTGCGTCTCGCTCCAGCATGGCCCGGGCAGTCACCGAGGTTCCGATCTTCTTCAACGCAGTGCTCGAGCACTATCAGATCCACATGCTCCATCTCGACCCTCAATCTGTGACCCTTATTGTCGTCTTCGCTTTCGTGTGTCAGGCCATGGTGGGCATCACCCCCTCCGTGGCACTCCTCTGCCACTTCTTCTCGTTGCATCTCATCGGTGCCCGACAGAGCTCAGGGTGTGTGGGCTTCTAGGCCGTGGCTGCGACAGCAGGCATGGGGGTCTACTTCGAGCACCCTTCATCCGCGAGCGAGTTCCACACGCGATGGGTGTTTGTTGATGCCGGCGTGCTCAACCCTCTGCTCCAAGCTCCGGTGGGGCCTGCCATTCCAAACTCCGGGTGGGGCCATCAGAAGCTCTCGAGCCCCTGTCTTGCCCCCGTCTGGGGCAGGCTGCGGTGGTTGAAGGACCTTGGTGTGACTGCGCCCATGGTGGTGAGGGAGTTCGTCTGGCGTCGAGTTGCTCTGCTTCAGCGCCATTCTCGCCCGATGCGGGGCTTGCTCAGCAGACAGGACAATATGAGGGTTGAGGAGGAGGGGCTCCCTCTCGCTGCACAGAAAATGGTGCTCACGATCCTATCTGGTGTCCCTCTGCCGGACGAGATGCCCAAGAAAAGTTGCATGTTGTACCGCTGCGAGAACAAGGTCACCTTTGCCGCAAACATGCCTTCCTTTGATGAGTGGGGGCTGGGCCCAATTGGCTTGGTGGGGCCCCGCGAGAATCCCGTCATCATGGTCCCCTTCTTCGCCGCCGGTGCCGAGCTCGCCCTAGGTGACGATGCGGGGGAGTGAGCGGCCACGGTGGCTGGCTGCTTAGATGTTCAGGAGCACGTACCGAGCGGTGATCCGGGGGCGTCATCCTCAGGAGCTTGCGACGCCCCTCCTGAGGTGCCAGTCGCTGATGAGATGTGGCATGCGGCTCCCGAGGCCGAGGCTTCAGGGGCCTCGGGAGGTCGCAGCGAGAAAGAGTCGGGCTGTTCGCCACAGCCGGGCTCCCCTGAGGCTATCTGTCGGTGTCAAAACCGGCGGATCTTGGGCAGGGCGTCCCGAACTGTGCGTCTAGGCCGGATGGTAACAGGAGGCAGGGGACACAATGTTTTACCCAGGTTCGGGCCCTCTTGATGGAGGTAAAACCCTACGTCCTGCTTGATTAATATTGATGATATGGGTAGTACAAGAGTAGATCTACCACGAGATCAGAGAGGCTAAACCCTAGAAGCTAGCCTATGGTATGATTGTATGTTGTAGTTGTTGTGTCCTACGGACTAAAACCCTCCGGTTTATATAGACACCGGAGAGGGTTAGGGTTACACAAGGTCGGTTACAGAGGAGATATCCATATCCGTATTGCCTAGCTTGCCTACCACGCCAAGTAGAGTCCCATCCGGACATGAGACGAAGTCTTCAATCTTGTATCTTCATAGTCTAACAGTCCGGCCAATGGAGATAGTCCGGCTGTCCGGAGACCCCCTAATCCAGGACTCCCACAGTAGCCCCTGAACCAGGCTTCAATGACGATGAGTCCAGCGCGCAGTATTGTCTTCGGCATTGCAAGGCGTGTTCCTCCTCCGAATATACCACGGAAGAATTTGAATATAAGGATAGTGTCCGACCCTGCAAAATAAGTTCCATATACCACCATAGAGAGAATAATATTTCTGCATATCTAATTTGCTGACTTGTTTTGGAAACATGACATGACGCCATGGCCCGGTGATTATTCGAACCGTTTCCTTTAACTAGCCCCGCACATAATGCGAGGCGGTTTTTTGACACGTCTCGTCGAAGCAGAGATCATGTCCCCTTATTACGGGATTCTCATTAATACGGGCGTGGGTAACCCAACCGTGTCTAGGACTGCTAGATTATAGGCAAGTCCCAAACGGCTACGGAGAGGACGCTTGATATTCACCCTCTGTATAAAGGGACAAGGCTTTACTTTTTTCCCTCCCGTGTTCAATCGAATCCTTCCCCCGCCGCGAGTTCTAACACCCAAAGCCTAGGTCAGGTGCTCTGGATCTTCAATCATGTCCGAATCTAGCCTTCAAGGCCGATGGATGCCCTCCTCCGTTACAGAGGAAGACATCAAGTTGAGGGAGGCCAGATACCTAACCGACGAGGTTTCGCATCGGCTGCCTGCCCGAGGGCAGGTCTTACCTACTCCTGAACCCAACGAAGACGTCGTGTTCATCTCCCACTTCCTTCGAGGACTAGGCCTCACTCTGGATCCCTTCGTTAGGCGGTTGATGTTTTATTACGGTCTAGATTTCCATGATCTAGCCCTGGACTCCTTTCTCCACATCTCGACATTCATTGTCGTGTGTGAGGCCTTCCTCCGCATTACCCTTCACTTCGGCATGTGGCTCAAGACCTTTGACGTGAAGCCGAAGACGGTCGAGGGGCACTATGCGGCATGCGGAGGCGCATTAATAAGCAAGATAGAAGGAGCTCCGTGGCCCAAAGGTTCCTTTCCAGAGGTGTCCGGATTATGGCAACATGAGTGGTTTTACATCACATCTCCCAGAAGTGCCAAGTGGGTGGCTGCCCCTGCTTTCCACTCAGGCCCTCCTCCACAACTGATGTCATGGATTAGCAGAGGGCTGAGCTGGGGCCTTGCCAAGGACGTGCATGTACTGCAAAGCCGCATCCAAAATCTCTTCGAAGGAGATTTCAGTTAGATTATGGTGGCGCAAGTTATGCTGGTTCGTTGATTCTAGCCTTGCAAATGCCAACCCCTCCGCATGTGGGAGTTCAACCCAGAAGGGCCGCGTACTATTCAGAATTTCCTCGGCCTGACGCACGAGGAGATGTACAAATCATTCTTCGGACCCCAAATAGAGTGTTCGGATACTACCGAGGATGTGGGCCTGAGCAGCAACCGTACCACCGACCAAGTAAGTAATCCTTTAGCCGAACACACCATCTCTTATTTACAATGACGTCATTCTGAGAAATCGCTCTTTGACCAGGACTGGATAACAAAGGCGAAGATGATTCAGTGTTCGGCCCCCCTTCCTGAGGGTTTGGAAAATCCGTGTAACGCCCCGAGACCGTTGCGCCAGGTGTCTTCCAGTTATTCGCCGGCGTTGCCATGTCATTTGCTTGCATGTTGCTTTTCATCATGTCATCATGTGCATTGCATCATCATGTTTTTGAAACTTGCATTCGTCCGGGTTCTCCGAGTTCTCTCCGTTGTCCATTCTGAGCCCAACCACACTTGCACGCGCCTGCGGCATGTCCGAAATAGTATTTTATAAGTGGCCGGAAAATGTTCTCGAAATGGGATGAGAGTTGACGTGTGGTCTTATTATAATGTAGATAGACCGCCTGTCAAGTTTCATCTCATTCGGAGATCGTTCGATGCCCCAACGGGTAACTATAGCGGCAATATAGCTGGTCTAACGTTGGACGTTTTTGGTCTTCGGAAACCGTGCCGGGCTGCATCTCTCCCCTCTTCTCTCAGACCGACCCACTCTTCACGATCCTCCAGACCCAACCTAACCTCTCTCGTCAGCCCGCGGCCCTCCTCGCGCGTGCGCCTGAAAGCTGTCCCGGACCCGACCCGGGCAGTCGTCACCGTTGGATCCGGATCATCCCCAAACATCTACAAAATATCACCGTTTTATTATTTGGACTCCCTAGCCTACTCTTTCTGAACCGTTCGATTTTGATCGGATGATCCAAACTCCCCCTTTTCCTTATTTTTATAGACCACCACCTACCAAATCAACCTAACCCTAAAATCTAGGAGCCTTGTCCCTCCGCCGCCAGCTACCTGCCTTTTCCTCTCTCTAGGGATCCATCCCGTCGCCACATGCTCTCTCCTTGGATACATCACCGACCAATCCCCACTGGAATCCATTCGATCCAATCCATGCACCGATCTATCCAACCACCACAGCCCACGCAGAACCCCTGTTCCCCTCATCGTGAGCCAGGGAGAGAAGCTCCCTGTCGCCTCCTGCATCGTGCCGTCCCCGTCGCCCCGGCAAACCATGTCTCCGGCGACCATTACCAGATGAGTGTCGCCCACTTCTTCTCCTTCCCGTTCTCCTCCCGTTTCTCCCTCTCTCATCTCTCTCTGTTCTTCTTTCTCTGTCGACAAGAAGACCCCGCCGCCGTGGATGCCCTGCGACGCCTCGTCGCCGTCTTAACCGGCGCCACCGCTGAGAACGCCCTCGCGCTTGCTCCGCCGCGCCATCACCCGGATCCACCTCAACTCCTTCCCTTGCCAAATCCATCGTCGCCGGCCCCCTTTGCGCCCCTGGCTGCCGCTGTCTGCATCGAGCAAGAGCAGCTCGTCGCCCAGTGCCTCGGCGCCCCTACACCGCCGGAGTCCTCAGCGCCGCCGTGTCCGCTGCTGCTCCTCTTCATCGAGCCGCCCAAGTCCCAGCAAGCCGCGCCCCGTCCGTTGCATCTTCGCCATGTCCCTGCTGCCTCTATCACGAGGGAGACCAGCGCCGCACCCTGCTTCCTTTGAATCAAAAGCGAGCACCCGCTCCACTCGACGCGTTGACCGCATTGCTCGCACGGGCTGGCCTCGCTTTGTGCCTCATCGCGCCCCACCCGTGGCCCAGCAAGTCGCTGCGGCCCAACCTCTCCACCGAGTTGGGCCAAGGCCCATGGGTCAGGCCACCCCCAGCGCCTCACCTTTCTTTTCCTGCTGCTGGGCCAATTCAGTTCCAGCCCATTGATACGTCTCCAACGTATCTATAATTTTTGATTGCTCCATGCTACTTTATCTATTGTTTTGGACTATATTGGGATTTATTTTCCGCTTTTATATTATTTTTGGGACTAACCTATTAACCGGAGGCCCAGCCCAGAATTGCAGTTTTTTGCCTGTTTCAGTATTTCGAGGAAACAGAATATCAAACGGAGTCCAAATGGAATGAAACCTTCGGGAACGTGATCTTCTCACCGAACGTGATCCAGGAGACTTGGACCCTACTCCAAGAAGTTTCCGGGGAGGTCATGACGATGGAGCGCACGCCCCCCACCCCCTGGGCGTGCCCCCCTGCCTCGTGGGCCCCTTGGAGCTCCACCGACGTGCTCCTTCCTCCTATATATACCTACGTACCCCCATTAGACCAGAGACGGAGCCAAAAACCTAATTCCACCGCTGCAACTTCCTGTATCCACGAGATCCCATCTTGGGGCCTGTTCCGGAGCTCCGCCGGAGAGGGCATCCATCACGGAGGGCTTCTACATCAACACTATAGCCCTTCCGATGAAGTGTGAGTAGTTTACTTCAGACCTTGGGGCCATAGCTAGTAGCTAGATGGCTTCTTCTCTCTTTTTGCGGTGTTCTCCCCCTCTCTCGTGGAGATCTATTCGATGTAATCTTCTTTTTGCGGTGTGTTTGTTGAGACCGATGAATTGTGGGTTTATGATCCAACTTATCTATGAATAATATTTGAATCTTCTCTGAATTCTTTTATGTATGATTGAGTTATCTTTGCAAGTCTCTTCGAATTATCCGTTTGGTTTGGCCAACTATATTGGTAGTTCTTGCAATGGGAGAAGTGCTTAGCTTTGGGTTCAATCTTGCGGTGTCCTTACTCAGTGGCAGAAAGAGTTGCAAGAAACGTATTGTATTGTTGCCATCGAGGATAACAAGATGGGGTATTTATCATATTGCATGAATTTATTCCTCTACATCATGTCATATTGCTTTAGGTGTTACTCTGTTTTTAACTTAATACTCTAGATGCATGCTGGATAGCGGTCGATGAGTGGATAATAGTAGTAGATGTAGGCAGGAGTCGGTCTACTTGTCACGGACGTGATGCCTATATACATGATCATACCTAGATAACCTCATAACTATGCTAAATTCTATCAATTTCTCAACAGTAATTTGTTCACCCATCGTAGAATATCTATGCTCTTGAGAGAAGCCACTAGTGAAACCTATGGCCCCCGGGTCTATTCTCATCATATCAATCTCGATTACTTTATTTTACTTGTTTTGCTTTTACTTTTTACTTTGCATCTTTATACCAAAAATACCAAAAATATTATCTCTATCAGATCTGACTCTCGTAAGTGACCGTGAAGGGATTGACAACCCCTAAGCGTTGGTTGCGAGTTGCTACCGTTTTGTGTAGGTACGAGGGACTTGCGCGTGACCTCCTACTGGATTGATACCTTGGTTCTCAAAAACTGAGGGAAATACTTATGCTACTGTGCTGCATCACCCCGTCCTCTTCGGGGAAAACCAACGCTAGCTTGAGACGTAGCAAGACGGATTTCTGGCGCCGTTGCCGGGGAGGCCTACGCCAAGTCAAGTCAAGATTTACTCTCTCGTGAAAGAGCCATTTCTGGCGCCGTTGCCGAGGAGGCCTACGCCAAGTCAAGTCAAGATTTACTCTCCCGTCAACAAGCCATTTCTGGCGCTGTTGCCGGGGAAGCCTACACAAAAGTCAACATACCAAGTACCCATCACAATCTCTATCTCTCACATTACATTATTTGCCATTTGCCTATCGTTTTCCTCTCCCCCACTTCACCCTTGCCGTTTTATTCGCCCTCTCTTTCCCAATCTCCTCCTCTTTTTCCCTTTGCCTTTTGTTTGCTCGTGTGTTAGTTTGCTTGCTTGTTCGTCACGATGGCCTTAAAAGGATAGAAGATATCGAAAACAATGTCAGGAAGTTTATGGTCTTGCAATTTGAGCATAATAATTTCTTTAGAAACGAGATTAAGGAACAAAAGAGTTTTATGAGTTATATGAACAAAGAGCTCGATGATATGTCCAAAGAATTTGATGGTGTAAGAGCCCAAATTGCTCATCTTGAAAAAATGACCGCTGAAATTTCGGATATGCAAGCCACCTTAGTCAATAAGATGGCCGCTAAACCGAATAACTATGAGAATCAAGATGAAGATCTAAAAGTTATTGACGTGTCCCCTATTAAATCTTTGTTTTGCAATATGAATCTTGATGAATCTGATTATGATCTTCCCTTACCTAGAAGGCGTTCTAAGAATTCTGTGTTTTTAGATCCTGATGATGAAATTGATAAAAAAGGGATTGAAAGAAATAAAAATCTAGATATTGCTAGACCTAATATTTTGGATCTCAAGGAATTTAACTATGAAAATTACTCTTTAATTGATTGTATTTCCTTGTTGCAGTCCGTGTTAAATTCTCCTCATGCTTATAGTCGAAATAAGGCCTTTACCGAACACATTGTTGACGCCTTAATGCAATCTTATGAAGAAAAGCTTGAGTTGAAAGTTCTATCCCTAGAAAACTCCATCATGAGTGGGAACCTACAATTAAGATTAAAATTAAAAATTACGAGTTTCATACTTTGTGTGATTTGGGTGCTAGTGTCTCTACTATCCCCAAAGCTTTGTGTGATTTGTTAGATTTCCGTGACTTTGATGATTGCTCTCTAAACTTGCATCTTGCGGATTCCACTATTAAAAAGCCTATGGGAAGAATTAATGATGTTCTTATTGTTGCAAATAGGAATTATTTGCCCGTAGATTTTATCGTTCTTGATATAGATTGCAATCCTTCATGTCCTATTATTCTTGGTAGACCTTTCCTTAGAACGATTGGTGCAATTATTGATATGAAGGAAGGGAATATTAAATTCCAATTTCCCTTAAAGAAGAGCATGGAACACTTTCCTAGAAATAAAATAAAATTACCATATGAATCTATCATGAGAGCCACTTATGGATTGCCTACCAAAGATGGCAATACCTAGATTTATCCTTGCTTTTATGCCTAGCTAGGGGCATTAAACGATAACGCTTGTTGGGAGGCAACCTAATTTTATTTTATGTTTTTTGTTTTGGTTCTGTTTAGGAATAAATAATCCATCTAGATTCTGTTTAGATGTGCTTTTATCTTTTAATTAGTGTTTGTGCCAAGTTAAACCTATTAGATCTTCTTGGAAGATAGTTATTTGATCTTGCTGTAATTTCCATAATCTTTGCGCTCAGTGTCCGAATTGTCAAAAATCACCAGAACGTGATAAAATAGTGATTCCAATTGCTGCTGATCAATAAACAAATTGCCCAGGTCGTCTAAGTTTGGTAGAATTTTTTGGGTTCCAGAAGTTTGCATTAGTAACAGATTACTACAGACTGTTCTGTTTTTGACAGATTCTGTTTTGCGTGTGTTGTTTGCTTATTTTGATGAATCTATGGCTAGTAAAATAGTTTATAAACCATAGAGAAGTTGGAATACAGTTGGTTTAACACCAATACAAATAAATAACAAGTTCAGTACAGTACCTTAAAGTAGTCTTTTGTTTTCTTTCTCTAACGGAGCTCACGAGATTTCTATTGAGTTTTGTGTTGTGAAGTTCTCAAGTTTTGGGTGAATTCTTTTGATGGATTATGGAACAAGGAGTGGCAAGAGCCTAAGCTTGGGGATGCCCATGAAACCCCAAAGATAATCCAAGGACACCAAAAAGTCAAAGCTTGGGGATGCCCCGGAAGGCATCCCCTCTTTCGTCCACTTCCATCGGTAATTTACTTGGAGCTATATTTTTATTCACCACATGATATGTGTTTTGCTTGGAGCGTCTTGTATTATTTGTGTCTTTGCTTGTTAGTCTACCACAATCATCCTTGCTGTACACACCTTTTGAGAGAGCCATGTATGAATTGAAATTTGTTAGAATACTCTATGTACTTCACTTATATCTTTTGAGCTTGATAGTTTACTCTATGTGCTTCACTTATATCTTTTTGAGCGTGATAATTTTTTCTCTAGTGCTTCACTTAGATCTTTTAGAGCACGGTGGTGGTTTGTTTTAAAGAAACTTGATCTCTCATGATTCACTTAGATTATTTTGAGAGTCGTTAATAGCATGGTAATTTGCTTAATGTTAATATACTTGGTATTCAAGATATGTGAAACTTTCTTTTTAGTGGGTTGAATAGTAAGATAAGTTTGATGCTTGATAATTGTTTTGAGATATGGAGGTGATAATATCATAGTCGTGCTAGTTGAGTAGTTGTGAATTTGAGAAATACTTGTGTTGAAGTTAGCAAGTCCCGTAGCATGCACGTATGGCTAAAGTTGTGTAACAAATTTGAAGCATGAAGTGTACCTGGCTTGTGCATCCTTATGAGTGGCGGTCGGGGACGAGCGATGGTCTTTTCCTACCAATCTATCCCCCTAGGAGCATGCGCGTAGTACTTGATTTTTGATGACTTCTAAATTTTTGCAATAAGTATATGAGTTCTTTTGACTAATGTTGAGTCCATGGATTATACGCACTTTTACCTTTCCGCCACTTGCTAGCCTCTTCGGTACCGTGCATTGCCCTTTCTCACATTGAGAGTTGGTGCAAACTTCGCCGGTGCATCCAAACCCCGTGATATGATACGCTCTTTCACACATAAACCTCTCTATATCTTCCTCAAAACAGCCACCATACCTACTTATCATGGCATTTCCATAGCCATTCCGAGATATATTGCCATGCAACTTCCATCATCATCATCATCATCATCATCATCATCATCATCATGACATGCTTTACTTTTCTCATATTGCCATTGCATGATCTTGTAGTTGACATCGTATTTGTGGCAAAGCCACCATGCATTATTTTTCATACATTATTTTCTCATATTGCCATTGCATGATCTTGTAGTTGACATCGTATTTGAGGCATTCATATAGAGTCATATCTTGTTCTAGTATCGAGTTGTAATCATTATGTTCTAATCAATAGAAGTGTGATGATCATCATTATTAGAGCATTGCCCAATCAAAAAAAAAGAGAAAGGCCAAGAAGAAAGGAAAAAAAGAAAGGCCCAAAAAAAGAGAAAATAAAAAGGGCAATGCTACTATCTCTTTTTCCACACTTGTGCTTCAAAGTAGCACCTTGTTCTTCATATAGTGAGTCTCATATATTGTGCTTCAAAGTAGCACCATGATTTTCATATAGTGAGTCTCATAATTTGTCTTGTTCATACTAGTGGGAATTTTTCATTATAGAACTTGGCTTGTATATTCCAACGATGGGCTTCCTCAAAATGCCCTAGGTCTTCATGAGCAAGCAAGTTGGATGCACACCCACTAGTTTTCTTTTGTTGAGAATTCTTAGCTCTAGTGCATCCGTTGCATGGAAATCCCTACTCCTTGCATTAACATCAATTGATGGGCATCTCCATAGCTCATTGATTAGCCTCGTTGATGTGAGACTTTCTCCTTTTTTGTCTTCTCGACACAATCCCCATCATCATATTCTATACCACCCATAGTGCTATGTCCATCGCTCGCGCTCATGTATTGCGTGAAGGTTGAAAAAGTTTGAGATTATTTGAGTATGAAACAATTGCTTGGCTTCTCATCGGGGGTACAGAAGTTGGGAACATCTTTGTGTGACGAAAATGAAGCATAGCCTAACTATATGATTTTGTAGGGATGAACTTCCTTTGGCCATGTTATTTTGAGATGACATAATTGTTTCATTAGTATGCTTGAAGTATTATCATTTTTATGTCAATATGAACTTTTGTATTGAACCTTTCGGATCTGAATATTTATACCATGATTAAGAAGATTTACATTGAAATTATGCCAAAGTATCACTCCGCATCAAAAATTCTCTTTTTATCATTTATCTACTCGAGGACGAGAAGGAATTAAGCTTGGGGATGTCTGATACGTCTCCAACGTATCTATAATTTTTGATTGCTCCATGCTACTTTATCTACTGTTTTGGACTATATTGGGCTTTATTTTCCAATTTTATATTATTTTTGGGACTAACCTATTAACCGGAGGCCCAGCCCAGAATTGCTGTTTTTTTGCCTATTTCAGTATTTCGAGGAAACAGAATATCAAACGGAGTCCAAACAGAATGAAACCTTCGGGAACGTGATCTTCTCACCGAACATGATCCAGGAGACTTGGACCCTACTCCAAGAAGTTTCCGGGGAGGTCATGAGGGTGGAGGGCGCGCCCCCTGCCTCGTGGGCCCCTCGGAGCTCCACCGACGTGCTCCTTCCTCCTATATATACCTACGTACCCCCATTAGACCAGAGACGGAGCCAAAAACCTAATTTCACCGCCGCAACTTCCTGTATCCACGAGATCCCATCTTGGGGCCTGTTCCGGAGCTCCGCCGGAGAGGGCATCCATCACGGAGGGCTTCTACATCAACACCATAGCCCTTCCGATGAAGTGTGAGTAGTTTACTTCAGACCTTCGGGTCCATAGCTAGTAGCTAGATGGCTTCTTCTCTCTTTTTGCGGTGTTCTCCCCCTCTCTCATGGAGATCTATTCGATGTAATCTTCTTTTTGCGGTGTGTTTGTTGAGACCGATGAATTGTGGGTTTAAGATCCAACTTATCTACGAATAATATTTGAATCTTCTCTGAATTCTTTTATGTATGATTGAGTTATCTTTGCAAGTCTCTTCGAATTATCTGTTTGGTTTGGCCAACTAGATTGGTAGTTCTTGTAATGGGAGAAGTGCTTAGCTTTGGGTTCAATCTTGCGGTGTCCTTACTCAGTGACAAAAAGAGTTGCAAGGCACATATTGTATTGTTGCCATCGAGGATAACAAGATGGGGTATTTATCATATTGCATGAATTTATTCCTCTACATCATGTCATCTTGCTTAAGGCGTTACTCAGTTTTTAACTTAATACTCTAGATGCATGCTGGATAGCGGTCGATGAGTGGAGTAATAGTAGTAGATGCAGGCAGGAGTCGGTCTACTTGTCATGGACATGATGCCTATATACATGATCATACCTAGATAACCTCATAACTATGATAAATTCTATCAATTGCTCAACAGTAATTTGTTCACCCACCGTAGAATATCTACGCTCTTGAGAGAAGCCACTAGTGAAACCTTTGGCCCCCGGGTCTATTCTCATCATATCACTCTTATTACTTTATTTTACTTGTTTTGCTTTTACTTTTTACTTTGCATCTTTATACCAAAAATACCAAAAATATTATCTCTATCAGATCTCACTCTCGTAAGTGACCGTGAAGGGATTGACAACCCCTAAGCGTTGGTTGCGAGTTGCTACCGTTTTGTGCAGGTACGAGGGACTTGTGCGTGACCTCCTACTGGATTGATACCTTGGTTCTCAAAAACTGAGGGAAATACTTACGCTGCTGTGCCGCATCACCCCCTCCTCTTCGGGGAAAACCAACGCTAGCTCGAGACGTAGCACCCATCATGTTTTTTTTCCTGCCCAGTGAATTTAGTTTTTCCTAGAGAGTGCCAGTTTTGCAGAACGGCCCCTAAACTTCATGCATTTAATATCTTCACAACCGTGCATCGGATTAAAACAAACATAATATGAAACTTGCTTAGAATTTGATCTAGTTTAATAATATGCAACTTTCATCTATGTTTAAAATGTGTAAAATGTTGTTTGTTTAAATTTGCTTAAATAACATGCTAAAACGGTTTAATTCATAACTAAATAACCGTAGCTCGGATTTTAATAAACTTTATATTTAAACGGGGTAGAATTTTGCCTAGTTTAACATGGTGGCTTCACTTTGCATGCTTAACAACTCTAAAATTATGTTTAGGTCAGAACATTACCAAACCTAATATATGCATATGGGGATTTACTAGAATTGTTGTTCGTTGCTTCCAGCCTCATTTAAACTTGACTAGATAGGTAGTTTTACTTTGCTTCACCCTCTTGCCATGTTTAACAACATTTAATATTGTTGGGTACATACACGAGATCGAACTAAATAACTTGAATGTGGTGTTTCGTCAATCTGCAATGGAGTTGTATGCTGAGCTCCACTTAATTTGTAGGATTGTTTGTGCATTTTGCCATGCCATGCCTCATTAAACTGGTCATGCATCATACTTGTTTGCACATCGTGCCATGCTTATGTGATGTTTGTTTACTATGTTGTGTGCTTCTTTCCGGTGTTGCTTCTTCAGGTTGGTTCCGATTACGTCGCGTTTGTGAGGATCCGCTCGACTACGTCCGTTTGTCTTCCTCATGGACTCGTTCTTCTTCCTTGCGGGATCTCAGGCAAGATGACCATACCCTACGATACCTACCACTTGCTTATCATGCCTCCCATATTGTTAAGCCAAGCCTCTAACTCACCTTGTCCCAGCAAACCGTTGTTCGGCTATGTTACCACTTTGCTCAGCCCCTCTTATAGCGTTGTTAGTTGCAGGTGAAAATTGGAGCTTGTTCCATGTTGGAACATGGATATTTTGTTGGGATATCATAATATCTCTTATTTAATTAATGCATCTATATACTAGGTAAAGGGTGGAAGGCTTGGCCTTATGCCTGGTGTTTTGTTCCACTCTTGCCGCCCTAGTTTCCTTCATATCGGTGTTATGTTCCCGGATTTTGCGTTCCTTATGCGGTTGGGTTATAATGGGAACCCCTTGACAGTTCGCCTTGAATAAAACTCCTCCAGCAATGCCCAACATTGGTTTTACCATTCGCCACCTAGCCTTTTCTTTTCCTTGGGTTCTGCAGACTCAAGGGTCATCTTTATTTAAACCCCCGGGCCAGTGCTCCTCTGAGTGTTCGTCCAACCTGTTAGCTGCCGGTGGCCACCAGGGGCAACTCTGGGCTGGCCTACCGGAACCTTGGACAATCCGGTGTGCCGTGAGAAAGAGATATGTGCAGCTCCTATCGGGATTTGTCGGCACATTCGGGTGGCTCTGCTGGTCTTGTTTTACCATTGTCGAAATGTCTTGTAACCGGGATTCCGAGTCTGATCGGGTCTTTCCGCTAGAAGGAATATCCTTCGTTGACCGTGGGAGCTTGTGATGGGCTAAGTTGGGACACCCCTCCAGGGATTTGAACTTTCGAAAGTCGTGCCCGCGGTTATGGGCGGATGGGAATTTGTTAATGTTCGGTTGTAGAAAACCTGAAGTTGATCTTAATTAAAATGCACCAACCGCGTGTGTAACCGTGATGGTCTCTTTCCGGCGGAGTCCGGGAAGTGAACATGGTGCTGGAGTAATGCTTGACGTAGGTTGTTCTAGGATCACATCTTGATCATAGTTCTTCGACCATGCTTTTGCCTTCTCTTCTCGCTCTCATTTGCGTATGTTAGCCACCATATATGCTAGTCGCTTGCTGCAGCTCCACATCATACCTTTTACCCTACCTACAAGCTTAAATAGTCTTGATCGCGAGGGTGTGAGATTGCTGAGTCCCCGTGACTCACAGATACTTCCACAACCAGCTTACAGTTGCCGTTGAACCGTGCCGGTGACGCAACTGAGCTCAGGAGGAGCTCGATGAAGACTTTGTCCGTTGTGTTGTTTCATTCCAGTTGATCAGTAGTGGAGCCCAGTTGGGGACGATCGGGGATCTGTGTAGCTTTTTGGGGTAGTCTTCTTTTATTTTGGTTCCATAGTTGGACCTTGATTGTATCTGGTTGATGTAATGTTTTATTCATGTAATTGTGTGAAGTGGCAATTCTAAGCCAACTATGTATCTCTTTCCCTTATGTATTACATGGGTTGTGTGAAGATTACCTCACTTGCGACATTGCTTTCAATGCGGTTATGCCTCTAAGTCGTGCTTCGAAATGTGGGAGATATAGCCGCATCGAGGGCGTTACAAGTTGGTAATCAGAGCCTTCCCCGACTTAGGAGCCCCCTGCTTGATCAAATCGTTGGCATTGTTGAGTCTAGAAACAATGTTTTGAGTCATTTAGCATTATATATATCAGAGAGTTAGGAATTATTTTTACTCCCCAGTCCCTTCGTCGCTCTGGTGAGGCATCCTGACATAGAGTTTTGACTCTTCTCTCCTCAAATTTCACTAAAAAAAATTTAGGATCACGCGGGTATCTTGGAATCGTTCTGATGGTTTTGTGACGAGAACATTGTTCTTGGTGCCTCCTGACATTTAGGGGTTGTGGCAGTGTCCCGGGGAGTTGAGCTCCGAGGTGTTGTCATCACAATTTTATCGTTGCAGTTCTGGAATACCTGAGTTTAGTTTCGCCGACATCGAAAATCTCTTTTATGCAGTTGTTGGTGAGATAACCTCGAAGCCACCCAGTACTGGGGCGGGAGTTCGGGAGTATTTCCATAACTCATATAACGGATGCTTTTCGAAGGTTGAGGTAAATGATTTCCGAAGGTTTCTTGGTTATGTGTTGAAGGATGGATACAGCTGGATATAGGATTTGTTAGTTTTGGGTGAGATATTATGCTTCCCCTGTATCCCCAACTTGATTGCATAACCGGAAAGCTTCGGGAGTTTATAAGTGGGAATTCAAGTAGCTCCTAGGATATCTTTCCGACGGATATATGATATGAAATTGGGGTTCGACGTCTAGTGGTCCGCCTATTCACGGGTGGTTTTACAGTGGTCTCGTTGTGTCTTAAAGAGTCCTTGGCTATGCCGACTCGGGGACGCTTCGTATGTCATGTGCACTGCCTTGTACATGATGGTGTTGTACGATCGAGCCCGTGTAGGCCTCACCATGAAAACTTCGGACGAAATCTCTATCATATGTTTGTTCCAGCTTATTCTGCAAGCCAATCCTTTGTTTTGTTTCAATTTGTGGTATTCGAGTTGCTTTGAAGTCAAATGTGGATTCCATACCTTTCCTAAATGGTGTTCTTATACTCCGATGTGAATACTAATCCTTCTCGATCAGCGAGTCTGTCATGCCAATCCTTTTCAACCGGTGTGTCTCTCTTCAAGTGGATCCGATCACTTCAACATTCGCAAGATCAATTATCAGTTCTTCTCAACGGTGTTTGTTTCATCCGTCTCCAGGTTGCCTTTGTTTTTCCCGCCCACCCACCCTTTTTCCTCAAGGACTAGGATTTCTTTATCAAGTATCCTTTTATTCTTGTGAAATATCTCCATTCTTTTCCGTCAATATTCTTACCCGGTGGTTCTCGTGAAGATTCTCTACAAGTTCATCATCATTCATTCTTTTCTTCTCCGGTGGATTCAATTCAAGCTTTCGATGTTGATCATATCTTTTTCCTTGTTTCAAATACCCTCTCATGCCGGTGCTCCTCATATTCTTTCACTCTCGCTATTCTATTATTCCGGAGTGCTGAAGATATCTCCAAGATTCGTGTTTCCACTCTGCTTTCATTCAAACTCTTTCGAGGATGTTATCTCTTTCAAGTCATTTAATTCAACCAGCGCAATCCTCTCTTTTAAATCATTTCAACGGTGTTTCTTTTGAGTGGGCCCTAACTCACAGGTCTTTTCCCAGGATCTTACCTGACTCTTCTATTTTCCCGGAGCTATTCCCAAATTCTTTTCGAAATTTGACGTAAGAATGATTCATCATCAGTCATATGTATTTCACCAAGATCTTTCAAAATCTTTTCATCGTTGGTTCAACTTTTCCATTCTTCTTTATTACGGAGTATCTCGATAATTCTTGGTGGCGTTTCTCATCGTCATTCTCTACATTTTAAGACCGAAGAATATTTTTCCTCTTAATCTTGCTCCATTCTCTTCAAGATTCATGGTTTTAGTTTGCTGCCATCCTCTCATAATTGGTTTTGATTGTGAGATTTCTTTTCACCCATCCGGAGCAATTCAAGAGTCTTCTCAGTTTGAGTATCCGAAGTCCATCTTTTCAGGGTTTTTTCTTTCTCAGCTTTCAGTTATCATCCTCCAATCTTATTGGTGCATCATTCAAGTATTCTCTTATCAGCTCTTGATTTCTTTGTTCTCTTGTATCTAAATTCTATCAAGCATCTTCGTTCATTTGCTAAATTCTTCCTGGTGTTTCTTTATTTTTTTCTTCGTTCATTTTCAATCCTTATGGTGGTTCGTTCAAGATTTCTCTTCCTTCTTTATCATATTAATTCATTATTTGTTTCGATTCTACCGGTGGTTCGTTGAAGACGTTCTCAAATTTATGCAATATTTATCTTAATCCTCTCTACGAGAATAAGTAGTATGCCAATTCCATTGCTTGTCATCAATTTGAATTGGTGAAGGATAAGCATAATGTAATTCTTATTCTTGTTTCATCCATATGTTAATCTTTTTCTTCCAGAGTTTGTTCACGATGATTAAATTCTCGGTTTCACTCGATTCATCTTTTCTTTTCCAGAGTTCCAAGTTTCAACTTATCTCGTCGCAGAGCTTCATCCAATCATCGCAAGGTTTCACCTTGTGTTTTCAACTTCTCTTTCTTTTCGTTATCCTTTTGTTACCGGAGTTCTTCATGAAGGTTCTACATGATGGTGCATCAAGGATTTATTTCCTTCTCGAAGTGTTCATCAACATTCTTTTCTAAGGACCTCAAGTATTCTTCTTCGTGCAGTCCGGAGTGCAATTCTTTCTACCATATTTTTGGAGGTGGTATTATGTCATTTTTGATAATTTGAGTTCATGTTCCATGATTCACATGTTGTTAAGAATGAGTTATTTTAAATCCATCAATCTCGTCATTGGAGCTATCTTGGGTGACATTTCACCTAAAACCTTCCCTAAGGATCGTTGCTATTTATGGTGCTTATAAATGACCCAAGTTCTTCATTTATCCTCCTCGTGAAATAGTTTCTCGTCTCCGTGTCATATAAATCTAATCAAATCTTTTCCGTGAGTGGCATAATTTCACCTCATAGTTTTGAGATGTTCTCCATAATCCCACTACAAGCTTATATTTTCATTGTTGGTTTTCCTACAACTCCGTTCGACCATTCTCCTAAGGATGCCTTTTCAAGCTCAATTGTGGCACAACTTGGCATTTTCTTCCCCATTCTTTTATTTCAATTATCTATCTTCTATTCTTTTGTTCCGGAGCCATTGTGATGTTGCTCTATTCTCTCATCATCTTGGATCGTGTTCTTTTTGTGCTTATCCATTTAACCGGAGTGCGTGCCCGCTGCTCAAGTTCTTTCATTTTATCAAGCCTTGCATATGTTTCCAACCGGAGTGCTGTTTGAAGTTGTTCTTCCTTATTTCTTTTTCTAATGGAGTGTTTTCAACTTCGTTCATCTCCGTTGTATTTCTTGAAATGGTTTAACCTTTCAAGGTTCTTTGGTTTCACTCGTTTGTCAAAGAAGCAACTTAGTTTTACCTCTTCTCTTTCTCTTTCGTTTTTCACTCCGGTGCGATTCTAGATCTCGGGACGAGATCCTCTCGTAGTGGTGGTGTGTTGTAATGCCCCGAGACCATTGCGCCAGGTGTCTTCCAGTTATTCGCCGGTGTTGCCATGTCATTTGCTTGCGTGTTGCTTTCCATCATGTCATCATGTGCATTGCATCATCATGTTTTCGAAACTTGCATTCGTCCGGGTTCTCCGAGTTCTCTCCGTTGTCCGTTCTGAGCCCAACCACACTTGCACGTGCCCGCGACATGTCCGAAATAGTATTTTATAAGTGGCCAGAAAATGTTCTCGGAATGGGATGAGATTTGGCGCGTGATCTTATTATAGTGTAGATAGACCGCCTGTCAAGTTTCATCCCATTCGGAGATCGTTTGATGCCCCAACGGATAACTATAGCGGCAGTATAGCCGGTCTAACGTCGGACGTTTTTGGTCTCCGAAAACTGTGTCGGGCTGCATCTCTCCCCTCTTCTCTCAGACTGACCCGCTCTTCACGATCCGCCAGACCCAACCTAACCTCTCTCGTCAGCCCGCGGCCCTCCTCGCACGCGCGCCCGAAAGCTGTCCCGGACCCGACCCGGGCAGTCGTCACCATTAGATCCGGATCATCCCCAAACATCTACAAAATATCACCATTTTATTATTTGGACTCCCTAGCCTATTCTTTCTGAACCGTCCGATTTTGATCGGATGATCCAAACTCCCCCTTTTCCTTATTTTTATAGACCACCACCTACCAAATCAACCTAACCATAAAATCTAGGAGCCTTGTCCCTCCGCCGCCACCTACCTGCCCTTTCCTCTCTCTCGGGATCCATCCCGTCGCCAATTGGTCTCTCCTTGGATACATCGCCGACCAATCCCCACCGGAATCCATTCGATCCAATCCATGCACCGATCTATCCAACCACCACAGCCCATGCAGAACCCCTGTTCCCCTCATCGTGAGCCAGGGAGAGAAGCTCCCTATCACCTCCTGCCTCGTGCCGTCCCCGTCGCCCCGGCAAACCACGTCTCCGGCGACCATTACCAGATGAGCATCGCCCCCTTCTTCTCCTTCCCGTGCTCCTCCCGTTTGTCCCTCTCTCATCTCTCTCTGTTCTTCTTTCCTGTCGACAGGAAGAACCCGCCGCAGTGGCTGCCCTGCGACGCCTCGTCGCCGTCTTAACCAGCGCTGCCGCTGAGGACGCCCTCGCGCCTGCTCCGCCGCGCCATCGCCCGGATCCGCCTCAACTCCCTCCCTTGACAAGTCCATCGTCGCCAGCCCCCTTCGCGCCCCTGGCTGCTGCTGTCTGCATCGAGCAAGAGCAGCTCGTCGCCCAGTGCCTCGGCGCCCCTGCGCCGCCGGAGTCCTCAGCGCCGCCGTGTCCGCTGCTGCTCCTCTTCATCGAGCCGCCCAAGTCCTAGCAAGCCGCGCCCCGTCCATTGCATCTTCGCCATGTCCCTACTGCCTCTGTCGCAAGGGAGACCAGCGCCGCATCCTGCTTCCTCTGAATCGAAAGCGAGCACCCGCTCCACTTGACGCGTTGACCGCATCGCTCGCATGGGCCGGCCTCGCTTCGTGCCTCATCGCGCCCCGCCCGTGACCCAGCAAGTCGTTGCAGCCCAACCTCTCCACCGAGTCGGGCCAAGGCCCATGGGTCAGGCCACCCCCAGCGCCACACCTTTCTTTTCCTGCTGCTGGGCCAATTCAGTTCCAGCCCATCATGTTTTTTTTCCTGTCCAGGGAATTTAGTTTTTCCCAGAGAGTGCCAGTTTTGCAGAACGTCCCCTATACTTCATGCATTTAATATATTCACAACCGTGCATCGTATTAAAACAAACTTAATATGAAACTTGCTTATAATTTCATCTAGTTTAATAATATGCAACTTTCATCTATGTTTAAAATGTGTAAAATGTTGTTAGTTTAAATTTGCTTAAATAACATGCTAAAACGGTTTAATTCATAACTAAATAATCGTAGCTTGGATTTTAATAAACTTTATATGTAGATGGGGTAGAATTTTGCCTAGTTTAACATGGTTGCTTCACTTTGCATGCTTAACAACTCTAAAATTATGTTTAGGGCAGAGTAGTACCAAACCTAATATATGCATATGGGGATTTACCGGAATTGTTGTTCGTTGCTTCCGGCCTCATTTAAACTTGACTAGATAGGTAGTTTTACTTTGCTTCACCCTCTTGCCATGTTTAACAACATTTAATATTGTTGGGTACATAAACGAGATATAACTAAATAGCTTGAATGTGGTGTTTCGTCAATCTGCAACGGAGTTGCATGCTGAGCTCCACTTAATTTGTAGGATTGTTTGTGCATTTTGCCATGCCAAGCCTCATTAAACTTGACATGCATCATACTTGTTTGCGCATCATGCCATGCTTATGTGATGTTTGTTTACTATGTTGTGTGCTTCTTTCTGGTGTTGCTTCTTCGGGTTGGTTCCGATTACGTCGCGTTTGTGAGGATCCGTTCGACTACGTCCGTTTGTCTTCCTCATGGACTCGTTCTTCTTCCTTGCGGGATCTCAGGCAAGATGACCATACCCTCGAAATCACTTCTATCTTTGCTTGCTAGTTGCTCGCTCTTTTGCTATGCCTATGCTGCGATACCTACCACTTTCTTATCATGCCTCCCATATTGTTAAGCCAAGCCTGTAACCCACCTTGTCCTAGCAAACCGTTGTTTGGCTATGTTACCGCTTTGCTCAACCCCTCTTATAGTGTTGTTAGTTGTAGGTGAAGATTGGAGCTTGTTCCATGTTGGAACATGGATATTTTGTTGGGATATCACAATATCTCTTATTTAATTAATGCATCTATATACTTGGTAAAGGGTGGAAGGCTCAGCCTTATGCCTGGTGTTTTGTTCCACTCTTGCCGCCCTAGTTTCCGTCATATCGGTGTTATGTTCCCAGATTTTGTGTTCCTTACGCGGTTGGGTTATAATGGGAACCCCTTGACAGTTCGCCTTGAATAAAACTCCTCCAGCAATGCCCAACTTTGATTTTACCATTCGCCACCTAGCCTTTTCTTTCCCTTGGGTTCTGCAGACTCAAGGGTCATCTTTATTTAAACCCCCGGGCCAGTGCTCCTCTGAGTGTTGGTCCAACCTGTCAGCTGCCGGTGGCCACCAGGGGCAACTCTGGGCTGGCCTACCAGAACCTTCGACAATCCGGTGTGCCCTAAGAAAGAGATATGTGCAGCTCCTATCGGGATTTGTCGGCACATTCGGGTGGCTTTGCTGGTCCTGTTTTACCATTGTCGAAATGTCTTGTAACCGGGATTCCGAGTCTGATCGGGTCTTCCCGCTAGAAGGAATATCCTTCGGTGACCGTGAGAGCTTGTGATGGTCTAAGTTGGGACACCCCTGGAGGGATTTGAACTTTTGAAAGCCGTGCCCGCCGTTATGGGCAGATGGGAATTTGTTAATGTCCGGTTGTACAAAACCTAAAGTTGATCTTAATTAAAATGCACCAACCGCGTGTGTAACCATGATGGTCTCTTTCCAGCGGAGTCCGGGAAGTGAACACGGTGTTGGAGTAATTCTTGATGTAGGTTGTTCTAGGATCACTTCTTGATCATAGTTGTTCGACCGTGCTTTTGCCTTCTCTTCTCACTCTCATTTGCGTATGTTAGCCACCATATATGCTAGTCGCTTGCTGCAGCTCCACATCATACCTTTTACCCTACCTATAAGCTTAAATAGTCTTGATCGCGAGGGTGTGAGATTGCTGAGTCCCCGTGACTCAGAGATACTTCCAAAACCAGCTTGCAGGTGCCGTTGAACCGTGTCGGTGATGCAACTGAGCTCAGGAGGAGCTCGATGAAGACTTTGTCCGTTGTGTTGTTTCATTCCAGTTGATCAGTAGTGGAGCCCAGTTGGGGACGATCGGGGATCTGTGTAGCTTTTTGGGGTAGTCTTCTTTTATTTTGGTTCCATAGTCAGACCTTGATTGTATCTGGTTGATGTAATGTTTTATTCATGTAATTGTGTGAAGTGGCGATTGTAAGCCAACTATGTATCTCTTTCCCTTATGTATTACATGGGTTGTGTGAAGATTACCTCACTTGCGACATTGCTTTCAATGCGGTTATGCCTCTAAGTCGTGCTTCGACACGTGGGAGATATAGCCGCATTGAGGGCATTACAATCCAATACTGGAAAAGATGCTCGAGCTAGCACCTTGCCCGGAGCCCTCAAAGGAAGACAAAGGGGGAATAATGAGGGCGAAAGCGGGCCTCCATCGCTACCTATTCCGACCGAGGGAACGAGCACCTCCGTGAGGGAGGATAACCGTGGGGAGGAATCGGACATTCTCTCACCCCGGGGAAGGAAGAGGACTACCTCTGAAGATCTGGAAACCAAGGTTTCCAAGCGGGAGAAGAAATCTCCACCAGAGGGTCCTGCCTTGGAGGGTGCTCTTGCCGCACAAAGTCCGCGCGGGGATTAGCCCTCCAACAAGCTGTAAGTAATCAAAAAGTACTTTAATAGTGGAGATATACTACCTTACCTCTGAGGAAAATAACCGAAGTATTTATTGCAGTTCGGATCTTAGCCCTTCTTAGCAGAGCTCGTCTTCGGGGGATCTTCTTTCCGGAGATGATGGATTGCGAAATGCCTCCCCCGGACTCCTCCGCTCAAGAAGCGGGCGACCTTGAAGTGTCGTCACGAAGGGCCTCTCCGGATCAGGCGAGGCCAGAAGATAATCCTATAGTCACCCGAAGTCCCCAGCGTCCGGCTCTCGAAGAGAGCAAACAGAAGAGTCCGACACCGTCTGGTATGCGGTCGGACGTAGTGCGAGAGCTATTGGAGCGAGCGGCCATCTCAGAAGAACACCGTACATTGATGGGTACGGTGATGGAAAGGATCTCATCCGCCGAAAGTGGGTTGCATGATGCCTTTATGAGTCTACTAACGGGCTTTGAGGTACATAAAATGATATACATTTGTGATGGTACCGCACATTTTTAGGTGTGCCCTGTGTAGATAGTAGCCCCTGAGACTCTGGTTGTCGCCGAAAACGATGGCAAACAGAGGATCGTAGTCCCAGGTAATAACCATACCACTTTGATGTGCAGGTAGCGGGAGCTCCGGTGGCTAGCCGGACTCATGAATTTGCCGGACTGAAGCGGCAACTGGATGCGGCGGATGCCGACATCGAGCTTGTTAACAAGAGGCTTGACGAGGCACATGGTAAGTGTTATTTTCTGGTGAATGCCACATAGTAAGAGCAGCATGATGCCAGTATCTTTAATATGTTGTGACTGTAGATGGAGCTGCCACCGTGGAAACCTTGCAGGCAGAACTTGCCCGAGCCAAGGAACAAGCAAGGATTAGTAATGCGACTGCTTTGAAGGGGCCAAAGAGTTGAAAGCCGAGAAGGCCGCACATTGCGAGAGCAAAGAGAAGATGGCCAAGATGGCCGTAGAATTAAAAGACATTGCCGACTGTTGCCGGTTCCTAGAAAAAGAAAACCGAGCACAGGCAACAGACCTTGAGAAGGCCACGATGGCGGACAAAGACACCCGCTCTGCTATGAGAGCAAAGAAGGAGGAGCTGCGGGAAGCCGGGGATATTGCGGCTAGGAAGCCCTTCATGCTATGGAGGAAGTTCGGAGATCCACGGTCTGCCCCTCTGGATCGGTTGTGGTGTTTGGCAGATGCATATATGGACTTGGCGGCGAGCGCTACCGATGCGGCCAAATACTTCCAAGGTCAAACAAATCGTGAAGTGGACAAGCTATTCTGGTCGCAATTCAAAGTTCCAGAGCGTCCGCTTCCATTGACTGATCAGCTAGCCGAATGGGCCGAACTAAATAGGTTGTCCGGACTCGCCATGAGGTCTGTCGTGGATCAGCTATGGCTGGAAAAGCCAAAGACGAACAACTATTTCAGCTTAGTGCAGTAGTTCCTTGGTGTGGTGCCGCGCATTAATGTGATGAAGAGGTCGGCATGCATAG
Organism: Triticum dicoccoides; assembly: GCF_002162155.2. Lineage (NCBI taxonomy): Eukaryota > Viridiplantae > Streptophyta > Magnoliopsida > Poales > Poaceae > Triticum > Triticum dicoccoides. Next base: position 339,441,761 of record NC_041382.1, read on the forward strand.
AAGGCTCGCGGATGGCCCTTGCTCGTGTTAAAGCATACTGGGCGGAGATGGACGCTACCACTATTGCGGCGCAGGGTTCGGCCATAGGCCGAGTGGCTGCCGAGCACTATTTCGAAGAGGTTCTCGAGGGTGCTCGTTTGATAGAGGCCCAATGCTCAAAGAATATTATGTTTGAGTGACATGTATTCCCATTGTAAACACAATGTTTTTATGAAATTTAGTAAGGTTGTATTTATACTTTTGCCGGAAAGTAATATGATGCCTCCTGTGCGGCCGTTTATGTATATATGTATATAACCTGAAAGATTGCAGTCGTCGGCTTCAGCCCTCACACATATAATGCGGAAGTGCTCGCAAAAAACGTGTGTTCACACTTAACCCAACGTTTTGGTCCTATTAAGGAGGTGATAGCGCAGCGAACGAGGCAACCGGACTATAAGCTTTAACACTTTCACTTGGCCATAGGAGTTTGACAGTGGGGCTACTAGATAGCCCCTGGTGGCTCTGCACTCTCCTGATCTCAGGGTGCGTACATGCCTGGCTGGAAAACGGCTCTTCGTTAAGGAGGAGGAATTCTAACATTCCGATAGGTCATCGAGTGGTTGACCAGTCTCACGCTATATCATGACAGTCAATTTTCGGCTTTCTCTACTGAGGTGCTCGCCCGGATGAACCAGGGCACAATCGCAGTAGTTCTCCTAGTGCTGCCTTAGCTGATAAAGCATCACGTAAGGCACCAAAACACAGGAGCCGGGCAAACCCAACATTTGACCAAAGACAATGATTCGGAGCTGATGCATATAAGGCCAAACTCACGACGCCGAACACTCCCTAAGGTATTCGGTCTTTATGGTATTAACCAGGCCTAAATAGTGCCCTTTGTAAGAAGCCCCTTGTGTCCAGGTACGTGCATTATTCTGACGTGGCCACATGCCAAGACGTCAGCATCCTTCTCAATTGTTCTATGAATTCGAGGGATGTGTATCGACAAGAGACAGTAAAAAAAGGTTTACGCAGGTTCTTAATCTAAAAAGAATCCTTGGAGCGGGTCCCTGCTGCACGTCTGCGCATGTGTCTCTGTTGTGCCGTATGCTAGACGGGTGTAGCACGATGGTCATCTGTAAAAGAGAGGAACTTAGGTGAAAAAGTTGTCGTGCAAAAAGGTGGTTTTTTAAAGAAACCATGTATAATTAAAAATGAGTAAAAAATTGCCACTTGTCTGCGCACATTGAGCCCCTTGTATTTGTAATAGGGGTGTGGCTGCGCCGGACTCGTCTAACCATGTCCGTGTTCTTGACGACCTATCGAATGCTTTAGTTGGTGAGGCCGTTTTTAGTGTGCGGCTGATAAGGCAATCGCATTCTTTTCGGCGCGCAAAGATCGCTCAATATTTCCGTTCAGTGTAATGATGCCACGTGGACCGGGCATCTTGAGCGTGAGGGAAGCGTAATGTGGTATTGCATTAAAGCGAGCAAAAGCTTCGCGTCCAAGTAGTGCTTGATAATCGCTTTGGAACGGAGCAATGTGGAAGGTTAAATGTTCGCTACGGAAGTTACCGGGGAAGCCGAATATAACTTTTAGTAGCAGGGAGCCCATGTAGTGAGCCCCTGGGCCTGGCGTTACTCCTTTAAAGGTAGTGTTGCTATGGCGGATTTTCGTTGGGTCTATCCCCATTTCACGGATTGTATCCTGGTATATCAGGTTTAAACTGCTGCCACCGTCCATTAAGACTCGTGTAAAGTGGTATCCGTTAATTATTGGGTCTAATACCAGGGCAGCGCATCCTGCACGCTGGATACTTGCTGAGTAATCACAATGGTCAAAAGTGATTGTTTGAGACAACCAGTGGTAGGACTTCGCTGTGATAGGCCCTTGGGCATGTCTCTCTGGGAGTGCTGCTTTGCTTCCCTTGATCACGTGTAACACGTTGACTGTTTTGACTTCTGGTGGAAACTTCTTTTGTTCCCCAGTGTCTTGCTTGAGAGGCTCATCCTCGTCTTCGCTTGGTGTATCCTCCCCCTTGTGTACGGTGTTGAGCTTGCCGGACTGCTTGAAGCCCCAACATTCTCTGTGGGTATGATTAGCGGGTTTACCAAGGGTGCTATGGATCTGACATACTTGGTCCAGAATTTTGTTTAGGCTGGACAGTTCGTCTCTGGCGCCTTTAGAGGGCGGCTTTTGCTGACTTGGCAAAGAGCTTTTGAATCCAGCGTTTACTGCCGTGCTCTTCGTGCTGTCTTCTTTATTCCTGCGTTTGTTATTGTTGTTGCGCCGTGATTTCCTGTTTCCATCTCTAGCTTCAGATGTACTGGGGTCGCTGGTGCTGCATCTAGCTAGCTAGCTATCCTCACCTGCGCAAAAGCGGGTCATGAGGCTTGTTAATGCTGCCATTGTTCTCGTCTTTTCTTGGCCGAGGTGTCTGGAAAGCCATTCGTCACAGACGCTATGCTTAAAAGCTGCCAAGGCTTCGGCGTCCGGACAGTCGACTATTTGGTTCTTTTTAGTAAGAAACCTGTTCCCAAGCTTTCGGGCTGACTCTCCGGGCTGTTGAGTTATATGACTCAAATCGTCCGCGTCCGGAGGTCGGACATAAGTCCCTTGAAAATTTGCCCGAAAAGCGTCTTCGAGCTCTTCCCAGCTTCCAATGGAGTTTTCGGGGAGGCTTTTAAGCTAGTGCCGAGCTGGCCCTTTGAGTTTGAGGGGTAAGTATTTAATGGCGTGGAGATCTATCGGATTTCGGGTTCCGGCAGACCCTAGAGGTTCGAACACTGGGGTGCGCGCAGAGATTTCACCTTCTACCTACCTGCACCCCACCGCCTCGCTAAGATCTAAGATATGGAAAGAACAACACAAGAGACACAGGGTTTATACTAGTTCGGGCCACCATTGTGGTGTAATACCCTACTCTAGTTTGTGGTGTGGTGGATTGCCTCTTGGGCTGATGATGATGAGCAATACAAGGAAGAACAGCCTCGTGAGGGTCTGTTCTTGGCTGGGGGATGAACTGCTAGGAGGAGTTCAGTCACCCTTCTCTCTCTCTCTCTGCGTGATGCTACTCGATCCAATCCCAGCTTGTTTCTGGATTGGCCGATCCTCTCTACCCTGGGGGTCGCTAGTCCTATTTATAGGCAAAGGCCCTGGGCCTCTTCCCAAATATTGAGCGGGAAGGGCGCCAACAATTGGCCATTTTGAAGGGGAACATCTAGTACACTTATCCTGACTAAAGTTGATCCTCGCCTGCCAAAGGCTCGGGTGGTGACGCTGGCTTGGGCTCCACAATGACTTCGTCCTTGCCGTTGGGCTGGTCTTGGTCTTGTTGCACCGAAACGGGTGCCTTTGCTTGATGCTCTCGCCTGCGCTTCCTCCCTTTGCACCAAAGAGGAAAGGAGGACACTGCGCGGGCTGGAGCCCGCCTGGCGCCCTTGGTCGTCATGGCTTGCGTCACGGGCACCTCGTGAGGTACCCCGCCTTGATCTCTCCGCCTGCTCGCGAGCCAGCCTGATGAGGCCGTGCCTGAGGAAGCTCTGTGTCGTCCGCCCCGCGAGGCTTGGCCCCTCGCGAGGGTCTTGGGTCTGTGTTGATGAAGATGGGCCATGCTGGGCCCCCCTTTGAGCCACACCACAGGCCGCAGGCAGGCAAGTCTGGGGACCCCCATTCCTAGAATGCCGACAGTAGCCCCCGGGCCCAAGGCGCGCCCGGACTTGGTCGTGCAGGGAGGCGAAAGGGCAAGAGCGAAGCGCCGTGGGCCCTAACAGCCTGCGGCCTTGGGCGCCGCGTGACGGTTGATTGGACGTGAGCGCCTCAGCAACCGCGCGTGTTGATAAAGGAGCGGCATCTGCCTAGGCTTTGCTTTTTTTGCTTTCTTCGGTTGCTGCTTAGATCCCCTTTCCTACGCCTCTCCTTCCTTCCTCCAAAATTTCCAGATCTACGTCGACCGCGTGACCTAGGAAGCCATGGCGCCTCGTCAGTCCCCGGCCGGAGCTTGGTACTCGTCTGCCCTGGATTCGCCGAATGTGTGGGAGGAGAGCCTCGCCCGGTTGCGCCGGATGGCGGCGGCGCAGGGCATCGACGGGGCGAAGGTGTTCAAGGCCGGCTCCGCCACCCCTGAGGGCCAAGGGAGCACCTTCTATCCGCTCTTTGTAAGCACCATTGCTGCTGGCCTGGTGCCTCCCTTCTCCGAGTTCTTCTTCTCTGTCCTCCGTCATTATAAGCTATAGGCTCTGCATATCCACCCCAACTCCGTCCTTCTCCTAGCAATCTTCGCCTATTACTGCAAGGCTCACGTAGGGGTACATCCCTCAGTGGCCTTGCTGCGCCACTACTTCTACCTCCAGACCTCTCGCGGTCCTGCTTCCGCGTGCGCGAGCTTCGTCGCGTACGGTGGCGCCATTGCAATTTCGAACCCCGGGAAAAGGATTGAGGGCATCAGGAGCAAGTGGGTCTTGGCAGATGCTGGGCGCATCCACCCTCAGCTGATCTTGCCCATGGAGCAACCCACGAACTCCAGCGATTGGGGTCGAGCGGAACTCACGGACCCCCGCGCGAAGCTGGTGTTGGAGAAGATGGACGCGGATCTGAGGCCGGCCAACATGGCGGCGGTGAAGCTGACCGGCGCATCGCTGCTGAGGGAATTCCTGAAGCACCAGCTGGCTCCAATTCGGCAGTACTCACTTCCAATGTGGAGGGCCCATCCGAGCCCCGCGGTCTTGGTCGACGAAGATCTGGCTGCGGTCCTCCAATCTCTGGTCGGGGGCGATGTGGCGAGGTTGGAGAGCGCTCCTACGCCCTTGTTCCTCCATGACGACTGGGAGCAGGTAGTGGAGTCCATGCCCGTCTTCAACGGGGACGGGCCCGTGCCCACAGAGGCTCCCGAGGAACCGGTGGACGTGTCCTCCGACGACTCCAGCGAAGGGGAGGAAGGAGGGGAGCGGGAAAAAGGGCCTGACTCCGAGGCGACTGACGGAGAGTCGAGGGCTCCCCTCCCCCGGCGCAGGTCCCGCGTTCTCCGCCTCTCTCCGAGCGATGACGACGAGGATGATGACGAGGAGGGCGGCGGGAGCTTGCCCCGATCCCGAGGAAGGATAGGACCGGGCTGATCTCCCGCGGGTCTGCCCCGGCCCCGAGGCGGACCGCAGACGCGCCTTCCGCTCCCGAGCTTCCCGAGGTTGACCCTTCCAGCCGGCTTTCAGGCTTCAAATTTGGCCGGAGGCTGCCTGAGCTCACTGGCGACGACCCGTAAGCGCTTGATTCTTGTCTTTATTTCTTGTTCTGCTGCTGAGGCTTGACGTCCGCATCTCTTGGATAGGCTGGCGCCCGCAGCAAAGAAGCCGAAGGGAGCTCCTGAGGTTCCATCCAGGGCAGCGCCTCTGCCCGCGAAGGAAGGTGACCGCGACGCACGGGCCTCTCCTTCCCGGTCGTCCTCGCGAGGCCTGGCTGAGCCGGCTGGGGCGAGCTCAGCCCCCATGGCCCAAGCGACTCCCGAGGTGCCTTTGCCTGTTGCCGCCACCACAGCCGTTGGGGCGCAGCAGGCTCCGCCTCAGGATGCTGTGGTCGCGCTGCCGCCTTCTCCTCCTACTCCACTGACTGTTATCTCTCCGACTCCTCCTGCCGTTCTGGATCGTGCTGCTTCTGAGGTGGACCGGCTGCGGCAGGATCTTCTTGGCGCCGACCTTCGCTTGGTGGTCGGGCGCTTGTAGCTAGCTTCAGGATGGATTCGCTCCGACGCTTTGATTCGGGCGGCACTGGTCCGGGCCTCGACGGCTTGCGATGAGGAGAGGCAGGCCGTCCTTGAGGCGAAGGCTGCTCGTGATGCAGCCCTGGGGGAGGTGGTCGACGTCCGTGGTTGCTGCAAGGTGCTGGAGGATGAGCTGCAAGGCCTGCGGGACCAGCTCGCGAAAGAGGCCCGCCTTCGCCAAGAGCAGGAAGAAGGCGTGAAGGCTCGCGTGGCGGCCGTCAAGGACCAGGAGGCCAACCTCAGGAAGCGCCGTGACCGCCTAGGCGCGCTGGAGCAGGAGTTGGGGGCGAGGAAGGTCGAGCTGGATGACAAGGCCGAGGTTGTTGTCAAGGACCGCGTGGCCTTCGCGGAGATGGAGGCGAAGGCTCGCTCCTCGCTGAGGACGCTTTACGACAGCGGCCTGGAGAGCCCGCTGGCTGGCGCCGAGGACGGCCCCGCCAAGCTGCTTCCCTTCCTAGTTCGCGCTCTTGAAGATGTCGCCCTTAGCCTTGGCCCCACGGCCGAGGCCGAGGCGCGCGTCCTGTCTTCTGCAGCGCTAACGCGGGTCCTCACCCACATCTACCTTCACGATCCCAGCGTCGACCTCGACAGCCTGTTGGAGCCAGCAAGCGGCGAGCGTGCCGCTGCCGCTGCCGAGGCCGTGAAGGGTTGCGCGGAGGCTCTGCTGGGGAAGTTCCGGGCCTTCAGCACCAAGCCGAACCGAGGTGCTGCCGCCCCTGCTGCTCCATGAGGCGAACCCACTCCGAGCTGCTCCGCCGCCGACAAGTGACTCCGTTGTGGCTCCTGTGCTGCCTTCAATTCCTGCACATGTATCATGCCTCGGAGAGGCATTTAAACTTGCGTTTGGCATTGAGATAACAGTGTGGACTGTAATATTTGCTTTTGAATTCCTTGAAATTTGCGCTTTTCCTTCCTACTTGCTTATGTTCTACGCCGGCAGAGCCCAACCACGCGCATACCTCAGCCGCCATTAGCCCCGACCAGAAACCAGGACGGGACCAAGGAGTGAGGGGCTACGTGACAAGTTAGGCTCCTGAGTCGCGATGCTCAGGAGTCCCCCTTGGCGCACGAACAGCAAGTAGGGAGGTGAGATGTGGGTGGATCTACCGTTCTACGTGTGCAGAGCCCGGCCCCGCGCATACCTCAGCCGCCGTTAGCCCCGACCGGAAACCAGGACGGGACCAAGGAGTGAGGGGCTACGTGACCAGTTAGGCTCCTGAGTCACGATGCTCAGGAGTCCCCCTTGACGCTCAAACGGCCTTCATACCTTGGCTCCGCTTGGGGAGAAACGCGTGATGAACCAGGCCCGGGGCGGGGGGGCTGGCTGGGTGGCATGCGTCTGGGCGTGACCCGGGCGCAGCCCCCGTGCCCATCCCCCTCGCGCGGCACTCCCTAGGGGAGGCGTTACGATGAGGCTAGACACTGAGCTCTGGGCTCCCTGAGGTTAATGCGGCCCGGGGGCCACCCTCAGTTGTTTATCACCAGCGCGGAGCATAGCGCTTCCGTATGTGTACGGGCATAGCCGCTCCTCGGCAGTGTCGTCAGCCAGCGCGGAGCATGGTGCTTCCACTAGTACGTGGGAGGGGGCTCCCTTCCGGGAGGAGCCCCCGGGGCGTGTACAACCCCGCCCTGACACGTGGCTGGCACGATAGGGCCTGGCGAGGTGTATCAGGGCACCCGTGAGCCAGCGCGGGACTCATGGGGCCCTATCTCTAGGCGGGTTGCGCCTGGCACTGGGCCTTATCTTGTGATGTGTTCCTGCAAATTTGGTTAGATGCGGGCACTCTACGTCCTCGGGTCCCGGCCCTCGAGCTGCTCTCAGCCGTCGCTGGAATGCCAGGTCGCGATGCCGTGGACAAGGCCAGAGGGTGAGGGCTGGAGAGCTAGTAAGCGCCCTGAGTCGCGATGCTCAGGTACCCCCCCCCCCTTTAACGTGCAAGTGGTCGGCATGGAGAAGAAGAGGTGTCGTGGATCGACATCAAATAATCAAGCATGGTGGGTCGAACGCATAGCCGGAAATAAACGCAAAAGGGATACGAGCCGCTGGGTCTGGCCCGAGCGACTTGGGGATGATGCAGCCCGAGGGGCGCCCCCAACAAAGTAAGCTAACAACATGAAATAAAAGGGATACATGCCGCAGGGACGGACCCACGCGGCCTGGGAATAATGCAGCCCTGGGGGGCGCTCCCAGCTGGAAATGAAACTTGAAAGATGTCACGTGATAATGTTGAGGACGAAGCAGCGTTGGTGTAGCAGACTCGATGGGCTACGGAAGCCGATCCTCACGAGCCCCCAGGCCCAAGGGCCTCGGGAGGCTCCGGAGGCACTGGTGGCTCCTCGCGGACCATCTCCATCTCCGCCAGGGCTGCGGAACGCCTGGCCTCTTGAGCCTCCATGATGCCCCTCATGAGGCACTGGTACGTGGCAGCCGCGCTCGGCAAGCCGTAAGGCATGCGAATGTAGCTGTGGGGTGGACCTTCGTAGCGCCCCACTCGCAAGGGCCAGAGGCGCTCCAGAGAGGCGACTCGATTGAGCCCTGGCATGTCGATGCAGACGCGCAGCCCACCATCCTCACCTGGATGGGGAGCCACAACTGGTAGGCGGCGGCTGCCTCTCATGACTCTTGACTCCTGTAGCTCCTGAATGGCCTTGCTGACGAACTCCTGAGGGTCTGGCCCTCCTTGCCTTACTCCTTCTTGAGGGAAACGTGCTTCGAAACACGCCCCCATGTGGTTCCCAAGCGCCTCCCTCGTGACCCTAGCCAGGTCGGTGGCCCTCCAGGGGAGAGCCCCTGGGCCCTGCCTGAGGAGGGCACCGGGCACGCTTTCCTATGCGATGGAAGGAGGTTCCCCCTGGGCAGGCGCGGGCCCTGAGGGGCCTGCCTCCTGAGGAGCCGGGCCAGACGATGTCTTCTTCTTCTTGGAGGTGGCCTGGGGAAGCCTCCTGCTTCCGCGATCCGGGTCTTCCAGTGATGCGGCCTGAAAGGCTCGTTCCAGGGAACACATCGCGTCCTTCTCTTCACAAGGCACCGTGATGACTCCGCCACTTCCTGGCATCTTGAGGACGTTGTAGCCGTGGTGAGTTACGACCATGAACTGGGCCAGCGCTGGGTACCCAAGGATGGCATTGTATGGTAGGCGAATGTGAGCGACGTCGAAGTCGATGAGCTTGGTGTGGTAGTTGTTGCATGCCCCGAAGGTGACAGGGAGGCGGACCTGCCCAATCGGGACCATGGAGCCGTCGGTGACTCCGGAGAAAGGCTTGGTTGGCTGAAGCTAGTTGTAGGGCACTTGGAGATTGTTGAATGTTTCCACGGACAGGACGTTGAGCCCTGCCCCGCCATCGATGAGGGTCCTGGTGACCAGCACGTTGCTGATGATTGGGGAACAAAGCATCGGGAGGACTCCGGCCGTAGCCGCACACTTGAGCTGATCCGCTGAGCTGAACGTGATGGCGCACACCGACCACCTGAGAGGGCGCGTGGCTTCGAGCTTGGGGAGGACTGCATTCACTTCGCCGGCGAACTGCTTGAAGATGCGTTGAGAAGCTGGGGCTTGAGCCCCGCCCAGGATGCAGGCGATCGCGTGCGGCTCCTGGAAGCCCCCAACCCCCTCGTCCTGATGGCGGTCCTTGTTTCTCCTTGGCTGCGGTGGCGGCGGAGGGAGGCCTGCGTTGCCTTGCGGGCGATCCTCATGAGGCTGATCCCTCCAGTCTCCCTCATGAGGCGGGTCTTGCCAGCGATCCTCGCGAGGTCGATCGCGCCACCCTTGGCGCGGGCAGCGGTCTTCCCAGCGTCCTGCGTTCCTTCCTCCTCCTCGACCGTAGCCCCGGTCACCGCGGTCGGGACGATGGCCAATCCTTCCTTCTCGCACGGCTCAGAGCTCTTGACATTCGTTGGTGTTGTGGGTGTGGAGGTCATGGTACACACAGTACCGACTGCCCTTGGAAGATTCCGGCTGATCTCTGCCCCGCTTGGTGTCTGGTTCTGCCGCGAGCACGGCAGCCCCCTTGCGCTTCACATCTTTGGCCTTGGGCTTCTTCTCTTTTGGGTCTGCGGCGGGCAGCTCGAGGAGGGAGAGACGCCCTTCCTCAGCCATGGCGCACTTGGTCGCCAAGTTGAACAGCTCCAAGGAAGTGCACAAGTCTTCATGCATCGCAAGCTCCTCCTTCATCTTGACGTCGCGCACGTCGTCGGAGAAGGCTGAGATGATGGCCTCCTCGGTCACCTTGGGAATCTTGAGGCGTGCGTTGTTGAAGCGCTGGATGTACTTCTGTAGGGTCTCTCTGGGTTGTTGCTTGATGCGGCGCATGTCGCTCATGGCGAGTGGCCGGTCGCGAGTACCTTGGAAGTTGGCGATGAAGCGGGTGCGCATCTCGTCCCAGGAGGAGATCGTGCCTGGAGCTAGGTTTAGGAGCCAGGTGCGGGCCCCGTCCTTGAGCGCCATGGGAAACCAGTTCGCCATGACCTTGTCGTCTCCGTTGGCAGCTTCGATGCCCAGCTCATAGAGCTGGAGGAACTCCGCAGGGTCGGCCGTGCCGTCGTAATGAGGAGGCAGGTCTGGCTTGAACTTGCCGGGACACGCGACGCTGCGTAGCTCGATGGTGAAGGCACGGCAGCCTGCTGTGGCCACAGGAGGCCTTGGGTGACGGAGAACTTGGTCTTGCAGGTCCCCATGCGCTGCAGCTGGGAGCAGCACGGGGTCTTGACGTGCGGGAGCAGGAGCATGGCCGCGACGTGCTGGAGCAGGGAGCGCCCGGGCAGCTTCTTGCGGGCGAGGGACTTCTTGGCAGCTCTACTCTTGCCGTGCTGGCACCTCACGGAGTGGGTTCCGCCTAGGGGCCACGCGCCTTGGAGCCTGGGCGCCTTCTTGAGGAGGCGGCGGCTGGGGCACCCCCGGAGCTTCGTCGCCCGCGCAGGGCGGGGTGCGGTGCAGCGGAACAGATGGCGCATGAGAGCCCCCTGCGGCGCGGACGAGCTCGGCGACGCGGTCGAGCCATTCTTCGTGCATGTCATCGACGGGACGGTAGCGCAGGAGCTCGTTTGCCGCGATGATCGCAGCTCGAGCCTCCATGGGTGCGCGGAGCGCGCGGGACGAAGAACCAGCTGGGGTGAGCGAGGGAGTAGCGATGCGGCCGTCTTGTCGCACGGACGGATGCTGAGACGATGCTTGCTGCTCGTTTCCCGCCGGGCCGGTGGTGGCGTTGATGGCAGGTGACAGGGAATGGCGAGGACGCCCGCCGACAGGAGCCGTCTGGGCGACGCGGGAAGCGAGAGCGGCTCGGCGCTCAGCGCGGGCCCGACGAGCGTCATACATGGACGCGATGGTCGGGGGAGAACGGGGCAGTGGAAGACGAATCCCTGCGCACCCCTACCTGGCGGGCCAAATGTCAGATTTCGGGTTCCGGCAGACCCTAGAGGTTCGAACACTTGGGTGCGTGCGGAGATTTCGCCTTCTACCTACCTGCACCCCACCGCCTCGCTAAGATCTAAGCTATGGAAAGAACAGCACAAGAGACACAGGGTTTATACTAGTTCGGGCCACCATTGTGGTGTAATACCCTACTCTAGTTTGTGGTGTGGTGGATTGCCTCTTGGGCTGATGATGATGAGCAATACAAGGAAGAACAGCCTCGCGAGGGTCTATTCTTGGCGGGGGGATGAACTGCTAGGAGGAGTTCAGTCACCCTTCTCTCTCTCTCTGCGTGATGCTACTCGATCCAATCCCAGCTTGTTTCTGGATTGGCCGATCCTCTCTACCCTGGGGGTGGCTAGTCCTATTTATAGGCAAAGGCCCTGGGCCTCTTCCCAAATATTGAGCGGGAAGGGCGCCAACAATTGGCCATTTTGAAGGGGAACATCTGGTACACTTATCCTGACTAAAGTTGGTCCTCGCCTACCAAAGGCTCGGGTGGTGACGCTGGCTTGGGCTTCACAATGACTTGCTCCCTGCCGTTGGGCTGGTCTTGGTCTCGTTGCACCGAAACGGGTGCCTTTACTTGATGCTCTTGCCTGCGCTTGCTCCCTTTGCACCAAAGAGGAAAGGAGGACACTGCGCGGGCTGGTGCCCGCCTGGCGCCCTTGGTCGTCATGGCTTGTGTCACAGGCACCTCGTGAGGTACCCCGCCTTGATCTCTCCGCCTCCTCGCGAGCCAGCCTGATGAGGCCGTGCCTGAGGAAGCTCCATGTCGTCCGCCCCGCGAGGCTTGGCCCCTCGCGAGGGTCTTGGGTCTGTGTTGATGAAGACGGGCCATGCTGGGCCCCCCTTTGAGCCACGCCGCAGGCCGCAGGCAGGCAAGTCTGGGGACCCCCGTTCCCAGAATGCCGACAAGATCGTCTCCTGGAGCCATATGGATGTGGAGGATATAGTCCTCAATCCAGACCCTAGGGTCTGTTGTTCCGTCGTATGCCTCTATGTTTACGGGTTTGAATCCCTCTGGAAATTCATGGTCCAGCACCTCATCGGTGAAACATAGGGGGTGTGCGGCGCCCCTGTATCTGGGTGTACCGTGTTGTTCGGATGTTTGTTGAGTTGCATCATATGCTGGAGCGCGTTTGCGTGGTCCATAGATGGATCTGGTTGCGCCATCCTTTTGATGCGAGCCCTCGCGTGGATCGTGTATTGGCTTGTGTGCGGCATTGGTTACCGCTCTATGTTGGCCGTGAGGTCGTCTATCCGGCCAGGTGGCCGTTTTAATTTTTGGTTGCGGGGGATCTAAGGAGTCCTCATCGAATTCAGGTAGCAACTTTCGCTTCGAGTAGCTCTTGGTGGGGCGATTACCGCCATACTTTGCTGATGTGTTGAGTACTTTGCTCCATCTGATTTGGAGTGTGTCTTGCGCGGCCTTCAGCCTTTGCTTCTACTTTGATGGGCATTCTGTTGCTCCGGGTGGCTGTCCGGTGTTATGTCATCCGGACTATTATCTTTGACAGAATCGGGTTGTTCGGTTTGATTCTCCGTGTTGTCGTGGTCCAGCAATGGTTCACCCTGCTCTAACGCTGGGTCTGTATGATCGTTGTTTCTACCGAGGCGGGATTTGGGGCGGCACATACGCCGCCGCCTTGATTGCTTCTCGAGGGGACAACCTTTCGTTGCGTCCTTCCGTTCCTCGTCGTCGTTTTCTTTTGGTGTGTTCACCATGTATACGTCATGTGGTGAAGTGGGCGTCCAATGCCCTGTGGGCAGTGGTTCCTCTTTGTTTCCCGCATCGTCGTCCATACCGTCAATGTCTTTGGAGTCGAAGTCGAGCATGTCGGTTAAGCCATCGACAGTGGCTACTAAGTGGGTGGTGGGTGGGCCGCAAATTTCTTCGTCGTCCGCATCCCAGTCCTGCCGGACATAGTTCGGCCAGGATCCTCCTGACAAGGGGAGAGACCTTAATGAGTTCAGTATGTCGCCAAAGGGCAAGTGCTGAAAAATATCTGCGGAGGTAAACTCCATGATCGGCGTCCAATCGGATTCGATAGGAACGGGCGCAGGCGGCTCGGAGTCCGTGGCCGGAGAAGGATCCAACAGTTCGACAACACGGCTCTCGTGCACGGTAAGGTCGATGTTCGACTCGATCGCCGCTAAGGGTAAGGCTTCGGTGGAGGGGTCGATCCACCCATCCATGGACGGTGCAACTGGCTCCAAATTGAGGGTCGGAGCGGTTGCCTGTGCGATCTCCTGGACACTGTCCGATGGTAGAGCTAAATCGTACTCATCGTGACTGCGTGACGCACAAGGCAGAGGCTTGAATCCGTCAAAGATCAAATATCCACGGATATGGGGCGTGTAGTTTAAGCTTCCAAACCTGACCTGGTGGCCAGGGGCGTAACTTTCAATCTGCTGCAGATGGCCAAGCGAATTGGCCCGCAGTGCAAAGCCGCCGAATACGAAGATCTGTCCGGGGAGAAAAGTCTCACCCTGGACTGCATTGCCATGGATGATAGTAGGAGGCATCAAGCCTAATGGCAATGACACAGAGGAACTCTCAATGAAAGCACCAATGTCGGTGTCAAAACCGGCGGATCTCGGGTAGGGGGTCGTGAACTATGCGTCTAGGCCGAATGGTAACAAGAGGCAGGGGACACAACGTTTTACCCAGGTTCGGCCCGTCTTGATGGAGGTAAAACCCTACGTCCTGCTTGATTAATATTGATGATATGGTAGTACAAGAGTAGATCTACCACGAGATCAGAGAGGCTAAACCCTAGAAGATAGCCTATGGTATGATTGTATGTTGTAGTTGTTGTGTCGTACGGACTAAAACCCTCCGGTTTATATAGACACCAGAGAGGGTTAGGGTTACACAAGGTCGGTTACAAAGGAGGAGATATACATATCCGTATTTCCTAGCTTGCCTACCACGCCAAGTAGAGTCCCATCCGGACACGAGACGAAGTCTTCAATCTTGTATCTTCATAGTCTAACAGTCCGGCCAATGGAGATAGTCCGGCTGTCCGGAGGCCCCCTAATCCAGGACTCCCACACTATCCCTCTTGGTTCTTCTTCGTCTCCGCCGCGCGCCGGCCGTCACGTCCAGCGCTTTGGTCGCCTTTGTGTGGACTTCGAGGAGCTCCGCAAGAGGAAGGGATCCCCTAGCGGCAGCAACATCTTCGGGCCATTGAAGCGACAGAAGTACATCGCTGTCGACGAGTAAGTACCTTATCCTGGTGATCTTCTACGTGCCGCCTTCCTTTCCTGACGGTTGTTCCCTCAGGTCCCCTTCTGCTAAGGCCGCGAAATCTCCGGAGAAGCAGCTCCCTCTCGTCCCATCGCACTCGCCAAGCTCCAGCGCTATAGGCTCGGACGCTGCCCACGGCGTGTAGTCAGCCTCGGGAGTTGGTCCATTAGCAAGGTGCCCCGAGCTTGCTCCTTCGCCGTCCTTTCTTCGCAACCTTGCTCGGAGCGCAACAGGCATGCTGATGGCTCCTCCATTCGTCACGGTTGGTAGCTGGCTAGCCTCGATCCTGGAGTCTTCTCCAAGCAGCGGGCCTTGTTCGGTCCGGGCCCCTCGAGAGAGTCAACTGGCGCCTGGGGCCGTGCCAGCCCCCAACCCCCAACCGGGAGGTGGTGCGCCACTTGATGCTCCACCCGCAGCCCCTGAGGTGGAGGACGAGGTGGGCCGAGCGTTCGAGCTCGAGCGCGGGCGTAGCGTGGTCCGCCACGAGCTCTTCCAGGAGGCGATGGGCGCGATGAACTGCCTTGGTGAAGAGCTTGCTGGTGTCGACTCGCGTCTTGAGGCTAAAGGTCTTCGGTTGGTGGAGGAGCGGTGCAAGTTGCGAGTGGCCATCAACCTTGGTCGTTAACATCGCGACCTCGAGAACGCAAAGGCTGAGGCGTCCCTCAAGATTGCCAATGAGGCCCGCTCGCGAGCTTTGGAAGAAGCTCGCGAGGCCGATCGCCACCGCGAGGCTGTGGAGGAGCGCGCGTGGGAGCTCCAGGCCTGGAGCGTGTCCCTTGAGCAGCAGGTCGAGGCGTGCGGGGCCGCCCTTGCGTCGATGAGGGGGACACCTGCGAAGGAAGAGGAGGTCCAGCGGCGCGAGGAGACGCAGGCCCTGGAAGCCGTGGAGCGCAGCCTCGGGCTCGAGCGACTGGAGACGAGGGAGCGTCAAGTCACTCAAGCTGAAGATGTCGCCGGGGCCCGTGAGGCCAGAGTCGAGGAGGAGATCAATCGCCGGGTGGCCGTGGTTCGCGTTGATCTAGAGGGAAGGTACGACTTGAAGCTGAAGCTCGCCGGACAGGAGGGTGCAGGAAGGGCCGCCGCCCTCAGGCCCAGGCTGGACGAGGCCGAGAGGCGTGCAAAGGCTACAACCGCTGCCCTGGTTGCTGCGCAGGTGGACTTGGCCTCCGCCCGCGCTGAGCTGCTTTCCCTCCGGAGACGAATTGACGACGCTGTCGTCGGTTTGTCACGGCAGATGTCCTTGTGAAAGGACTTAGTCGTGGAGCCATCGTAACGGGTTAGCTTAAAGGGGTTAAACCGGACAAGGGGACACGGGGAGTTTATACTAGTTCGGCCCCTTCGGTGAAGGTAAAAGCCTACGTCTAGTTGTGATTGGTATTGCTAGGGTTTCGAAGGCCGGGGAGCGAATCCGCTTTGTCTGGCTCTCGAGTTGTTGTCTGTCCTCCAAACTGGTGTCGGGTCGTCCCTTTATATACATAGGTTGGCGCCCGCCGGTTTACGGAGTCCCGAAGCCGGATCATAAACGTGTCAGGTTCGGTCTCTATACTTCCTATCTTACAATGCAAGTTACATAATTAGGTTGGTTTACATCTACAGGCCTTAACTCGCCTCTGGGCCTTGGGCCTTCATAAAGCGTCAACATTCTTACATCTTCATGGGCTTCTAATCTTCATAAAGCTAACCCGGCTATTCCTGGCCGGTTTACATCCAGTAGTAATATCCCCAACATTAGGTCCCAGATTGGTTTGAACTTGTTCATGTAAATCTTCAATGCTTAGAAAAAATTCTTCCCTTGCATCTTCACCTTGATCTTGTAAACCGCCGTGATGTCATACTTCAGGATCATGATAGACCGCCCTGACATCATCTATCCGTTGAAGCTGAAGATTAACTTCATTAATGCATATCCAGTCATCGAAGCGAGAACATTAATAACTATCCGTTTTTGAGCTCCTCGATTCCCGCACTTGTCGCCTTATCGCTTCACCTTATAAATAGGGCCACGGGTCCTTATCATTTTCCCCCTCGTCTCATTCGCTTCTTCTTCCTCCTCGCGACACCTCCGCACCTGAGTGCCGCCGCCATCGTCAAGCCTCGCCTCTGCCTCACCATTGGCCGCTGCATCAACCTGTTCGTACCAGAGTTCCGCAGCACACCTCCGTTGCTTCCGCGGCCGCAGTAAGTCCTTTCCTCCTTCCTTAGATTCATTAGGGTTTCCCTGTTCTTCGCAGTTCTGTGAAGTTCATCAGTGCTTCGGTGCTGTTCTTCCCTGTTCCTCCTTAGTCTATAGATGGACACTTCACGCTTTACGTATCCCTTGTCGTGGTTAATCTTTTGTTACTACCACAAACCCTTATGCGCAAAAACCTGATCTAGTCCTTCATAAACTGTTTCAGGTCCTACCCTTTTTAGGTCAACATATTTTTTCCTTTCTGTCTTCGGCAGATCCAAAATTCTCATGTGATCCTGTGAAATTTGTTTTTCCTTACTTAGCCCTTTTGGCCTTAGATATGTATCCTCTGTACTACGTAGGCGGTTTACCTTTGTAAAAACAATCTATCTCATAACATTAGTCCCCTAATAAACCGGCAAACCTTCTTTATTTTGATTGTAATAGTCCGGTTTAACAACACATGTATGCCCTCGATATGACCTTGTCATTCACTATTGTATTCGTCTCCGGTTTACGCAATTTCACATACCTGTATATCTTTATTCCACTGCATCTTGTATACCACAGTGAATGATTTGTAAGCCGGCATTTCTTTTCTAGCTTTTTGTTTCACAATGGCCAAACAGTTTGCCGCTTTCAATTGGGCTTGTTCCCGGGTCACCGAGGAACAGTTGAACGGAATGGTAAGCATTGCCACCTTGCCTAAGAAAACTGAAATTCGATGGCGAGTTCTAGGAACAGAAAATCCTCCAACCCCGAGGCAGGGCGAGATTGTGGTCTTTGTCGACCACATAGGCCGTGGTTTCAAACCGCCAGGGTCAAAGTTCTACCGAGATGTGCTTGTCAGTTTCCAACTCCATCCTCAAGAGATCAGACCCAACTCGGTGTCCAATCTATGCAACTTCCAGGTCTTCTGTGAAGTGTATTTACAAGAAGAACCGACTGCTGAACTGTTCCGGGACTTCTTTGATCTGAACCGGCGCACAGAATTTGTAAATGGTCCCAACACTGAACTTGGTTGTGTTTCTATTCAAAAGCGGAAGGAAGTTGAAATCCCTCATGCCAAACTGCACAACCATCCTAAGGAATGGAACCAGACTTGGTTTTACTACAGAGATACTTCTCCTGAAGATGAAAATCCCCTTCTAGGCTATCATGATCACCGGCTTTCCAACACCCATCCAATGCCGCAACGCTTAAGTTCTGCAGAACAAGCCAAATATGCCCCTCAACTCGCCAAGCTCCGAGCCTTTATGGCCAACGGTTTAACATGCGTTGATTTCGTGCGCTGTTGGATATCTTGGAGCGTCTTGCCACTAAGCCGCCGCCCCAGTTTAATGTGTGAGTACATGGGTGATGTTGAAGACCCTCAACGCCATATCAACATTCAGGTGACCGATGAAGAGGTCACTGAAAGCATAAAGAAAATTTTGAATGAATCGGAATCAGTCTGTCGTCAAACCGGCTTAAACCCCTTCTATACCAAGAACAAACCGCCTTCTGTAAGCACTATACTTCCTTTCCATCTTTGATATCTTTAACTTGTTCAACTTGTAATCCTTCTTCTATTTATGTATGAATAGGGTGATGATCCCTTCTGGAAACGGAAATCCGTAGATAAAGCAGTAAAGCCAACCGCGGATAAAGCGGTCAAACCATCTCGTCCCAAAACCAAAGCCGTCAAGCGGACCTCAAAGCGGAAAACGGCTGACCGGATCAACATGGAACTTGATGAAGATGCTGATGATCCGGAAGTTGAGGTAGAACTTGACTCACTTGGCTCCCTTTTCATGCACCTCATTAACAATGATCTTTATCAGGAGGAAGTAGAAGGCAGCCAAGCTGATGATGTAGAGGTAATTACCCTTTCCTCCTGTTCAGACTCTATGCCAACACAAAAAACCCGTGAAGCAGTCCGGAAAGTAAGCCTTTCTCATCCTCTTGCTTACTTGGACCCAACATTTATTTTGAAGACACAGCAGCATGAAGTTCGCCGGACAAGCCGGCACAGTGGCCAACAGGTCACTTCGGCCGGTTTACCTGATACCCCGGTTCGGAAGCGCCGGTCTGAGGTCTCTTCCACTTCTGACCATTCTTATCCCAAGGCAGATTATTTCAGACAACCTCTTAATCCGTCTGATTCAAATTATCAGGTGACACCTCCCTCATCCTCTGGCGAGTCGACAACAACACAACTCCCTCCTCTAAAAACTGTGGTTGGGTAAGTTTTCAAACTCCTTCTTCCAATGCATTACAAATCTTGAATAAGATGCTAACCCTCTTTTAATTTATTTGCAGAGCCAAAGCCAGACCCAACAAGAAAGCTCGGGTCAACAATCCGTCAGAAGACCAGGCAGTTTTTGAAGAAGAGCGGAGAGGTGAACCGGACCAAACTCATGAACCGGAGGGTCCTCATCCTGAAGCCGCCTCTGATGAACCGCCCCTTCAAGATCGGAATACTGATGAACCACCAGAAGCTGATCCTGCCATGCTTGACACTGAACCGGCAGCTCCAAACCGGGCTAGTCCGATGAGAGATACTAAAACTCCGTCATCACCCGCAAAAACCACTGAAGGCCAAGGAGATGATGTTATCATTACTGGTATGGGCCGCAGCTCTCCTGGCCATCCCGTAGTCTTGGCCCAACATAGTGCCAAAGAAGAGCGTGCTGCTAGGGAAAAGGGCAAATGGAGTACTGACTTATCAAGTTATGCCCATCTCAACGCTGATGAGCTTCACTCCGGTTTCTTAAACCGTCTGCACTGAAACTGTGACTATGAAGCCGGTTTGGTGAATTTGATGAAGGAACGCTATGAGGTATTTTTATCTCCCTTTACTTCTTGGTTCCAAAGTTGATATGCCAGCCCAAGTAGCCCCCAAGGGCCATTTTATGATGTTAATCATGAACTGGGTCTTTGTAATACTTTAAGTCTCTCCCACTGACCCTCAAAATGTTAGGTCCTTAGTGAAAACCAAGGCCGATACTTTACCAATGTAATGATATAGCTTTCCTCAGCGTAGCCCCCAAAGGCCGGTTTAGCTTTGCAAGGTAATCCCGGTTTTAATCCATGCGTCCATTTTGAACAGTTGTACATTAGGCCCCAAGTGTCAAGGATAATGCTTGCATTGTTCTGGAGACTTTATAAAATATGTAGTGAATCAGAGAAAATAGGCATTAGCTCCCAAGTACGAAGTGCATAACTTGTTATACGCTTTGTACTTTAGAAAATATATATCCTGTTGTTTGACATTTCTTCATTGTTGTAGGCCGAACAAAGCAATAGAGATGCCCGGACCACCGATTTGCAAGAGAATGTGAAGTCCCAACAAGCAGAAGCTGCGAAAGCTAAAGAGGAGCTGACCAAAGCCCTGGCAGCGATGGAAAAGTTGAAAGAGTCTTTTAACAAAGATCGTGCTGACTGGGAAACCGAGAAAGCCAGTTTAACCAAAAAAGCTGAGGATGCCGAAGCAGCCCTGAAACCAGTTGTAGATGATCTAGCTGGTTTAAAACGGCAAATCAACGCCATGACTTCCGCTGTCTTTGGTAAGTATCTCCTTGTGCAGTTTATCCAATTCATTGAACCTTATCATTGATCAGAACACAGATCTTAAACCATCACATGCACTCGTATTGCTCATCTGGGCACAGATATGCGGATGAAGCTTAAAGCGGTGTATACTTTGATTGAACAGTTGTACTCTGGGTCCCAGCGGGCTATTTGCACTGCGGCTTACAATAAACCGGCACCATCATTGATAAAGGAAACTCTTGAGAAGCTGGCCATGTTACCAGCCCGGATTACCGAACTGAAGAAGGCAGCTGCAAGAGCAGGCGCATTAACCGCACTAATCCGAGCCAAGGCATGGATTCCAGACCTTGAAGCGGAGGATATCATTAAAGGATACCCAGGTGTAAAGGAGGACGGTTCAAACTTCGACAATGATGACCTCCGAAGGCTGACCAAAGAAATGCGGCCAATAGCTAGCAAATTGGTAGAGGACATAGACTTGTCTCATTTCCAGTCGGCTTATGACGCTGAAGGGAAGACACAGCCTGCAGAAATCCATGAAGTCGAATAACTTGTGCCTCCAATCCGTAAGCATAACTTTGCTCCTGATATTAACCCCTCTAGCCTTATCCATGAAGAGGCCATGTTTCAAGCTTTAACTAGAGTCGACTGGTCGACGGTTGATTTCCAGCATCTGGGGAGGGATGAAGAAGAAGTGATCGCACCAACTGACCCTCAACCTTCAAATCATCTAGACGAAGCGTCTTAAACCAGCAGCCGGTTTAGCAGATATTTGTATGCCAATGCCAAAAAACAATTTTGCACTTGTGGCCGCTTTGAAGCTTCTTGTAATAGGATAGAAAAAACTCCTTTACCTATCATGCGATCGAGCATGTTTTGTGACACTTCATGAAAATTTGTTCCACTTTTTGGGATCTATTTATGCATTGCCCATGATGAGATGTGTTCCTGGATACAAGAACTTGAAAGTATCCTAGCGGTTTACCACTGGACGGGTTATGATGCTCAACAAATATACAATTCTTAGATGAATGATCAAAGTTTTTGTATTAAAAGTAATATGTGCAACATACCTCGTTGGTTGATCAACTGCTTCTATGGTAAAGGTATCAACACCAATCCGAGTGTTGATAACTTCGTCCTTATTTTGCCGTATTATGATAATAAACCGTACCGGGAAAAAATAATCACCGGATTTTCTTTATAGCACTGGCGATTTAGTCAAACCAGACCGGGGTAAGGAACGCCAGCTTGTAACTGATCATGTACTGACAACGTGTAGTTGAAAGTCAAGCCAGGCCAGAGACACCAGTTTATCAAAACATATTATGAACCTCAATAAAGGCAGAAAACTTAGCAAATAGGATTCCAAAAAAGAAATATGCAAGGCTTTTTACGATGTGCCAAGCTCCAAATCGAGGCTTTTCATGGGCTGCCAGGCCTCTGAGTTAAACCGTTTAACAAAGCCTTTTAAGATGGGCCTCCAATTAACCAATCATCGTTTTAACTTTGACAAGTTCAGGGTCTGTAGAAGATTAACTTGTCAAACGTTCGGCGGGTCATACCAGGATTACCTGGACAGTAGTGGCTTACTTGATGAAGGCAAGTTAACCCGGTGTTTTAGGTGAATACACCAGGCTTCCAAGCCGTGGCTTGATAGCCAATTACAAGGGTCCTTTCAAACTCTTTGTTGCTTTACACAAAGAGCCCCCAAGTAACTTTGTGAGTTGTGCTCAATGGGTGCCCATGTTTGACTTTGCGTTTTGTGCAACACTCTATTTGGCCCCAGATAATTTCCATTGTGGCTTAACACCTATCAAGAGGTGTAACTATGGTGTGATAACAACCAAGCCCCCTAGTGAAATCTCTTTGTATCCATGCGGCTGTAGAGATCGGTTTAACAAAATTTTGCTTTACTAGCACAAACCCTTATAGGCACACACATGATGTAAAAAGAATAGAGACCCCGCTTTATTCGAGGCTCCGCTTTATTATATAATATATACATTGTCATAAATATGTACATGTGAAGAGCCTATGGCTCAAGTATAGTAAGGCCAAAGAAGAGCTATATTCCACGGCCGCTTGGTCTCTTCCTCCAATTTACGTGAGGCTTTGTGCTCTCGAACATCAATGAGGTAGTATGACCCGTTGTGCAGATTCTTGCTGACCACAAATGGTCCTTCCCAAGGTGGGGATAACTTGTTCATATCAGTCTGATCCTGGATGAGCTAGAGCACCAAATCACCCTCTTGAAAGGTTCTGGTCTTAACCCGGCGGCTGTGATAACGTCGGAGATCTTGCTGATAAATCGCCGAACGAGCTGCTGCAAGATCACTCTCTTCATCTAACAGGTCCAGGGAATCCTGATGTGCCTTCTCATTGTCAGCTTCAACGTAAGCTGTCACACGAGGCGAGTCGTGACAGATGTCACTAGGAAGAACTGCCTCTGCTCCATAAACCATGAAAAAAGGTGTGTAACCCGTAGACCTGTTGTTTGTGGTATTGATGCTCCATCACACAGAGGGTAACTCATCAACCCAACAACCCGGTGTCCATTTCAAAGGAACCATAAGCGGGGGTTTGATACCTCGTAAAATTTCTTGATTTGCCCTCTCCGCTTGACCATTAGACTGGGGGTGAGCCACCGATGCTATATCAAGCCGGATGTGCTCACATTGGCAAAATTCCTCCGTCTCTCCTTTTGACAGATTAGTACCATTATCAGTTATCATGCTGTGTGGAAAACCAAACCGGAATATCACCTTTTTGATGAAATGAACCACCGTGACCGCATCACACTTACTGACTGGCTCTGCTTCCAACCATTTGGTGAATTTATCAACTGCCACTCACAAGTGGGTCTTTTTGTCCTTGGATCGCTTGAAGGGTCCAACCATATCAAGCCCCCAAGTCGCAAACGGCCAATTTATTGGAATCATCCTCAACTACTGAGCCGGAATGTGAGCACGGCGTGCGAATTTTTGACAACTGTCACATCTCTTGACTAAATCCTTCGCATCAGCATGCGTTGTTAACCAGTAAAAGCCGTGGCGAAAAGCTTTAGCCACCAAGGACTTTGAACCGGTGTGGTGACCACAATCCCCTTCATGGATTTCTCGCAAAATCTCACAACCCTCCTGAGGAGAAACACAACGCTGAATTGCCCTTGAAACGCTGTAACGATGCAATTCTCCGTTGAGTATAGTCATCGATTTGGAATCCCGGATTATCTGCTGAGCCGAGGTTTCATCCTCTGGTAACTTGCCCTGGTTCATGTAAGCCAGGTATGGGATTGTCCAATCCGGTATAACATGCAGAGCTGCCACCAATTGAGCCTCCGGGTCAGGAATAGCTAACTCCTCCTCTGTTGGTACTTTGACCGACGGATTATGCAGCATGTTAAGAAAGACATTTGGTGGGACCGGTTTACGCTGAGAACCAAGGCGGCTTAAAGCATCCGCCGCTTCATTCTTTCGCTGTTCTATATGGTCCACCTGATAACCCTTGAAGTGACCAGCCACTGTGTCCACCTCTCGTCGATACACAGCCATGAGTGGGTCTTTAGAATCCCAAGTGCCAGACACCTGTTCGGCCACCAGATCTGAATCCCCAAAGCACTTAACTCGGCTTAAGTTCATCTCCTTAGCCATCCGAAGACCGTGGAGCAAGGCCTCATATTCAGCTGCATTGTTAGTACAAGGGAACATGAAATGGAGGACATAACAAAACTTGTCACCTCATGGGGAAGTTAGTATGACTCCTGCCCCCGAGCCCTCCAACTGTCTGGATCCATCAAAGTGAATAGTCCAATACGTGTTATCTGGCTTCTCCTCTGGTGCCTGTAACTCCGTCCAATCATTGATGAAGTCCACGAGTGCTTGGGATTTGATCAATGTGCGAGGTATGTATTTGAGCCCGTGAGGTCCAAGCTCAATAGCCCATTTGGCAATCCAGCTCGTTGCTTCTCTGTTTTGAATGATATCTCCCAGAGGGGCTAAACTGACCACTTTGATAGGATGACCCTGAAAATAGTGTTTAAGCTTCCGGCTTGCCATAAACACTCCATACACCAGCTTCTGCCAATGCGGATACCTCTGCTTTGACTCAATGAGCACCTCACTGATATAATAAACCGGCCGTTGAACCGGATATCCCTTGCCAGCTTCCTTGCGCTCCATCACAATAGCCACGCTAACAACTCGGGCATTAGCAGCCACATATAGCAATAACGGCTCCTTATCGATCGGTGCTGCAAGCACAGGCGGTTCAGCTAACTGCCTCTTCAGATCCTCAAACGCTTTATCAGCTGCCTCGCTCCAGACAAAATTATCTATTTTCTTGAGCATCTAATATAAAGGGATAGCCTTCTCCCCAAAACGACTAATAAACCGGCTTAAAGCCACAATCCGGCCGGCCAGACGTTGAACGTCAGTGATACACGCCGGTTTAGCCAAAGATATAATTGCTGAATTTTTTTCCGGATTAGCCTCAATGCCTCTATTTGACACCAGAAAACCCAAGAGTTTGCCTACTGGAACTCCAAAGACACACTTTTCTGGATTGAGCATCATCTTGTAAACCCGGAGGTTGTCAAAGGTTTCTCTCAAGTCATCTATCAATGTTTCCTCCTTTCTGGATTTTATCAAAATATCATCCACATATGCATGAACATTGCACCCAATTTGCTTATGAAGACAATTCTGAACACAGCGTTGATAAGTCGCCTGGGCACTCTTAAGCCCGAAGGGCATGGAGACATAACAGAAGGCTCCAAAGGGAGTGATGAAAGCTGTCTTCTCCTGGTCCTTAATTGCCATTTTGATCTAATGATAACCGGAGTAAGCATCCAGAAAACATAAACGGTCACAACCCGCCGTAGCATCAATCATCTGATCAATATGAGGGAGGGCAAAGGGGTCTGCAGGACAAGCTTTGTTCAAGTCTGTGTAATCTACACACATACGCCTAGTGCCGATTTTCTTAAGAACCAGCACCAGATTAGCCAACCACTATGGGTGAAAGACTTCCACGATAAACCCTGCGGCCAACAACTGAGCTACCTCTTCACCGATAGCCTTACGCCTTTCTTCGTCGAAGCGGCGGAGAAACTGTCGGACCGGTTTAAACTTAGGATCAATATTAAGTGTGTGCTCAGTGAGTTCCCTCGGTACACCTGACATGCCAGATGGTTTCCATGCAAAGATGTCCCGATTCTCACGGATGAACTCGATGAGCGCGCTTTCCTATTTGGATCCAGGTTAGCGCTGATGCTGAACTGCTTGGATGAATCGCCAGGAACAAAATCAACCATCTTACTATCCGTGGCTGATTTAAATTTCAACGCCGGATCATGTTCCGTGGTTGGCTTTTTCAAAGAAGTCATATCTGCGGGATCAACTTGGTCCTTATAAAACTTCAATTCCTCCGTGGCACAAACCGACTCAGCATAAGCCGCATCGCCTTCCTCACATTCCAAAGCGATCTTCCTGCTCCCGTGTACTATGATGGTCCCCTTATGACCTGGCATTTTAAGCTATAGATAAACATAACACGGCCTCGCCATGAACTTAGCATAAGCCAGTCGCCCAAACAAAGCGTGATACGGACTTTTGATTTTCACCACCTCAAAAGTCAATGTTTCTGACCTTGAATTGTAGTCATCTCAAAAAGCCACCTCTAAGGCTATCTTGCCTACTGGATATGCAGACTTGCGAGGCACCACACCGTGAAAAACAGTGTTTGACGGTTTAAGACACTTATCTGTCAACCCCATACGACGGAAGGTATCATAATATAGAATGTTAATACTGCTTCCCCCATCCATGAGTACCTTAGTGAACTTATATCCCCCAACTTGAGGGGCCACCACTAGAGCCAAGTGACCTAGATTGTCCACCCGGGGTGGATGATCCTCTCTACTCCACAAAATGGGTTGCTCAGACCAGCGCAAATACTGAGGCACCGCCGGTTCAACAGAGTTTACTGCCCTCTTGTGAAGCTTCTGATCATGCTTACACAAGCTAGTGGTGAAGATATGATATTGCCCACTATTTAGCTGCTTAGGATTGCTCTAATAACCCGACTGCTGTTGTTGCTGCTGGTTCCCCTGATGGTTGTAACCTCCCTGGTTGCCTTGGTGCCCTTGATTGATGTGTCCGGTTTGATTACCCTGAAATCCTGAATCGGAACTGCCACCTCCGTAACCCGGCCCGTGGAAACCACCTCCTGAACCGCCGGGCGGGCCATTATCGTACTGGAACATATTGGAGTTCTTAAAATCTCGCATGATATAACAATCCTTCCAAAGATGCGACGCTGGCTTCTCCTTTGATCCATGCTTTGGACAGGGTTGATTTAACAGGCGCTCCAAATTGGGGCCTGAACCTCCGCCCCTCTGGGGCTGCTTTCCCTTACGGTGCTGGCCATTCTCTTGAGCATTGGTGTTAGCGACAAACTCCAAGCTGTTGTCGGCTTTGCGCTTACCACTGTTCCCATGGCCTGCCGGATTATGCTGCTGACCCTTGGTGTTGCCGTTCTTTTTCCCTTTCCCCAGTTTGTCCTCCTCTGAGTCAGGGTCTTTGGTATTATCTGAATCGGCGTACTTAACCAAAGCGGCCATAAGCGTTGACATATCATTGCAGTGACGTTTGAGCCTTCCTAACTTCTGTTTGAGCAGCAGAAAATGGCAATTGCCCTCCAACGTTAGCACTGCGGTATCTGCATTGATACGATCTGATGAATGCAAAATCGCTGAGACTCGCTTGACCCAATGGGTCGTGGACTCCCCCTCCTCTTTGACACAAGCGGCCAGATCCACAATTGACATGGGCTGCTTACAAGTATCTTTGAAGTTCTGGATAAACCGGTGCTTCAATTCGTCCCATGATCCGACAGAGTTAGTTGGTAAGATCTTCAACCAACTACGAGTTGTTCCTTCCAACATCATGGTGAAGTATTTAGCACATACCGCTTCATCCACATCTAACATCTCCATTGCCATCTCGTAGCTTTCAACCCATGCTTCTGGCTGTAGATCGGCGGTATAATTGGGTACCTTACGAGGTCCTTCGAAATCCTTGGGCAATCTCACATTATGCAAAGCGGGGGTAAGACACGGCACCCCTAAGGAACTGAACACCACACCTGGCTCCACTGAAGCGGTAGGGTGAACCGAAGTAGGTTGACGGGCTCCGTGCAGAGCTACTAACTTGGCCTCTCGATGCGCGTGACCATGGTCTACCACATCCTGCGCATTAGCACCTTCCCCTGCCGGGTTGTGCCTTCGCGGCGGATTACGGTGACGTGAGCTGCTTGATATGGCCGGTTCATCCTCAACATGCCTGTTGTAGCTCCTGCTTGGATGGGGGTGGAATGAATCCTCTCGCGGCTGTGTGAATATGCCTGCTGCTGGTTTAGAGCTGTTTGAAGGAGATCTCTGGCCCGTCGTGCCTCAATTGCAACTGGTAATTCGCCGTCGGTCGGGAGGGCTGCCAATCGTGAAGCGGCGGCCACAATGTTGTCCAATGGGTTGAAGTAATGCCCGGGAGGTGTTGGAACATACTGTGGCACAATGTTGTTCTGACGAGGCGGGTCCATCGTGCGCGGTTGAACCGGCGCTCCTATTCCTGGCACCTCAGTCCGGTTTAATATTGGCTGGTTACTCGTTCCTGCTCCTGGCGTATTGAAGAGATTTCGTGGCTCATAACCCGACGGGAGATGCGATTGGTACCTTCTTCTCATGACTTCTTCAGAAGCGTTCTGATCCAGCCTAATCCGGTAGGCCTGGGCTTCCAACTCGGCCCGTTCTGTAGCCATCCTAGCATTCTCTGCCACTAGGTCTGCTTTAGCCTGAGCTATCTGATCCTTCACCTTTGCAATCTCCGTGTTGTGTTGATCCCGGGCTGCTGCATCCACCTCTGCGGCCATCAATGTCACCAAAGCGTCGAACAAGTCAGACAGGACTTGAGCCGGACGCGGCGCAGAGCTTCATGCCCCTGCTGGCGTGGCCGTTGTTGAACCAGAGAGTATTGCTGCGGCAGCTGACGAATGAGGCGCCGACTGTGTACCGGCCATGAAGACAGCGACCCGGTTTGGCAGATCAGGGGAGTCCGGAATACTGTTGCCCTCGGATCCTCCACCAATCTGGCCATCCTGCAACTGATAGAGCGACTCGGTCTCTCCAGAAGACTTGTCATCGGAACAGACAATGGTTTCTCCATCGGACGCTAGTCCGTCCTTGTATTCTTCTCCATGGATGACGCCTACGAAAACATGCTTCGCCACGGGCTGAACCGGCGAAGGGCTTGCACGCTGAGCCATCTTGATAATGTCGGTGCAGATGTCCGGCTCAGGGGTCAGTTCGCCAATCTTGCCGATGAAGACGTGAATCCCACCAAAGGGGATCCAGTACCCGTATTCGATTGAATCGGCCTCGGGACCGCATCCTGCGTTGTCCATGTGGAGCTTGCCGCGACGACTCTTCGTCATCCGGCCCACAGCGTATCCCTTGAGTCCATCAAAGCTGCCCTTCAAGAACTCAAAACCATCGTGCGATAGCCCCACATTGGGCGCCAACTGTCATGGGTTTGTCACGACAGATGTCCTTCTGAAAGGACTTAGTCGTGGAGCCATCGCAACGGGATAGCTTAAAGGGGTTAAACCGGACAAGGGGACACGGGGAGTTTATACTAGTTCGGCCCCTTCGGTGAAGGTAAAAGCCTACGTCTAGTTGTGATTGGTATTGCTAGGGTTTCGAAGGCCAGGGAGCGAATCCGCTTTGTCTGGCTCTCGAGTTGTTGTCTGTCCTCCAAACCGCTACCGGGTCGTCCCTTTATATACATAGGTTGAGGAGCGCGGGTTAACGGAGTGCCGAAGCCGGATCATAAACGTGTCCAGTTCGGTCTCTATACTTCCTATCTTACAATGCAAGTTACATAATTAGGTCGGTTTACATCTACATGCCTTAACTCGCCTCTGGGCCTTGGGCCTTCATAAAGCGTCATCATTCTTACATCTTCATGGGCTTCTAATCTTCATATAGCTAACCCGCTTATTCCTGTCCGGTTTACATCTAGTAGTAATATCCCCAACAGTCGCCGAGGCGGTCGCTCGGCAGAACAGAGAGGAAGTGCTTCAATGCCGAACGCTGGAGTGCGAGCATGCTCCTATGCTTCAAGACCTTCAGAATAAGGCCAACACCGCCCTGGGCTATATCTACGACGAGAACGCCCTGACCTCTCACTCAAGTGACTATGCCAGCCACCTGACCTTCTTCACTAAGGTGGTGACGCGCCTGGAGGCTCAATCTGCCAGAGCTCGGCAGCTTGTGGAGGAGAGGGGTCGTGGCCTGCTTCAGCGCGCCTTCTCCCGTGTCTTCAGCCACCTTCTGAACGCCGACTCCAACTTCGACTTTGATGCCGCAATTGCCCATGTACCCATGACCGTCCGGGGCGACCTGGCGTGTTGGGTAGAGGACCATGTCGACGCACTGGTTAGGGCCTTCACCTCGGAGAATGATGGGGTGGTGGTCATCATAGACGAAGGTGACATGGTCAACGATGGCGATGGGGGCGTTGCCGACGGTGGCGATAATTCCGACGAAGATGATGATGATGCGAGTGACGCGTCCATGGATGATGCGGCGAGCGATGTCTCTGGCTGATCCCATATTCTCATGTTGTCTTATTCTGCATGCAAAACTCGGGCGTGGCACTTGGAAAACTTTTAAGAGCATTTTGAGAGGGGGAGCCCCTCGTGTAAGCAAATTCCAGTTTTTACTTTCTTATGCTATGTGGGTATGTGTCCTCGTGAGCTCATGAAGCTGGGGGTGAGTTTCCCGACGTGGATTACCTTAGTCAGCGCCAACTTAGGGCTGGGTCATGAGGCGACGAGTTCCTGAGAATCCTGCGGAGCTTATCGCCCCATTGGAGGGGGCCCCTCAAGGGGTGAGCACCAGCCGTAGTGCTAGCGCGAGATTTGCGTGGTCCGGCTCGCGAGGAGCTTTGTGAGGGAAAGGCGATGGACGTGAATCCCAGACCAAACAAGATCCAGAAGGCGAGAAACTGCTCGAACAAGAAAAGGCACCCCCGCGCGCATCGATAAAAATTCAGCTTCAACTTAAGTCCAGAATCAGAAAGCGAAGCCACAGAAAGAGAGATCCAAAGCAAAAGGCCGCGTCCAGCACCTAGTCTAGTCTTTGGGTCTTCAAGTCTTCTCACCAGCGTGGAGCTAAGTGTTGTCCACCAGGCGTGGGAGGCAGCCCCAGGGCCTAAGGCCGGCGCTCCTAAGACTCCGGGGCGTGTACAGCCCCAACTCATTATTACGTGAGAGTGCATGGGCAGCGAGCTTCACAGGCTCCGGGCCTTCTTCACAGGTACCGGCCTTGCTTCATATCGCCAGACGAGGGCCCCGCCTTGCGCCACTCTTGACCTCCTTTGACTCGGCCGGAGACCAGGACGACACAAAGGAGGGAAAGAGGACACCAGCGGTTCCCTCGGCGACCACGGGTCCTCTGTCGGGGGAAGGGTCGTTGAAGCCACCCCGGCAGAGGGCCTACCTCCAGGTGTCCCCTGGTTTCATGTGCCTTGGGGAGGGGCTTTGCTCCTCGCTCCCTCTCGGCGGCCCCAAGCATGTCTCCCTTGTTGACACGGGTGCCGCCGTGCCGGGGTCGCTGATCGATGCTGCAACCTGATTCATCTGTAGCCCATGGTTAGCATAAGCATGTTCCTGAGAGGTTAGCGGTACCCTGTAGTTGCCGTCACCGGCGCGATCTTTGTGGTGCTCCACTGGCTCTTGGAAGGCTTCGACTCCTAGCTCCCCTTCTCCCCAATCTTCTCCAACGAATGAGCCGATGTCGTCCTCTCTTGTGTACCCTTGGTCCATCATGCGGGCACGTAGGCTTCCGGGGATGTCACCCCGAACACCTCGCCGTGGTGCCCCACGCTCCATGTTGCTCCGCCCATGATGGCGTCCTGGGGATGATAATATCACATTCGACCAGGACCATGGGGGGTGCCGCTTG
>NC_041382.1:339473434-339484883 GCF_002162155.2 Triticum dicoccoides
TGATGTTGATGAAGCCCCCGGGCATAGTCGATGGCACGCAGATGTGGTGAGGCTCGCCGCGCGACCCTGTAGTGGCCTGGGGGGAAGTTGATACCAGAAGGGTCGCGCTCCCAACGATGTTGCGTCCAGTAGCTCAGCAACACGCTCAAGCAACGTGTCCCGGCAGCTCTCCATCAGCTTGCATCGTAGCAGCTCCCTTGCCACTGTGAGTGCCGCCCGCATATTCGCTTGCTCCCGCCATGAGTGCGGCGCTGTTGCTGCAGCGTGACTCATGGCTCTCGCGGCTCGTACTTGTCGCGGGGTGAGGGTGGATGATGCCTGACCGCGTTGTCCACGCCCGGCGGAGCTTGGTGGCGCCCGCGCCGCTTGGGGTGCGGGGTCGAGACCTTCGTGGGCAGGCGGCGCCGTCCGGGCCGGCCAGGCTGCCCAGCGGTTGGATCCGGACCTTGGGTCGCCAGACATCGTCGCCTGGTGAACATTAGAGAGCTGATTGGCGGAGAAGAAGCTCTGGCGCACCCCTACCTGGCGCGCCAACTGTCGGATGTGGGGCTCCGGCTAACCCTTAAGGTTCGAACACTGGGGTGCGCGCGAAGTCTTTCCCTCCTACTGATCTATGCTCTAGCTCGCTAAGATCTTGCGGACGAACTCGACGAACTCACAACACAGACAGACACGGGGTTTATACTGGTTCGAGCCACCAGTGTGGTGTTATACCCTACTCCAGTGTGGTGGTGGTGGATTGCCTCTTGGGCTGATGATGAACAATACAAGGGAAGAACAGCCTTCTGAGGTTGAGGTGTTCTTGCGTGTGAACTTGTGGTGTGTCTCTGGGTCTCCTCGAGCTAAGATCCCCTCCTATCCACTGTGGGGCTAGTCCTATTTATAGAGGCACTGGTCCTCTTCCCAAATATCGAGCGGGAAGGGAGCCAACAATGGCGAGCTAATTTGAAGGGGGACAGCTACTACGAGCCATCCTGACAAAAGTAGTCTTCGCCTGCACAAAGCTCTGGTGGTGACATTGTCTTGGGCTCCATGATGACCTCCGTCTTGCAGTCCATGGTCTTGGTCTTGTTGCACTGAAATGGCAACCTTTGCCTGATGCCTCGGTACTCCGCGGCTGCGCTTGCCTCCTTTGCACCAAAGGGGAAACAAGGACGCTGCGTGTTGGCACCCTCCTGGTGTCGATCGTCATGGCTCACGTCACGAGAGCCTCATGAGGTTTGCCTCGCCTTGATATCTCCTCTCCTCGCGAGCCTGCCTAGCTAGGCCACTCCGGTGGAGGTCTTGCGTCGTCCGCCTCGCGAGGCTTGGCCCCTCGCGACGGTCTTGGATGCTTCATTGGTGAAGATGGGTCGTACGGCCTGCTGGCTCCGCCACGCCGCGGGCCGCAGGCAGGCAAGTCTGGGGACCCCCGTTCTCAGAATGCCGACACCATGGAGTCTTGGTGTTGATCATGTTTTGCTCGTGAGAGAGGCTTAGTCAACAGGCCTGCAACATTCAGATCTGTATGTATCTTGTAAATCTCTATGTCTCCCTCCTTTACTTGATCACGGATGGAATTGAAGCGTCTCTTGATGTGCTTGGTTCTCTTGTGAAATCTGGATTCCTTTGTCAAGGCAATTGCACCAGTATTGTCACAAAAGATTTTCATTGGACCCGATGCACTAGGTATGACACCTAGATCGGATATGAACTCCTTCATCCAGACTCCTTCATTTGTTGCTTCCGGAACAGCTATGTATTCTGCTTCACATATAGATCCCGCCATGACGCTTTTCTTAGAACTGCACCAACTGACAGCTCCACCATTCAATAAAAATACGTATCCGGTTTGTGACTTAGAGTCATCCGGATCAGTGTCAAAGATTGCATCGACGTACTGTTTACGACGAGCTCTTTGTCACCTCCATAAATGGGAAACATATCCTTAGTTCTTTTCAGGTATTTCAGGATATTCTTGACCACTATCCAGTGATCCACTCCTGTATTACTTTGGTACCTCCCTGCTAAACTAATAGCAAGGCACACATCAGGTCTGGTACACAGCATTGCATACATGGTAGAACCTATGGCTGAGGCATAGGGAATGACTTTCATTTTCTCTCTATCTTCTGCGGTGGTCGGGCATTGATTCTGACTCAACTTCACACCTTATAACACAGGAAAGAACCCTTTCTTTGCTTGATCCATTTTGAACTTCTTCAAAACTTTATCAAGGTATGTGCTTTGTGAAAGTCCAATTAAGTGTCTTGATCTATCTCTATTGATCTTGATGCCCAATACATAAGCAGCTTCACCGAGGTCTTTCATTGAAAAATTCTTATTCAAGTACCCTTTTATGCTATTTAGAAATTCAGTATCATTTCCAATCAACAATATGTCATCCACATATAATATCAGAAATGCTACAGAGCTCCCACTCACTTTCTTGTAAATACAGGCTTCTCCAAAAGTCTATATAAAACCATATGCTTTGATCACATTATCAAAGCGTATATTCCAACTCCGAGATGCTTGCACCAATACATAAATAGATCGCTGGAGCTTACACACTTTGTTAGCATCTTTTGGATCGACAAGACCTTCTGGTTGCAACATATACAACTCTTCTTTAAGATATCCATTAAGGAATGCAGTTTTGACATCCATTTGCCAAATTTCATAATCATAAAATGCGGCAATTGCTAACATGATTCGGACCGACTTAGGCATCGCTACGGGTGAGAAGGTCTCATCGTAGTCAACTCCTTGAACTTGTCGAAAACCTTTCGCAACAAGTCGAGTTTTGTAGACAGTAATATTACCGTCAGCGTCAGTCTTCTTCTTGAAGATCCATTTATTCTCTATGGCTTGCCGTTCATCGGGAAAGTCAACCAAAGTCCATACTTTGTTCTCATACATGGATCCCATCTCAGATTTCATGGCCTCAAGCCATTTTGCGAAATGTGGGATGATCATCGCTTCCTCATAGTTCGTAGGTTCGTCATGGTGAAGTAACATGACTTCCAGAACGGGATTACCGTAGCACTCTAGTGCGGATCTTACTCTGGTTGACCTACGAGGTTCGGTAGTAACTTGATCAGAAGTTTTATGATCATCATCATTAGCTTCCTCACTAATTGGTGTAGGAATCACTGGAACTGATTTCTGTGATGAACTACTTTCCAATAAGCGAGCAGGTACAATTACCTCATCAAGTTCTACTTTCCTCCCACTCACTTCTTTCGAGAGAAACTCCTTCTCTAGAAAGGATCCATTCTTAGCAATGAATATCTTGCCTTCGGATCAGTGATAGAAGGTGTACCCAACAGTCTCCATTGGGTATCCTATGAAGACACATTTCTCCGATTTGGGTTCGAGCTTATCAGGTTGAAGCTTTTTCACATAAGCATCGCGACTCCAAACTTTAAGAAACGACAACTTGGGTTTCATGCCAAACCACAGTTCATATGGTGTCGTCTCCACGGATTTAGATGGTGCCCTATATAACGTGAATGCAGCCATCTCTAAAGCGTAACCCCAAAACGATAGTGATAAATCAGTAAGAGACATCATAGATCGCACCATATCTAATAAAGGGCGGTTACGACGTTCAGACACACCATTACGCTGTGGTGTTCCAGGTGGCGTGAGTTCTGAAACTATTCCACATTGTTTCAAATAAAGACCAAACTCGTAACTCAAATATTCTCCTCCATGATCAGATTGTAGAAACTTTATTGTCTTGTTACGATGATTTTCAACTTCACTATGAAATTCTTTGAACTTTTCAAATGTTTCAGACTTATGTTTCATCAAGTAGATATACCCATATCTGCTCAAATCATCTGTGAAGGTCAGAAAATAACGATACCCGCCACGAGCATCAACACTCATTGGACCGAATACATCAGTATGTATTTTTTCCAATAAGTCTGTTACTTGTTCCATTGTTCCGGAGAACGGAGTCTTAGTCATCTTGCCCATGAGGCATGGTTCGCAAGCCCATCAGCATGGAGTTTCTTCATGCGTTTTACACCAATATGACCTAAACGGCAGTGCCACAAATAAGTTGCACTATCATTCTTAAACTTATATCTTTTGGCTTCAATACTATGAATATGTGTATCACTACTATCAAGATTTAGTAAAAATAGACCACCCATCAAGGTGCATGACCATAAAAGATATTACTCATATAAATAGAACAACCATTATTCTCTGATTTAAATGAATAACCATCTCGCATCAAACAAGATCCAGATATAATGTTCATGCTTAACGCTGGCACCAAATAACAATTATTCAGGTCTAAAACTAATCCCGAAGGTAGATGTAGAGGTAGCGTGCTGACGGCGATCACGTCGACTTTGGAACCATTTCCCACGGCATTGTCAGCTAGTTCTCAGCCAATCTTTGCTTAATCTATAGCCCCTGTTTCAAGTTGCAGATATTAGCAGTAGAACCAATATCAAATACACAGGCACTACTTCAAGCATTAGTAAGGTACACATCAATAACATGTATATCAAATATACCTTTGTCTTTCCCATCCTTCTTATCCGCCAAATACTTTGGGCAGTTCCGCTTCCAGTGACCAGTCCCTTTGCAGTAGAAGCACTCAGTCTCAGGCTTAGGTCCAGACTTGGGCCTCTTCACTTGAGCAGCAACTTGAATGTCGTTCTTCTTGAAGTTCCCCTTCTTCCATTTGCCCTTCTTCTTGAAACTGGTGGTCTTGTTGACCATCAACACTTGATGCTCCTTCTTGATTTCTACCTCTGTAGCCTTTAGCATTGCGAAGATCTCAGGAATTGTCTTATCCATCCCTTGCATATTATAGTTCACCACGAAGCTTTTGTAGCTTGGTGGCAGTGATTGAAGAACTCTGTCAATGACACTATCAACCGGAAGATTGACTCCCAGCTGAGTTAAGTGATTGTGGTACCCAGACATTCTGAGTATATGTTCACTGACAGAACAATTCTCCTCCATTTTGAAGTTATACAACTTATTGGAGACTTCATATCTCTCAATCCGGGCATTTTCTTGAAATATTAACTTCAACTCCTGGAACATCTCATGTGCTCCATGACGTTCAAAACGTCGTTGAAGTCCCGGTTCTAAGTCGTAAAGCATGGCACACCGAACTATCGAATAGTCATCAACTTTGCTCTACCAGGTGTTCATAACATCTGGAGTTGCTCCTGCAGCGGGTTTGGCACCTAACGGGGCTTCCAGGACGTAATTCTTCTGTGCAGCAATGAGGATAATCCTCAAGTCACAGACCTAGTTTGTGTAGTTTCTACCATCATCTTTCAACTTAGCTTTCTCTAGGAACGCATTAAAATTCAACGGAACAACAACATGGGCCATTTATCTACAATAACATAGACATGCAAATTAAAGTTCAATTAATCATATTACTTAAGAATTCCCACTTAGATAGACATCCCTCTAATCATCTAAGTGATCACGTGATCCATATCAACTAAACCATGTCCAATCATCACGTGAGATGCAGTAGTTTTCAATGGTGAACATCACTATGTTGATCATATCTACTATATGATTCACGCTCGACCTTTCGGTCTCAGTGTTCCAAGGCCATATCTGCATATGCTAGGCTCGTCAAGTTTAACCCAAGTATTATGCTTGTGCAAAACTGGCTTGCACCCGTTGTATGTGAACGTAGAGCTTATCACACCTGATCATCA
Organism: Triticum dicoccoides; assembly: GCF_002162155.2. Lineage (NCBI taxonomy): Eukaryota > Viridiplantae > Streptophyta > Magnoliopsida > Poales > Poaceae > Triticum > Triticum dicoccoides. Next base: position 339,479,128 of record NC_041382.1, read on the forward strand.
CGTGGTGTCTCGGCACGACGAACTATAGCAACGGTGCATACTCAGGGAGAACACTTATACCTTGAAATTTAGTGAGAGATCATCTTATAATGCTACCACCGTACTAAGCAAAATAAGATGCATAAAGGATAAACATCACATGCAATCAATATAAGGGATATGATATGGCCATCATCATCTTGTGCCTTTGATCTCCATCTCCAAAGCACCGTCATGATCACCATTGTCACCGGCTTGACACCTTGATCTCCATCGAAGCTGTCACATCCCTGTGTTAGTCATGCATTAGGATTGGTTGAACTTTTGCATCATATTTAAATTCCCAGAAAACTGAAATGGGGATGACAGAACCCCTAGCACCCCCCTGGAACAACTAGGGTTTACTAAAAAACTTTTTCAATGAACCTCAAATGCCCTTCTAAAAAGCCCACCCTTTTTGTTTTGGGTTAAAACCTTTGACAAAAATGGTGCACATTTTTCTAGGACATCTTAAGGTCATTGGATTAATTCCTATAGTATTTGCACTTGGGCATTTAAATGGTAAAAAATATTTTAAATGCTCAAATAATCATAAACTAAAATGTTTTCTGTTGGATATATTCTAAGCAGAAGCCATGATTAATTTTATGATTTATGGAAATGCCTTGGCATTTTTAATAAAGCCCTGAAGCTACAGAAATAATAGAATAAATAAAAAAACAGAAAGAAAGGGAGAGAGAGGAACTTACCTGGCGCAGCCCACCTAACCCACCAGCCGGCCCACCTGGCGGCCTAGCACAGTGCTGGCCCGCGCCAGCCAACTGCTTCTTCCCCGCCAGGCAGGCAGGGAGGTGACGCCGGCGTGCCTTAGCTCGCCACGGTGCCACCTGCTTGCCGCCCACGCCCCTGGACGCCTCCACATCGCACACCGAATCCCCTGGACACGCCATCCCCCCTGCCTCTCTCCCTTCGCCGTTCCCCACCATGGCCGACGCCCCTGTCGTCGCACCGTCGTCGTAGCCACACCCTCCGTCGTCCTCGCGCCGCGCCATTGTGTCCACGAGCTCCGCCGTCGTCGATTACATCGAGTAGGTCGAGCCCCGAGCGCTCGCTCACCCCGAAGATGCTGCACCGAGCTCGTCCTCAACTCCGGCCATCGGAGATCCCCTTCGCCGTCCCCGCCGCATCAGCTCGTCCCCGACCTCGCCGACTGCCTCGACGGGACCCCCGTGAGCTCAGCCACCTCCCCACCCTCTCCGTTCCCCCTCTCGAGCCCCGTAGCGACTGCACGTAGATCACCCGCACGCACCACCGCGGAGCTCGTCGCCGATGAGGCTCCGGCCACCCAATGGCCACGCCACCCTGTCCACTAGCCCTATCGCACCCCCAGGAGCTCAACACACCAAACCACGCGCCTCTCCGTGCACCCTAGCAACTAGTTCAACCTTACCCGAGCTCCGGCCACCGCCAAACTCGTCGTTGGCGATGTTTCCGACCACCCCAGCTCCACCTACTGCCACCACTCGACGCGGCTCACTCCCCGCAACACGTAGATGGTCTCCGCCATCCTTTTAGTCACCGGAGCGCAAAACCCGAGCCCTCCGCCGTGTCTGGCCTCGCCGGCAGCTAAACGCCGGTGAGTTTGACTCTGTTTGACCCCGTGTGGGCCCAGGTTGACCACCCTGAGTCTATGACAGGTGGGGCCGGCCTGCTAATTAGTTTAGGATTAGTTTTAACTAATTTTAATTAGTTTAGTCACTGACATGTGGGCTCAGGCCCCACTGACAGTTAATTAGCACTAATATAATTATGATAATTAGCTCAGACACTGACAGACAGGGCCCACCAGTCAGGTTTGACCTGGCCAACCCAGTTGACCCGCTGACGTCACACCTATGTCATGCTGACGCATTAATTCAATTACTGGAATTATTCTTATATAGGAAATTCCAGAAAATAGCTAAAACTTCTAAAAATCATAGAAAATCAACCATAGCTCCAAATCAAACAAGTTATATATGAAAAATGATCAGAAAAATTCAATCTATCCATCTGTAATGGTTTCATGCATGACAAAACAAGTTAACCTTGCTGTTTAAGCAAAATGACATAATGCACTAATAAGGCTATGTTAAATATACCAACATTTGAATCTTTGATTCAAATGAGTTCATTCCCTTTGTTTTAGCTTGCATTAGGCCAAGACACATTCATTTTGCCATGTCATAGCATGCATCATATTGTTGCATATTGCCATGTGTTGATTATGTTCGGTGTGACTTTCGTGGTAGGTTCTGCCTCCGAGGATAACCCCGAGTATCCGTCTGAAGGGCAGTACCCTACTACCACTACAACAGGCAAGCAACCCATTGATCATTCCGATACAAACCCATGTTCGCGCTTCTGCTCTTGTTTACTGCATTCAGACAACACGATTCAAACTGCTGTGTGCTACAGTAGTTGAACCCTTATCCTCTGCATGACCTATCATTGCCACAGTAACTAGATGAAACCCACTAGCATGTGTAGGAGTTGATTGAGCCATGTATGCGATTCCTACCTTGCTATGCCTGCTATGCTTAGAGTTGTGTCAGGTCTGGTTCATCTGGGTGATGGGCTTGAGTGAAATGATTATGTCGGTAATGTGAGGGATGTGTTGAACATGTTTTGATAAAGGTATCGATGAGAGGCCATGTAGGAGTACATGGTGGGTTGTTTCATTAAGGCCGTCCATAAGAACTGAGATCTGTATGCGTGATTTAAGATTCAGCTACTACCACACATTGGGCCCTGAAATATGACCCCGCTCGACTTACTGACCCCTCTCGCCCTCTGTCCAGGAGTTGCAACTAGTTTCTGGTGTTTGTAGGTTATGTGTTGGCGGCCGTGCGTAGTGCTCACCCTAGGGGTGGGCTATGATGCGGTAGATACACTATGGCCGGGTATGCCGGGCGCCCGTTTGCCGTCTCGGGACCCTGTACACATCGTTTGGGGCCGTTGAGGACACCCCGGCCGGATTTCCTTGCGGCCGGAACTTGAATAGGCGATAAACCTGGACTAGAGACTTGTGAGGTTACTCAGGTCGTGGTCTACACCCACGTCGGCTTTCGCTTGAAGTCTGCCGAGCACATGTTGTGTGCAGACGCTAAGTGGTGGAAACATGTGTGACGAAGTACACCCCTACAGGGTATAAACTATTCGAATAGCCGCGTCCGCGGTAAAGGACTACTTGGTCGCCTATACAGTTCATAGACAAGTTAATGGATACTACTAAAAGAATCAAGATAAGTGTGAGTACCGAGGATGGCCCTCTCGTAGGATGACGAGGGAGGATCCCGATGGAGTATTGTGTTGGTGATTAGTGGACTCGTGTGTGAAAAACTGTTTTACTAGTGGAGTTCCGTAGGATAGCTTAGCCAAGAGTCAAAGTTGGCTCGCTGCAATAGCTCCACCACCTTCTTGAGAATGAGCATGTATAGTAGGTTCTGATGTAAGACTTGCTGAGTACCTTTGTACTCATGTTTGCTTAACTACTGTTTTCAGACGACAACACCGCCCCCTCCGATGGGTTCTACTTAGACCTTGATGTCGACGAGTGACTAGCCACCCAGGTGGTGATCCTGGCCATGGAGGGGCCTATGTAGATAGACAGGCTTCGAGAAGCCTTCTTTCTTTCTAGTGTCTGTACTCAGACTATTTGCTTTCGCATGTGCTTGTATGCTTGTATGACTTGAGTGTTGGGTCATGTGACCCCTACCTGTATGAACATATTATGTATGGATCTCTGGAGCCTTTAAATAAAGTACTTGAGTTGTAGAGTTTTGTTGTGATGCCATGTTGTATGTACTCATATCGGGCATATTGTGTGTATGATTGAAATGCTTGGTATGAGTGGGATCCGACAATCTAGTTGTTTATCCTTGGCAGCCTTTCTTAGGGGGAAATGTAGTCTAGTGCTCCTCGAGCCATAGTAGTCCGCTACAGCCCGGTTCACCGGAGTCCTGCTAGCCCAGCACTACTGCTCAGGACACTTGACTGGCCGGCATGTGTTTCACTTCGTTCCTATGTCTATCCCTTCAGGGAAATGTCACGTGGTGACATCCGGAGTCCTGCCTAGCCTGCTACAGCCCGGGTTCCCCGGAGTCCTGTTAGCCCAGTGCTACAGCCCGGATTCACTCGCCGATGACCGACATGCTCGATGTGATTCATGTATGCTTGTCTCCATAGGTCTGCGCCACTTTGGGTTCATGACTAGCCATGTTGGCCCGGGTTCTCTGTCATATGGATGCTAGCGACACTATCATATACGTGAGCCAAAAGGCGCAAACGGTCCCGGGCCATGGTAAGGCGACACCCGTGGGAATACCGTGCGTGAGGCCGCAATGTGATATGGGGTGTTACTGGCTAGATCGATGTGACTTGGAATCGGGGTCCTGACAGAAGCATCATTGTCGTCTCGCCAACTATTGCTTCTACGACTATCGCTACCGCTTAGTGATAAAGTAAAGAAATTACATGGCGATTGCATTTCATACAATAAAGCGACAACCATATGGCTCCTGCCACTTGCCGATAACTATGTTGACAAAACATGATCATTTCATACAACAATTTATATAATCACGTCTTGATCTCTATCAACGTGTCGTCACATGGCCGTCTCACCAACTGTTGCTTTTGCAACTATTGCTATCGCATAGCGATAAAGTAAAGCAATTATATGGCACTTGCATCTTATGCAATAAAGAGACATCCATAAGGCTCCTGCCAGTTGCTGATAACTTTAACAAAACATGATCATCTCATACAACAATTTATATCTCATCACGTCTTGACCATATCACATCACAACATGCCCTGCAAAAACAAGTTAGACATCCTCTACTTTGTTGTTGCAAGTTTTACGTGGCTGCTACGGGCTTAAAGAACCATTCTTACCTACGCATCAAAAACCACAACGCAGTATAGTGATTGCTTTTTGATCTTCAGAAAGAACCCTGTTCATTGAATCCGATTCAACTAAAGTTGGAGAAAATGACACCGCCAACCACCTGTGTGCAAAGCACGTCGGTAGAAATAGTCTCATGAACGCGGTCATGTAATGTTGGTCCGGGCCGCTTCATCCAACAATACCGCCGAATCAAGAAACAACTAGTGATGGCAAGCAATATGTATATACCCACGCCCACAACTCCTTTGTGTTCTCTACGCATAGACCTAGCTCGGATGCCACCGTTGGGGAATGCAGTATTTCAGAAAATTTCCTACGATCATGCAAGATCTATCTAGGGATGCATAGTAATGAGAGGGGAGAGTGTGTCTACATACCCTCGTAGACCGAAAGCGGAAGCGTTAAGTAACGAGGTTGATGTGGTCAAATGTCTTCGTGATCCAACCGATCAAGCACCTAACGCACGACACCTCCGCGATCTGCACACATTCAGCTCGGTGACGTCCCTCGAAATCTAGATCCAGCTGAGGCCGAGGGAGAGTTTCGTCAGCACGACGGCGTGTTGACGGTGATGATGAAGTTACCGACGCAGGGCTTCACCTAAGCACTAAAACAATATGACCGAGGTGCAAATCTATGGAGGGGGGCACCACACATGGCTAAGAGATCAACTTGTGTGTCTATGGGGTGCCCCCCTCCCCCATATATAAAGGATTGGAGGAGGGGGCCGGCCGACCTCCTATGGTGCGCCCCAAGGGGGGAATCCAACTCCTACTAGGAGTAGGTTCCCCCCTTTCCTAGTCCAACTAGGATGGGGAAGGAAGGG
>NC_041382.1:339485431-339565688 GCF_002162155.2 Triticum dicoccoides
ATTGGGCTTGGGGGGTGCACCCCACCTCTTGGCCGCCTCCTCCCCTCTTCCACTAAAGCCCATGTAGGCCCATTAAGCCCCCGGGGGGGGGGTCCAATAACCCCCCGGTACTCCGGAAAAATGCCCGAACTAATCTGAAACCGTTCTGGTGTCCAAACATAACCTTCCAATATATCAATCTTCATGTCTCGATCATTTCGAGACTCCTCGGCATGTCTGTGATCACATCCGGTACTCTGAACAACCTTTGGTACATCAAATGACATAAACTCATAATACCAATCATCATCGAACGTTAAGCGTACGGACCCTATGGATTCAAGAACTATGTAGACATGACCGAGACTCATCTCCTGTCAATAACCAATAGCGGAACCTGGATGCTCATATTTGATCCTACATATTCTACGAAGATCTTTATCGGTCAAACCGCATAACAACATACATTGTTCCCTTTGTCATCGGTATGTTACTTGCCCAAGATTCGATCATCGGTATCATCATACCTAGTTCAATCTCGTTACCGAAAAGTCTCTTTACTCGTTCTATAATGTAACATCCCGCAACTAACTCATTAGTCACATTGCTTGCAAGGCTTATAGTGATGTGCATTACTGAGAGGGCCCAGAGATACCTCTCCGACAATCAGAGTGACAAATCCTAATCTCGATCTATGCCAACTCAACAAACACCATCGAAGACACTTTTAGAGCATCTTCATAATCACCCAGTTACGTTGTGACATTTGATAGCCCACTAGGTGTTCCTCCAGTATTCGGGAGTTGCATAATCTCATAGTCATAGGAACATGTATAAGTTATGGAGAAAGCAACAGCAATAAACTAAACATCAAAGTGCTAAGCTAACAGATGGGTCATGTCAATCACATCATTCTCTAATGATGTGATCCCATTTATCAACTGACAACTCATGTCTATGGTTAGGAAACTTAACCATCTTTGATTAACGAGCTAGTCAAGTAGAGGCATACTAGTGACTCTCTGTTTGTCTATGTATTCACACATGTACCAAGTTTCCGGTTAATACAATTCTAGCATGAATAATAAACATTCATCGTCCTATAAGGAAATATAAATAACAACTTTATTATTGCCACCAGGGCATATTTCGTTTATATTGTTCCATGATAGCAATGGTGCTAGAAAAGAGTCTTGATGGCCCACAAGTATAGGGGGTCTATCGTAGTCCTTTCGATAAGTAAGATTGTCATACCCAACGAGGAGCAGAAGGAAATGTCAAGCGGTTTTCAGCAAGGTATTTTCCGCATGCACTGAAATTATCGGTAACAGATAGTTTGGTGATAAGATAATTCGTAACGGGTAACGAGTAACAAGTGTAACAAAGGTGCAGAAAGGTGCCCAATCCTTTTTGTAGCAGAGGATAAGCATGGACAAAGTCTTATATAAAGCAAAGCGCTCCCAAGGACACGTGGGATTTATTGTCGAGTTAGTTTTCATCATGCTCATATGATTTGCGTCCGTTACTTTGATAATTTGATATGTGGGTGGACCGGTGCTTGGGTGTTGTCCTTACTTGGACAAGCCTCCCACGTATGATTAACCCCTCTTGCAAGCATCCGCAACTACGAAAGAAGAATTGAGATAAATCTAACCATAGCATGGAACTTGTGGATCCAAATCAGCCCCTTACGAAGCGATGCATCAACTATGGTTTAAGCTTCTGTCACTCTAGCAACCCATCATCTACTTATTACTTACCAATATCTTCCCCTAGGCCCCAATCATGGTGAAGTGTCATGTAATCGATGTTCACATAACACCACTAGAGGAAAGGCAACATACATCTCATCAAAATATCGAACGAATACCAAATTCACGTGATTACTTATAAGAAGACTTCTCCCATGTCCTCAGGAACAAACATAACTACTCACAAATAATGTTCAAATTCAAGATCACAGGGGTATTGAATATCGTTAAGGATCTGAAAATGTGGTCTTCCACCAAATAAACAAACTAGCATCAACTACAAGGAGTAATCAACACTACTAGCAACCCACAGGTACCAATCTGAGGTTCTGAGACAAAGATTGAATACAAAAGATGAACTAGGATTTGAGAGGAGATGGTGCTGGTGAAGATGTTGATGGAGATTGACCCCCTCTCAATGAGAGGGTCGTTGGTGATGACGATGGCTTTGATTTCCCCCTTCGGGAGGGAAGTTTCCCGGGCTGAACAACTCTGCCGGAGCCCTAGATTGCTTCTGCCCAGGTTCCACCTCAAGACGGTGGCGCTTCGTCCCAGAAGTTCTCTTCTAATTTTTTTCTAGGTCAAAAGACTCCATATAGCAGAAGATGGGCCCCGGAGACCTGCCAGGGGGCCACAAGCCCTAGGGGCGCGCCAAGGGGGGTAGGGTGCGCCCCTAGGCTTGTGGCCACCTGGTGGGTCCCCTTTGGTATTTTCTTCGCCCAATAATTTTTATATATTCCAAAATAATTCTCTGTAAATTTTCAGGACTTTTGGAGTTGTGTAGAATAGGTCTCTCAGATTTCCTCCTTTCCTGTCCAGAATTCTAGCTGCCAGCATTCTCCCTCTTCATGTAAATCTTGTATAATAAGGGAGAAAATGCATAATTATTGTACCATAATGTGTAATAACAGCCCATAATGTAATAAATATCAACAAAAAAGCATGATGCAAAATGGACATATCAACTCCCCCAAGCCTAGACCTCGCTTGTCCTCAAGCGAAAGCTGAAATCGATAAATATGTCCACATGTTTCGGGATAAAGGTGCCGATAAAAATAAAATACGGACATGAGGGCATCATGATCATGTTTCGAACAGCCGCATATATTGTCATATAATTTCTTATGCTAAAGTAACAATTCATTCGCAAGGTAAAGTATGAATCAAATACTTTATTGAAAGCCAACAAACTATGATCTTGGTCATTGGCACAATTGCAATTTATCATAACATCGAAAAGAGTCAATGTAAGAGCTTGTTATAGAAAGCCCACCTACTCAACCATCATTTAGTCTTTCATAATTGCTAACACTCACGCAATACTTATGAGATCGAAGTCTCAAACGGACATAGAGAAAGATAGGGGCTTATAGTTTCGCCTCCCAACATTTTACCTCAAGGGTAATGTCAACAATAATACTTTATGATAACCTACATCCGAGTGGATATATATGTCTGGATCTTTCCCCAACACATAGTGCTTGCCAAAAAGAAAAAGTGTAAAGAGGAAAGGTGAAGATCACCATGACTCTTGTATGAAGGTAGAAGGTAAAAAGTAAAAGATAGGCCCTTCGCAGAGGGAAGCAGAGGTTTTCATGCACTTTTATGGTTGGATGCACAAAATCTTCATGCAAAAGAATGTCACTTTATATTGCCGCTTGTGATAAAGAACTTTATTATGCAGTCCGTCACTTTTATTTCTTCCATATCACAAGTTCTTATAAAGCTTATTTTCCTCTCACTAAAAGATCATACATATTTAGAGAGAAATTTTAATTGCTTGCACCGATGACAACTTACTAGAAGGATCTTACTCAATCCATAGGTAGGTATAGTGGACTCTCATGGCAAAACTGGGTTAAGGGATTTTGGATGCACAAGTAGTATCTCTACTTGGTGCAGAAGATTTGGCTAGCATAAGATGGGAAGGAAACTCAACATGTTGGAGCATCCATGACAATATAAGATATAGGAAAACATAACTCATTATGTTGTCTTCCTTGTCCAACATCAACCTTTTAGCATATAATATTTTAATGAGTGCTCACAATCACAAAGGATGTCCAAGATAGTATGTTTATATGTGAGACCTCTCTTTCTTTAGTACTTCCTATGAATTGCAACAATGACCAAAACTATGTTTTGTCAACTCTCAACAAATTTTATTCACCATACTCCTTATATGTGAAGTAATCACCTCTCATAAGATTATTATATAATCTTTTTATTTATTTTATTCTTTTTTCAGTATCATAGCAACAAAGAAAAGCCCTCAACTCAAAACTACTCTTTATTATGTAGCTCGCAGACTCGATTACATAGAAGGGAACTCAAAGCAAAACTAAAAGCTAGATCATACTAAAAACTTTATTCTAACAAACCAAGATATAACTAAAAGGATCAAACTAAGAAAAGCAGTAAAGGTAAAGATCTGATGGTGACACGATACCGGGACACCTCCCCCATGCTTCGTGCCAAGCCAAGGGGAGTGTCCATACCCATGTACTCATGTCTCCTTCTTCTGAGGTGGTGATGATGGAGTTGTAGATGATGTTGTGGGCTTGTCCTTTTTCCTCAGCTTATGCTTGAGGATGGAATTTTCCTCCCTCAAGTCATCGATCTCTTGCTCAAGTGTTAATATCTTTTTGCATAATTCTTGTCTGTTCTCCTGTAAAAGACAAAAAGGGATAAACTCGATCTTAGGTTTCTTTGCTTTATCAGGGAGACTTGACTTTTTGAACTCCACGTGCATGTCCCCGGGTTGGGTAGTGGGACTTCCTCTTCATTTGAGCTTGTCTCTTCCTTTCCCTTTAGATCATAGTCTTCTTCTTCCTCCGAAGTCCAACCATAATGCTCCACATCACCATAAACCTTGGGGTTTGCAAGGTAATCAGCGACATAGCTCTCGCCCTCCGAGTCTTGAGATGACATAGTTTAAGATCTGTCAGGAAAAACAGCTCGGAACAAGAATATGGTATATTGTCATGGTACGATAGTCAAAACCTTCGGGAGATTATATAATGAATTTTTACCGACCAACATAAGTATATGTAGCGACCCGATCCCAATGGACCATAGTCTCTGTGCTTAAGTGTCTTCCCTGGATCGGTATTGCTGACTTACACAGTACTCGAGGATTTATAATAGAGTTCAATCACACACTTATTACATCGAGTGTCTCATAAATAGTACTTATTACAATAATATGACTGAAGGCCATCTAAAATAACTTGCGGAAGCATCAAAGATAAATGATTCCATCCAACTCCACGGAAAAACTGAGTGCATGACAACGACCAATCGCACCTTACACTTTGTCTGAAAATTCTGCAACATGATACGTTGCAGTCGTGTAGGTCAACACATGGAATATGCTGGCAAGATCACACTACAGAGAAAATGATGCAATAATAACTATCACTACATGCATATTTGGCTGGTGGAGGCTCTAAGTTTAACATTTGCATAAAGCTATTTTTTTCCTACAACAAAAGGAATAGATTTTATTTAACTACCAAGTTTATGCCATTATTGAGAAGGTTTCCCCAAATCAATTCCCAAAGAATATTAATAACCCAACAAATTCATTAAGTAAAGTGATGAGATCAATCAATAATTCAAATACCACATACTCAAGATGTCCATAACCGGGGACACAGTTAACCATGATTAGTTTATACACTCTGTAGAGGATTGCGCACTTTTCCCCACAAGACTCAACCGCATCCATGATCAGATGATCGAGACATATTCTTTCTGAAGCATTAACTCTTTACTCTGGGTAGACAGTACCACCTACTTTCCCCTACATCTGCTAGCCTACCACTGAAAGAGGTCACACAACTTACTCAACTATGCCAGAGCCCATAATGTCTTGTGGATGCACATGCAAGTTTCTAGCATGAATAATCTTATGATCCATTTGAGCTTGGGTGGCATTCCATAGGATGATCACACGGGTACTCCGGGATATCCTAGGACAACACTGGATTGCTCCAGGTGCCCGCAACCAATCCACCCAGATGTGTATTAAAGTAGCCACCTTAAGTTTACCTTAGTTATTATCTCTCACATCTTGCATGAATCTCACATACCAATCCCCGTCTACGAGCATGGCTAAGCAATATGAGCATAACGTATATTCCCGGGGTGATAAAAGGGTAATAGGTTCCTACCTCATGAACTACTTAACCACAACCACAACCACATGTTCACAATCCTACTCATGCAATGTTTGAGGGTTGAGACTAATGCACAAAAACTGGGTAATAAAGGGATATGATCAAAGTGTAACTTGCCTTGCTGACAATCGAAAAACCCTAGAGATTCGTCGTAGGAAGCTTCGCACTCCAGATACTCTACCATAAACAAAAATTAGCATACATAATCACTCAAGCATAATATGCAAAGGTAAAACCAAGTAAAAAGATCTAAACAGAAATTGCAAGTGAACAGCTTCGATTTGCAAAAAGAATTAATCAAATTGGAGATACGAAACTCAAGTTGCGACCAAAAGAAGTTCAAATTAAAATCTGTTTGAAACCAAATTTTGAACTTTGAAAAACATGTTTAATTTGATTATCTGAACACAGGGGATTGTAACGAAGAATTTTGCATTGGTTTCATTGGATTTGGATAAACATGCAAAAAGGTGTGATCATTTAAAGATCAGGGAACTAAACTGCAAAGAAAATAATTATGTATAGGTCCCTAGCCAGAAATAAACAGAAAAAGAAAAATCTAATGAACGAATGTTCGCTACTGAAACCTAACGAACGAAAACCGTTCGCTACTGAAGACTAATGGACGAATGTCCGCTAAATAAGCTAACCTAAAATAATAAACCGGGTTTATAGAATAAACCGAAAATGAAAAAAAGTCGGGTCGGGGTTATACCGGTTCGGCAAGAAAAACAGACGGCAACGAACGGCAGCAACGGCTCCGGCGAGGCGATGGGCGGTGCGGCGTGGGGCGGCGCGGCAGCGTGGCGAGGCGGCGCGAGGCGGAAGCGGCGAGGCGGCGTCGGTGGTGGTGGCGTGGGGCGGCGCGGCAGGCGGCTGCGGTGGCTAATGAGGAGGAGGGGGCCGGGGCCTCGGCTTTTAAAAGGGTCGGGGGAGGGGCACGGCTTGGAAGAAGGAGCGGCGGCGGCGTGCGGCGCTCGAACTCTGAGAGGAGTCCGGCTCGAAGACGGCGGGCGAGGCGGTGGTGCTGGTGGGACGGCTGGGATTCGGCCGAGTCGGTCTGAAGAATATATTTCTTTAAATAACACCGCGAAGAAAAATCCGAATAAAATAAAAATCCTAAAATTCTAGAAACAATTTTCACCATCCCCTCCTAATATTTGTGACAATGTGAACATTTTTCCAGACTAAATGCAATTTCTAAAAATGCATCTTTTCCCCTAATTTAATTAAATGCAACCGAATAAAATTGCAAATAAAAATCAAATAAATATTTTTTTATTAAAATTAAATTTCCAATATTTCCTAGCTGTTTTGAAGAAGTCATATTATCTTCTCTCATTATGTTATTTATTCAAAATAATTGGAAAAATAATTTTGAATAAAATCACTTTGATCCAATATCCAAATTTTCAAAATTCAAAATTGGATTTTTATGAAAACCTCCAACTCTCTCAAATGGTCCTTGAGTTGCTTAAGGTTTCTAGGATCAAAAATTTCAAATAAAATAAATTCAAAATGCACAAATTATGGATGCATATGATGACCTAATGAATAACATCCAAATTGAAAATTGGGATGTTACAGTATACTACAAGAAAACGGAATCTGGAGGGCACACGAGGTGGCCATAAGCCAAGGAGGGCGCCCAGGGGGTAGGGCGCGCCCCCACGGCTTGTCACCTCCTTGTGCGCTATTCAGACTACTTCTTATTTTTATATGTTTTTGAATATTCCAAAACGGAGTAAAATTGCCATTGGGAAAGTTTTGGAGTCGGTTTACTTACCGTATCACATACCTATTCCTTTTCGGGGATCTGGAGCGTTCTGGCAGGTCTCCCTTATGTACTCCTCTGGTGTTATGGTATTAATAATATTGGTTTCAACATTTATGGGAGTACCTGAGATATAATGTTTGATTCTTTGCCCGTTTACCACCTTCGGGTTATTACCCTCGGCGTTGTTGATCTTGATGGCACCGAAATGATAATCTTCTTAGATAATGTAAGGCCCTTCCCATTTAGAGAGAAGTTCTCATGCAAAAAATCTTAAACGGGAATTGTATAGCAAGACATGGTCACCTACATTGAATTCATGCTTTTGTATCCTTTTGTTATGCCATCTATTAACTTTTTCTTTAAACAATTTGGCATTCTCATAAGCTTGGGTTCTCCATTCATCAAGTGAGCTAATGACAAATAAACTCTTCTCACCGGCAAGTTTGAAATCATAGTTGAGCTCTTTAATTGCCCAATAAGCCTTCTGCTCAAGTTTGAGAGGTAAGTGACATGCTTTTCCATAAACCATTTTATAGGGAGACATACCCATAGGATTTTTATAAGCAGTTCTACAAGCCCATAATGCATCATTAAGTTTCCTAGACCAATTCCTAGATGTATTAACAGTCTTTTGCAAGATCAATTTTATTTCTCTACTGCTCAATTCTACTTGACCACTAGACTAAGGATGATAAGGAGATGCAATTCTATGGTTAGCATCATACCTAGTAAGCAATTTAGGGAAAGCGCCATCAATAGTGTGAACCACCATCAATCATTAAATATCTAGGGACTCCAAACCTCGAAAAAATAACTTCTTTAAGCATTTTAATAGTAGTGTTGTGATCAACACTACTAGTTGGAATAGCTTCTACCCACTTAGTAACGTAATCAACAGCAGCTAAAATATGTGTATACCCATTAGAGGAGGGAAAAGGTCCCATATAATCAAATCCCTAGACATCAAATGGTTCAATAACAAGTCAATAGTTCATAGGAATTTCCTGACGTCTACTAATATTACCAATTCTTTGACATTCATCACAAGACAAGACAAACTTACGGGCATCCTTAAAAATAGTAGGCCAATAAAAACCAGATTGTAATACCTTGTGTGCAGTTCTATTTCTAGCATGGTGTCCTCTATAGGCCTCGGAGTGACACTTGCGTAGGATCGGCTCCTGTTAATTCTCAACTACACAACATCTAATAACACCATCTACTACTTCTTTATAAAGGTGTGGGTCATCCCAAAAGTAATGTCTTAAATCATAGAAAAACTTTTTCTTTTGTTGGTATGTCAAACTAGGTGGTATAAATTTAGCAACAATATAATTAGCATAGTCTGCATACCAAGGAGTACTATGAGAAGCATTTATAACAGCTAATTGTTCATCAGGAAAGCTATCATCAATAGGTAGTGGTCATCAATAATACTTTCTAACCTAGACGAGTTGTCTGCTACGGGGTTCTCAGCTCCCTTCCTATCAATAATATGTAAATCAAATTCTTGTAGTAGGAGAACCCATCTAATAAGTCTAGGTTTAGCATCTTTATTTTCCATAAGATATTTAATAGCGGCATGATCGGTGTGAACAGTTATTTT
This sequence comes from Triticum dicoccoides, assembly GCF_002162155.2. Lineage (NCBI taxonomy): Eukaryota > Viridiplantae > Streptophyta > Magnoliopsida > Poales > Poaceae > Triticum > Triticum dicoccoides. Next base: position 339,494,726 of record NC_041382.1, read on the forward strand.
GGAATCAACAATATAAGATCTGAACTTGTCACAAGCAAATACAACTGCTATTTTTTTTTTCAGTGGTAGCATAATTTCTTTGAGCACTTTCTAGAGTTTTACTAGCATAATGGATAACATTTAATTCTTATCAACTCTTTGTCCTAGAACAGAACCAACAACATAATCACTAGCATCACACATAATTTCAAATGGTAGGTTCCAATCAGGTGGTTGAACAATAGGTGTAGAGATTAAGGTTTTCTTAAGTATTTCAAATGCTTCTACACAATCATCATCAAAAACAAAATGGAACATCTTTTTTGCAAGAGATTAGTGAGAGGCCTACAAATTTTAGAGAAGTATTTAATAGATCTCCTATAGAAACCAGCATGACAAAGGAAACTTCTTATACCTTTGATATCTTTAGGACACGGCATTTTTTTAATAGCATCAACTTTAGCTTTATCAACTTCAATACCTCTTTCAGAGATTTTATGCCCCAAGACAATACCTTCATTAACCATAAAGTAGCACTTTTCCCAATTCAAGATAAGATTAGTTTCTTCACATCTCTAGAAAACTCGATCAAGGTTGCTTAAGCAATCATCAAAAGAAGACCTGTAAATGGAGAAATCATCCATGAAAACCTCAACAATCTTTTCACAAAATTCAGAGAATATAGTAGTCATACATCTTTGAAAGGTAGAAGGTGCATTCCATAAACCAAAAGGCATACCTCTATAAGCAAAGGTACCAAAAGGGCATGTAAAACTAGTTTTTTCTTGATCCTCTTGTGACACGGGTATTTGGGAAAAACAAAATAACCATCTAGGAAGCAAAAATGTGTATGTTTCGATAGTCTTTCTAGCATTTGATCAATGAATAGCAGAGGATAATTATCTCTCCTAGTAGCTTTGTTTAATTTTCTGAAATCAATTACCATTCTATAATCTGTAACAATTCTTTGAGGTATCAATTCATTTTTATAATTAGGAACAACAATAATACCTCCCTTCTTAGGGACATAATGAACAGGACTTATCCATCTACTATCAGTAATAGGATAGATTTTACATGTTTCCAGAAGCTTTAATATTTCATTTTCTACCACTTCTTTCATCTTAGGATTCAACCATCGCTGGTGATCAACGACTGGTTTAGCATCAGGTTCCATACTAGTTTTGCGCTAACAAAGAGTGGGACTAATGCCCTTAAGATCATCCAGAGTATATCCAATAGGGCACGGTGCTTCCTCAGAGTTTTCAATAATTTCTTTTCTTCATGCTCTGAAAGGTTAGCACTAATAATAACATGATATATCTTCTTGTCATCGAGATAAGCATATTTCAAAGTATCAAGCAATTGTTTCAGATTGAACAAAGGATCACTCTTGGGTGGTAGAGGATTTCCAAGAGTATCAACAGGAAAATTGTGTTTCAAAACAGACATTTGTTTAAAGAATATTGCATCTATTTCCTTTCTTTCATTCATGAAAATATCATTTTAACGGTCTAGCAAATATTGTTCTAAAGGATCGGTAGGAGGGACCGCAATAGAAGGAAGACCAATAATTTCATCTCTACTAGGCAATTCTTTATCATGGGTTTGTCTATGAAATTTAGAGAAATTAAACTCATGAGACACATCCTTGAAACTTACACTAACAGTTTCTTTCTCACAATCTATCTTAGCATTAACAGTGTTCAAGAAAGGTCTAAAAAATATAATGGGACAAAAATCATCTTGTGGGGAACTAAGAACTAGAAAATCAGTAGTGTATTTCATTTTCCTACACAAGACTTCAACATCTCTAACAATCCCAATCAGTGAAATAGTATCTTGATAACCCACAATTATAGGGGATCACCTCTTTCGATAAGTTAGAGTGTCGAACCCAACGAGGAGCTCAAGGTAGAACAAATATTCCCTCAAGTTATATCGACCACCGATACAACTCTACGCACGCTTAACGTTCGCTTTACCTAGAACAAGTATCACACTAGAAGAACTTTGTAGGTGATGTAGGATAGGTTTGCAAGATAATAAAGAGCACGTAAATAAAAACTAGGGGATGTTTAGATAAAGAAACAACTAAGTTGGTTTCAGTAAAGAGCTTTTTGTCATCCAAGAAAGTTATTTGTCCCTAGGCAATCGATAACTAGACCGGTAATCGTTATTGCAATTTTATATGAGGGCGAGGCATAAGCTAACATACTTTCTCTACTTGGATCATATGCACTTATGATTGGAACTCTAGCAAACATCCATAGCTACTAAAGATCATTAAGGTAAAACCTAACCATAGCATTAAAGCATCAAGTCCTCTTTATTCCCAAAAGCCATAACCCACTTATCCGTGTTTAGGCTGCTATCACCCCCACAACGCAGACAATAAGAAAACCATGAACATATTGAAACACCCTATAGCAGTGATCCCTCACACTTGCGCGACATGGAGAGCACCATAGGACAACACCAATAATAAAACATGCAACTCAAACCAATCGCGATCATCAATCAACCCATAGGACAAAACGGATCTACTAAAACATCATAGGATATCCATACATCATTGGGAAATAATATATAGTGTTGGGCACCATGTTTAAGTAGATATTATAGTGGGGAGAAGGGGTGTTACACCACTGCATAGAGGGGGAGAGAGTTGGTGATGACAGCGGCGAAGTTGTTGGTGTAGATCGTCGTCACGATGATGGCCCCGGCGGCGTTCCGGCGCCACCGGGAGAGAGGGTGAGAGAGCCCTCCTCCTCCTTCTTCTTCTTCTTCCTTGACGTTCCCCCTACATGGTAGAAGGGTTTCCCCTCTAGTCCATGGCCTCCATGGCGGCGGCGGAGCGAGAGACCCTCCGAGATTGGATCTCTCTCTCTCTTTGTGTGTGTGTGTGTGTGTGTGTGTGTGTGTGTGTGTGTGTTTCCTTCTGTTTCTGCGCTCTCAGATTCTAGCCTTCCATCATTTCTGAAATTCCCGGAGATCCATAACTCTGATTGGGCTGAAATTTTAACACGATTTTATCTGAATATTAGCTTTCTTACGGCCGAAGAAGGGCACTAACTGCCTTACGAGGTGGCCACAAGGGTCCAGGGTGTGCCCCCTGCCTTGTCGCCGCCTCGGGCATCGTCTCGGTTTATTCGAATTCCCAAAAATCACATTTGTTCCAAAAGAAATCTCCATAAGTTTTTATTGCGTTTGGACTTTGTTTGATATGGATTTTCTGCAAAACAAAAAACATGTAACAAATAGGAACTGGCACTGGACATTGGACATTGGATCAATACATTAGTCCCAAAAATTATATAAAAAGTTGCCAAAAGTGTATGAAAGTTGTATAATATTGGCATGAAACAATCAAAAATTATAGATACGACGAAGACGTATCAGCATGCCCAAGCTTAATTCCTGCTCGTCCTCGAGCAGATAAATGATAAAAAAGATAATTTTTATGTGGAATGCTACCTAGCATAATCTTGATCATATAATCTAATCATGGCATTAATATTAAGACACGAGTGATTCAAAGCAATAGTCTATCATTTGACATACAGACAATAATACTTCAAGCATACTAATAAAGCAATCATGTCTTCTCAAAATAACATGGCCAAATAAAGTTATCCCTACAAAATCATATAGTCTGGCTATGTTCCATCTTCGTCACACAAAGTATTAAATCATGCACAACCCCGATGACAAGCCAATCAATTGTTTCATACTTTTGATGTTCTCAAAGTTTTTCAACTTTCACACAATACATGAGCGCGAGCCATGGATATAGCACTATGGGTGGAATAGAATATGATGGTGGAGGTTGTGTGGGGAAGACAAAAAGGGAGAAAGTCTCACATCAGCTAGACAAATTAATGGGCTATGGAGATGCCCATCAATCGATGTCAATGCAAGGAGTAGGGATTGCCATGCAACGGATGCACTAGAGCTATAAGTGTATGAAATCTCAAACTCAAACTAAGTGGGTGTGTATCCAACTTGCTTGCTCATGAAGACCTCGAGCATTTGAGTAAGCCCATCATCGGAATATACAAGACAAGTTCTATAATGAAAATTCCCACTAGTATATGAAAGTGATAACTCAAGAGACTCTCTATATGAAGAACATGGTGCTACTCTGAAGCACAATTGTGGTAAAAGGATAGTAGCATTGCCCCTTCTCTCTTTTTCTCATTTTTTGTTTCTCTCTTTATTTTGGGCTGCCTTTTTTTGCCTCTCTTTTTTTCGTCTGGAGTCTCATCCCGACTTGTGGGGGAATCATAGTCTCCATCATCCTTTCCTCACCTGGGACAATGCACTAATAATGATGATCATGACACTTTTATTTACTTACAACTCAATATTACAACTCGATACTAGAACAAAGATATGACTCTATATGAATGCCTCCGGTGGTGTATCGGGATGTGCAATGATCTAGCATAGCAACAATATAAAACGGACAAGCCATGAAAATATCATGCCAGCTATCTTACGATCATGCAAAGCAATATGACAATGAATGCTCAAGTCATGTATATGATGATGATGGAAGTTGCATGGCAATATATCACGGAATGGCTATGGAAATGCCATGATAGGTAGGTATGGTGTCTATTTTGAGGAAGATATAAGGAGGCTTATGTGTGATAGAGCGTATCATATCACAGGGTTTGGATGCACCGGCAAAGTTTGCACCAACTCTTGAGGTGAGAAAGGGCAATGCACGGTACCTAAGAGGCTAGCAATGATGGAAGGGTGCGAGTGCGTATAATCCGTGGACTCAACATTAGTCATAAAGAACTCACATATGTATTGCAAAAATATATTAGCTATCGAAACAAAGTACTACATGCATGCTCCTAGGGGGATAGATTAGCATGAAAAGACCATCACTCGTCTCTGACCGTCACTCATAAGGAAGACAATCAATAAATACCTCATGCTCCAACTTCGTTACATAACGGTTCACCATACGTGCATGCTACGGGAATCACAAACTTTAACAGGAATATTCTTATCAATCCACAAATACTCACTAGCATGACTCTAATATCACCATATTTATATCGCAAAACTATTGCAAGGAATCAAACATATCATATTCAGTGATCTACAAGTTTTATGTAGGATTTTATGAGTAACCATGTGAATGACGAATTCCTGATGACTCTCTAAATAGATATAAGTGAATCAACAGTGTTCAATCCTTTCTACAAAAGATATGCCCATGCTCTAACAAATATAAGTGAAGCAAAAGAGCATTCTACAAATGGTGGTTTTCTATGTGAAGAGAAACAAGCAATCCAAACTTCAAATGATATAAGCGAAGCACATGAAGCATTCTATAAAGCCATACTCAAAAGATTTAAGTGAAGTGAATGAAGAATTCTATAAATCAACCATGGACTATCTCATACCAGCATGGTGCAATACTAAAATAAAAATAAAAAGCAAACAATGCTCCAAGATTTACACATATCATGTGACGAATAAAAATATAGCTCCAAGTAAACTTACTGATGATCATTAGAAGAAAGAGGGGATGCCTTCCGGGGCATCCCCAAGATTTGTTGCTTGGGTGTCCTTGAATATTACCTTGGGGTGCCTCGGTCATCCAAAAGATTAGGCTCTTGCCACTGCTTATTCCTTCATCCATCCTGATCTCACCCAAAACTTGGAAACTTCAATCACACAAAACTTAACAAAACCCTCGTGAGATCCGTTAGTATAATAAAACAAATCACCACTTTAAGTATTGTTAAAAACTCATTCATATTTTATTTTTGCATTGTAGCTATTGTATTATAACTTCTCTATGGCTTATACCACCAATAAAATCAATAGTTTCATCAAAACTAGCAAAACAATGCATCAAAAACAGAATATGTCTTAACAGGACAGTCTGTAGTAATCTGAACATCTGCCATAATTATGTAACTCCAAAATTTTTGAAAACTTGAGGAAAAATAAAAAAAATAGAAGTATTGTGCAAAAAGTTTCAAAGACATTCGACGTTCCAGTAAAAAAATGTAAATTCACGCACTACAGCCAAAGTTTGTGTTTTTGCACTGCACAAGCAAAACAATCAATCTAATCATCCTAAAGGAAAATCTTAGCACATTATTTTTATAATAAAATGGATTTGTACAAGGGGATAACTATTTTTGTTGAAAAGTTTCTATAATCAAGGTTTGCAAAATTTCCATGGGCATGAACAAAGTTCAAGGAGCTCCGTCACTTCAACGGTTCTCATCTTTCTTACTTTCACTTTTCTTTGTGAAAATTTTTTAGGTTCACCACTTTTTTAAAACTTTATAAAAGCACACAACAGAAATAAAATACTCTCTAAAACTTCGGGGTTGTCTCCCTGACGACGCTTTCTTTAAAGCCATTAAGCTAGGCATATAGTGCTCAAGTAATGGATCCACCCGGATCCCAAGGTATATAAAAGACAATTTTAATTAACAATGATTTGTAATTTAGTAGTGAGCACAAAGTAACATATATCACATAATCATGAAGTCTAACTCTCTTCCTATGCACCGGCGTGTCATAAAAGAACAATCCATGCACATTAATTAAAGGCCAATACATTAACAGTTTCTTGCAATTTTATCATATTTGAAACATAGAGAGGTGGAGATGTAGTTCCTCTCTCATAATTATTGCAATTAGGAGCACCAAGCACATGCATATTATATCTATCAAAATCATCATGTGCAATAGTAAAATGCAACCCATCAATATAATCCTTAATAAGCGCGAACTTCTCCGATATAGTGTAGTTGGGAGAATTCAAAAAGATAATAGGACTATCATGTACAGGTGCAATAGCAACAATTTCATTCTTAACATAAGGAACTATAGCAAGTTCATCTCCATAAGCATAATTCATATTGGCATCAAGGCCACAAGCATAGCAAGCATCAATTTCATCAAAAAGGGATATTTCAAACGAATTAAAGGGATCATAGTAATCATCATAGCATTCATCCTTCGATAAGCATGAAGGGAAATTAAACAATTTATGAGTTGAAGAGTTACTCTCATTAGAAGGTGGGCACGGGTAGCTAATCCGCTCTTCTTCCTTTTGTTCTTCGCTCTCCTCGTCATCTTTTTCATCCAATGAGCTCATAGTTTCAGCAATTTCTTCTTCCATAGTTTCCTGCAAAATATTAGTCTCTTCTTGGACAGCGGAGACTTTCTCAATAAATGCATCAATATTGGCACTGTATTCATAATTCTCAAAGAAATATTTAAGTATAGCAAAAAATTTAGGTATATAAATATCATCATCAAAAGCTTCATACTTTTCAAACAAAGATTCAATTTCATAAGCACCCTTAAAAGCAACAATTTCTTCTATTCGTTCCACATCATAGTAATCATATCTACCATTAGCATAAGAAGCTAAGGTTTCATTATCATTAAATTTTCATGAAAAGGTAAGGTGTGGAGCCTTCATCCTAGAGCAACAAGTATAATCATAGTACTGTGGGGCTGTTGCCTCACAGTTTCCAGTCAAAAAAACAAGTCTAATCATATCTCTAGCATAAATTCCAAGCATACAAATGCAACATATCAATTTGATCCCATAATAGTTTCCCTTTTTGTTTCAAGCAATAATCCCTAAAGTATTCACGTTGATCCAACGTGTCTCCCATTATCAAGTTGAATGGGGTTTTCTCAGCAATATCAAAGTACTGATTAATATTTTCACATAACGAGCATCGAGGGTTTTAGGAGGTTCCCCATCTCCATGAGCAGCAAGTACAACTAATCTTTTTGGTATTTCGTGTTCCATATCCATAACTAAAGATATAAAACAACTTAGAACAGCAAATAAAATATACTTAGTGATAAAGCAAACAAGCACACACGAGAATATTCACCCCTACGCTATTGCTCCCTAGTAACGGCTCCAGAAAAAGCTCTTGATAACCCACAGGTATAGGTGGTCAGTTGTAGCCTCTTTCGATAAGTAAGAGCGTAGAACCCAACGAGGAGCTAAAGGTACAACAAATATTCCCTCTAGTTCTATCGACCACCGATACAACTCTATGCATGCTTAACATTCACTTTACGTAGAACAGGTATGAAACTAGAAGAACTTTGTAGGTGATGTAGGATAGGTTTGCAAGATAATAAAGAGCACGTAAATAAAAACTAGGGGTTGTTTAGATAAAGAAACAACTAAGTTAGTTTTAGTAGAGAACATTTTGTCAAGCAAGAAAGTTATTTGTCCCTAGGCAATCGATAACTAGACTGGTAATCATTATTGCAATTTTATATGAGGGAGAGGCATAAGCTAACATACTTTCTCTACTTGGATCATATGCACTTATGATTGGAACTCTGGGAAACATCCATAACTACTAAAGATCATTAAGATAAAACCTAACAATAGCATTAAAGAATCAAGTCCTCTTTATTCCCATACGCCATAACCCACTTATCCGTGTTTAGGCTGCTATCACCCCCGCAACACAGACAATAATCAAACCATGAACATATTGCAACACCCTACAATGGGCATCCATCATGCTTGTGCGACATAGAGAGAACCATAGGACAACACCAATAATAAAACATGCAACTCAAACCAATCACGATCATCAACCAACCGTAGGACAAAACAGATCTACTAAAACATCATAGGATAGCCATACATCATTGGGAAATAATATATAGCATTGAGCACCATGTTTAAGTAGAGATTGTAGTGGGGAGGAGGGATGTTACACCGCAGCATAGAGGGGGAGAGTTGGTGATAATGGCGACGAAGTTGTTAGTGTAGATCATCGTCACGATGATGGCCCGGGCGGTGTTCCGGCGCCACCGGGAGAGAGGGGGAGAGATCTCCATCCTTCTTATTCCTTGACATCCCCCCTAGATGGGAGAAGGGTTTCCCCTCTGGTCCATGGCCTCCATGGTGGCGGAGGGGTGAGAGCCCCTCCACGATTGGATCACTCTCTCTCTGTATTTCCTTCTGTTTCTGCGCTCTCATATTCTGGCCTTCCACCGTTTCTTAAATTCCCAGAGATCCGTAACTCCAATTGGGCTGAAATTTTAACATGACTTTTATCCGGATATTAGCTTTCTTGCTACTGAAGGAGGGAAACAAACACCTTACGGGGTGGCCACAAGGGCCCAGGGCGCGCCCTACCCCCTGGGGCATGCCCCCTGCCTTGCCATCACCTTGGGCATCATCTCGCTTTGATTCTAATTCCAAAAATCTCATATATTCCAAAAACAATATTCGTAAGTTTTTATCACGTTTGAACATTGTTCGATATGGATTTTCTGCAAAACAAAAAACATGCAACAAATCAGAACTGGATCAATATGTTAGTCCCAAAAATTATATAAAAAGTTGCCAAAAGTATATGAAATTTGTCGAATATTGGCGTGAAATAATCAAAAATTATAGATACAGTGGAGACGTATCATATCTCTATTATCAAGCTTAATATTAACATTAATATCTTCTATTTCAGCAGGTGCAATATCATTCATAATTTCTTGGTATAAAGTAAAGGGAATTGCACTCACTGTAGCACCCAAATCACATAAGCCATGATAACAATGATCTCCTATTTTAACAGAGAAAATAGGCATGCCAACAATAGGTCTATGTTTATCTTTATCATCAGGTTTAGCAACTCTAGTAGCTTCAACATAGAAATAAATAACATGCCCATCAATATTATCGACCAAGATATCTTTAACCATATCAATACTAGGTTCAACTTTAATTTGTTCAGTGGGTGTAGATTTTCTGGTATAACTCTTAGGGACTACAGCTGAAGCTTTAGCATGTTCTTTTATCCTAGCAGGAAAAGGTGGTTTCTCAATGTAACCAGTAGGAATAATTGGATCAACATTAAAAGTAATAATTTCTTCTTCAGCTTTAATAAGTTCTACTACTTTTACTTCAATGGGAGTATGATATTTAAACCACTTCTCCTTAGGGAGACCAACATGAGTAGCAAAAGATTTATAGAAAGAAGCTACTATTTCAGAGTCAAGTCCATATTTAGTGCTAAATTCACGAAAAGCCTCAGTATCCATAAAGATTTAACACAATCAAACTTACGTTTTATACCTGACTCCTTAGCTTTGTCGAGCTCCCAATCTTCATAGTTGTGTTTAATCTTTTCCAATAAATCCCATTTGAACTCAATAATCTTCTTCATAAAAGAACCACTACAAGAAGTATCGAACATAGATTGAATCATTACGAGAAAGCTGTAACACCCACAATGCGGCTATATCTCCCACATGTCGGGGCACGACTTAGAGGCATAGCCGCATGGTAGGCTTGTCGCAAGAGGGGTTATCTTCACACATCCCATGTACTGAATAAGAAAGGGATGAAGAGTTGGCTTACAATCGCCACTTCACACAAATAACAAGTTAAACATACATCATCCAGAATACAATCAAGGTCCGACTACAGAACCAAAATAAAAGAAGACAACCCCAAATGCTAGATCCCCGATCGTCCCAACTGGGCACCACTACTGATCATCCGGAAAAGACACATAACAACGACCAAGGTCTTCATCAAGCTCCCCCTTGAGCTCGGTTGCGTCACCTGCACTGGTATCAACATCACCTGCAACTGTTTGGAAGTATCTATGAGTCATGAGGACTCAACAATCTCACACCCGCGAGATCAAGACTATTTAAGCTTATGGGTAGGATAGGGTAATGAGGTGGAGCTCCAGCAAGCGCTAAGAAAATATGGTGGCTAACATACGCAAATAAGAGCGAGAAGAGAAGCAACGCATCGGTCGAGAAGATAGAAATGATCAAGAAGTGATCCTGAGACTACTTACGTTCAAACATAACTCCAAAACCGTGTCCACTTCCCGGACTCCGCCGAAAAGAGACCATCACAGCTACACCCGCGGTTGATGCATTTTAATTACGTTAAGTGTCAAGTTCTCTACAACCGGACATTAACAAATTCCCATCTGCCACATAACCACGGGCACGGCTCTCGAAAGTTTATACCCTGCAAGGGTGTCCCAACTTAGCCCATCACAAGCTCTCACGGTCAACGAAGGCTATTCCTTCTCCCGAGAAGACCCGATCAGTCTCGGAATCCCGGTTACAAGACATTTTGACAATGGTAAAACAAGACCAGCAAATCCACCCGATGTGCCGACAATCCCAATAGGAGTCGCATGTATCTCGTTCTCAGGGAAACACCGGATGAGACAAGCTATGAGTAAAACCAGACCTCGAGTTTCCCTGAGGTGGCCCCGCAGGCGGCTCGGTTCGGACCAACACTTAGAGAAGCACCGGCCCGGGGGGTTAAAATAAAGATGACCCTCGGGCTCGCGAAAACCCAAGGGAAGGTTATAGGTTGTTACGCAAATGTAAAACCAAGGTTGGGCCTTGCTGGAGGAGTTTTATTCAAAGTGAACTGTCAAGGGGTTCCCATAAAACCCAACCGCGTAAGGGACGCAAAATCAAGGAACATAACACCGGTATGACGGAAACTAGGGCGGCAAGAGTGGAACAAAACACCAGGCATAAGGCCGAGCCTTCCACCCTTTACCAAGTATATAGATGCATTAATTAAATAAGAGATATTGCGATATCCCAACATATCCATGTTCCAACATGGAACAAACTTCAGCTTCACCTGCAACTAACAACGCTATAAGAGGGGCTGAGCAAAGGCGGTAACTTAGCCAAACAACGGTTTGCTAGGAAGGAGAGTTAGAGGCTTGACATGGCAATATGGGAGGCATGATAAACAAGTGGTAGGTAGCGCGAGATAGCAATATAACAAACAACTAGAAAGCAAAGATAGAAGTGATTTCGAGGGTATGGTCATCTTGCTTGAGATCCCGCAAGGAAGAAGAATGAGTCCATGAAGAAGACAAACAGACGTAGTCGAACGAATCCTCACAACTCCAGAACGAAACTGAAGCTAACGAGAGAAGCAACTCGGAAAGAAGCAAGCAACATAGTAAACAACCATCACATAAACATGGCATGATGCACAACCAAGTATGATGCATGTCCGGTTTAATGAGGCATGGCATGTCAAAGTGCACAAACAACACTACAAATTAAGTGGAGCTCAATATGCAACGAGTTGCATATTGACGAAACACCACATGACTTATTTAGTTCTCTCCCATTTATGTACCCAACAAAATTAAATGTTGTTAAACATGGAAAGAGATGAAGCATAATAAAACTACCTAACTAGGCAAGTTAATGAGGCCGAAAATAACAAACAACAATTCCGGAAAATCCTCATGTGCATAGTTTTGATTAGGTACTGTTCTTCCCTAAACCATATTTTAGAGTTGTTAAACATGCCAAAGTAATGCCACCATGTTGAACTAGGCATTTTTCTACCCCATTTACATATAAAGTTTATTTAAAATGGAGCTACGGTTATTTAGTTATGAAATAAATCATTTTAACATGGCATTTAAGTAAATTAATGCAAACAACATTTTAAACATTTTAAACATGGTTGAAAGTTGCATATTATGAAATTAGACAAAAATTTAAACATTTTTCATATTAAGTTTGTTTAATTCCGACGCACAGTTAATTAGTTATTATATGCATGACAACTAGGGGTTTTCTGCAAAACTGGTAAAACCTGGATAAATGCCAAATTCGCAGAAGGGAAAAAACATGAATGGGCCGAATCTGCTGGCCCAACAGTGCACAGGGGGGCTGGATCTAATGCTCACCATGGGCTTGGCCCAAGCAAAGAAGCAGGCCGGCGAGGAAGCTGAACTTGGCACGGCGCTGGGCCTCGTAGGCAGATCAAAGCGGAGGCAGGGCGATCGGGTCAGCGCGGAGGGTCAACGAGCAGAGGGTCGGGCGGCTAGGCGCGTGTGTCCTCTCCTGCTCGATGCAGAAGCAGGGGAGGTCGATGCGATCAATGGTTACGGGCGACACCTCGCGGGACTTGGCAGTGGCGTCTCCCAGCAACGAACTGGAGGAGGCTGGCGAAGCGGGCAGGAGGCTGATGAGGTCCCCTACGGTCGGCTTGCAGGCAGCGGGGAAGGCTCGGACGAGAGGAACTGGTGAGGCGGCGGTGGCTCCGGGAACTTGAGGACGATGGAGCTCTAGAACGAGCGGGGCGCGGGGATGGACGAGGAGGTCGGGGTCGAGGGTGGTCACCCATGGTGCTCCATGGCTGCGGGAATGCTACTGCAATGCACAAAGAGAGAGATAAGAGGAGCGAACCCGAGGAAGGAGAGAAAGGGAACCAGGGCGGCGCTCATCTGAGGCGGCGACAGTGGAGGTGCTCGGGAGTTGGGGATGCGGGAGCTGCTCCTGCTGCCGGCGGCAGGGACGACGCAGAGGAGTTGGGGGACTCCAGGCTCCTGCTGGAGCTCGTCGGCGGCGGCAGTCGTTGGTCAGCGCGAGGGGATCGTGAGGCACGAGAGGAGGCCTTCGGGCACGCTGGTGGTCATCGGATCTCCATCTGGCGGCCACAGATGGATAGGTGGAAGGCTGGGTCGGGGCTGGAGAGGTGGCATCTGGTTGGGTGGTGGAGGAAAATGAAAAGAAGGCTGGTGGATCCCGAGGAAAGAGATGGAAAAGGATGGCGGCGGAGGAGGGACAAGACTCCTAGATTTTAGGGTTAGGTTGATTTGGTAGGTGGTGGTCTTATATATAAAGCAAGTGGATTTTTGATAGGGGCATTTGGTCCCTCTGAATTTAATCGGACGGTCCAGGATAAATAGGCTAGGGCGTCCAATCAAAGAACCGAAGACATTTTAAGGATGTTTGGGATGATCCGGACCCAATGGTCACGACTGAGTGGTTCGGGTTCGGGACAGCTTTCGGACGCGCGAGGGGTTTGACGAAAGGACATGGAGATAAAGGGGGGTTAGGAGGGGTTTCGGGGCCGCGCGGTTGGTAGTGAACTGTGTAGATGGCCTAGGTAGGAAAGAGAGGGAAAGCCCGACAACAGTTTTCGGAGACTGAAAACGTCTGACGTATGACCGGCTATAATGCCGCTATAGTTATCCGTTGGGGTATCAGACGAACTCCAAATGCGATGAAATTTGGCAGCGGCCTACTAACAACATAAAAACACCGCATGCCAACTTTCATCCCATTCTGAGAACATTTTCCAGCCACTTATGAAATAATATTTCGGATGTGTCGCGGGCGCGTGCAAGTGTGCCTGGGCTCAGAACGGACAACGGAAGGAACTGGGAGACCTAGACGGATGCAAGTTTTGGAAACATGATGATGCGATGCACATGATGACATGGCAAGATGCAACACGCAAGCAAATGACATGGAAACAACGCGCATAACTAGAAGACACCTGGTGCAACGGTCTCGGGGTGTTACAACTAGGGATGAAAATGGAGTGGAAACTTCCCGTTTTTTTCGTAGGAAAATGGAAATGGAAAGGAAATATGAAAATGGAAATGTAATTTTGCAAAACGGAAGTGGAAATGGAATTTTTTATGTGGAAACGGAAACAAAAACAAAATGGTGTTTTCCGGTGGAACATGCATGGAAGCAGAACTTTCCGTTTCCGTGAATATAAAATTTCTGTTTTTACAATAGACCTATAGATACTTTGTAGCCCAACCACCAAAGAGAACACAATGACACAATTAGTAGAATGGATCTAAGGCCCAACTTCTACCACAACACATGTACTCAGCTTGACCCTATACACAATTGTCTGGTACTACTACAATACTATGCTAAGTTGCTATTATTTTGTAGCCGTGTTAACAACTCATTAAATTTGTTTGTTTTTATGTGTATTTCTCTATGATTCAAGGGGTTTTTAAAGTTCCGATCAATGCCTATTTTTGTTTCCGTATCTGCTTTGTATTCGCTCCATGTCCATTTCCGGTAGTATCTGTTTCCGTATTCATTTACGGGGTTTCTGTATTCGTTTCCGCTTCTGCAAAAAAATGTGAAAACAAATATGATAGCACTCAGTTCCGACCGTTTCTGCTCCATTTTCATCCCTAAAGTTACAACACTCCACCAGTACAAGAGGATCTCGTCCCGATATCTAGGGATGGCACCAGAGAAACAGAAGAGGAAGGGGAAAAGGTAAAACTAAGTTGCTTCTTTTGACAAATGAGAGAAACCAAAGACCCTTGCGAGGTTGAACAAATTGAAAGAAAGGATACAACAAAGATGAACAAATTTGAAAACACTCCGTTAGAAAAGACGAAAAAGGAACATTACTAGAGCCTTGTAGGTTGAAAGACATAAGAAAAGGGTTGCAATGGACAAGAAGTACATGCAAGCACTCCGATTGAAACAAGATGTACAAAGAACGATAAGGATCAATTACGACAACACTCCGGTTGGAAAAGGAAGGCATAGAATATGAACTTGGCAAAACGAAAGCACTTGGATGAGACTCCGATTAGAAGAGGAATGATATACACAACACTCCGGTTAAAACAAGATAGAGAAGGGAAAAGAATGATATAATTTGGACAGCACTCCGACTGTAAATGGTAGGAATTGAAAATGGATTTGACAAGATGAGAGGATACTTGATGAAATCAACAACACACTACCTCCGGAGCTATTGAAAGAATGGCACAAGAGATAAGAAAGATTTCAGACAGCACTCCGGTTGAGAAGGGAGGCAAAACTTGATAAGATGAAAAGAACTTGAATGTTGTACACGACACTCCGGTTGAAAGGATAAGCAAAGGAAAGAACATGATCATTGACAAAAAAGGATGATGGTTCTAAGAGTGCAACATCACAATGGCTCCGGAACAAAAGATAGAACAGACTGAAAATAATGAAGAAGAAAAAACAACATCTGCTACCTCAAATGAGCTTGAAAAAGCATCTTTAGGAGAAGGGTCGAACGGAGTTGTTGGAAAACCAACAACGAAAAGAACAAGGTTGTAGTGGGCTTATGGAGAACATCTCAAAACTATGAGGTGAAATTTTGCCATTGACGGAAACAATAGATTGGATTGATATAAACAAGGAGACGAGAAACTTATTTCACCGGGAGGATAAATGAAGAACTTGGGTCATTTATGAGCACCATAAATAGCAAAAATCCTTAGGGAAAGCTTTAGGTGAAATATAACCCAAGATAACTCCAATGAAGAGATTGATGGATTGAGAAGAGCTCATGCTCGAAGAAATTGATGTGTTTAACTATCTCATTCCTGACAACTTTTGAATCATGAAACATGAAGGAAATTTTCAAAAATGACATAACACCA
This sequence comes from Triticum dicoccoides, assembly GCF_002162155.2. Taxonomy (NCBI): domain Eukaryota; kingdom Viridiplantae; phylum Streptophyta; class Magnoliopsida; order Poales; family Poaceae; genus Triticum; species Triticum dicoccoides. Next base: position 339,510,946 of record NC_041382.1, read on the forward strand.
TGTCAAAAGATAAAGTAGAAGGAATTGCACTTTGGAATGCAAGAAGAAGAATACTTGAGCTCCTCCAAGGAAAATCTTGAAGAACACTTCGAGAATGAATTAAATCTTTGAAGAACCACCATGTTTAGCCTTCGTGAGAATACCGGTAACAAAAGAATGATCAACAAAAGAAAAGAGAAGTTGAAAACACAAGGTGAAGCCTTGCAATGATTTAGATGGAGCATCTTGAACCGAGAATTTTTATGAACCTCCGGAATAGGAATTGAATTCACTCGATGAAACAAGAATAAGAATTCCATTATGTTTATCCTTCATCAATTAAATTGATGACACACAATGGATTTGGCATACTACTCATTCTCATTGGAAAGGATTAAGATAGATATAGCGCCAACTTGGGAAGGTCTTCAACGAACCACCGGTAGGATTGGAAAGAACGAATGAATCTGTATGATAACAAAGGAAGAGAACTCTTGAGTGAACTGCCATAAGAATTGAAAATGAAAAGTAGCAAAGGCACCATTCACCGGGAAGAATTGGAAAACAAAAGAAGATACTTGAGGGGATTTAGATACGTGAGAACGAAGAGATCATGAACTGATTATAGGATATTTGAACGATGCACTGGTAAGATTGGAGAACGAGAGCTAAAAGTTGAGAATGAATAAACCTGAATTGATGGCCTTCGGAGAATCAAACTGAAAAGACTCCTGAATTGCTCCGGATGGGTGAAAAGAATTCTCACAATCGAATAAAATTATGAGAGGATATCATGAAGCTAGAACCACGAATCTTCGAGAGAATGGATAAGATTGAAGATAAACTCTTCTTCGGTCTTCAAATACATAGAATGATGATGAGAAAGACCACCATGAATTGTTGAGATACTCTGGGATGAAAATTACAAAGGTTGAACCAACGATGAAAAGAATTTGAAAGATCTTGGAGAAAGACATTTGACCGATGACAATTTATTCTTACGTCAAACTTTGAAATGAATTTGAGAATAACTCCGGAAAAAGAAGAGTTAGGTAAGATCCTAGAAAAGACCTGTTGGTTATGGCCCACTCAAGAGAAACACCGCTGAACGATTTAAAAGGAAGATTGCGCCGGTCGAATTAAATTTCTTGAAAGAGATAACAACCTCGAAATAGGTTGAACGGATCTTGAATGAAAAGACGAGCCTTCTGAGATATCTTCAGCACTCCAGAACAAATGAATATCGAGAAGTGAATGATTAAGAGGTGCGCCGGCATGAGAAAGCATTTTGAACCGAGGAAAGGATAAGATCAACACCTACAACTTGAATTGAATCCACCGCAAAAGAACATTGAAAGAAAATAATGAAGAGACTTCACATCCATAAAAGGATACTTGATTAAGAAATCTGAGTCCTTGAAGAAAAAGGGTGGGAGGGAGGGAAAAACAAAGGCAACTTCGGACAGATGAAACAAACACCGATGAGAAAACTTAGAGTTGATCTTGCGGATGTTGAAAATGATCGGATTCACTTGAAGAGAAACAAACCGGTTCAGAAGAAATGGAGATGGCAAACTCCAAGATCAAGAAGGATTTGTATTCACATAGGAATATGAGAACACCGCTTAGGAAAGGTATGGATTCAACACTTGACTTCGAAGCAACTCGAATACCACAAACCAAAACAAAACAAAGGATTAGCTTGCAAAATAAGCCGGAAACAAACATATGATAGATCCCATATCGTATCATGTGTCTGTTGGAAGGATATCCTACGTGATACTTGAATTCCCACTTATAAACTCACGAAATTTTCTGGTTATGCAATCAGGTGTTGGGGATACAGGGGAAGCATAATATCTCACCCAAACTAACAATCCCTACATCCAGCTGTATCCATCCTTCAACACCTAACCAAGAAACCTTCGGAAATCATGTACCTCAACCTTTGAAAAGCATCCATCATACGAGTTATGGCAATACTCCCGAACTCCCGCCCCAGTACTGGGTGGCGTTGAGGTTATCTCACCAACAACTGCATAAAAGAGATTTTCAATGTCGGCGAACTCAGGTATTTCAAAACTGCAACGATAAAATTGTGACGACAACACCTCGGAGCTCAACTCCCCGGGACACTGCCACAACCCCTAAATGTCAGGAGGCACCAAGAACAATGTTCTCGTCACAATACTATTGGAACGATTCCAAGATACACGCATGATCCTAAAAAAATTCGTGAAATTTGAGGAGAGAAAAGTCAAAATTTCTACACCAGGCCTCACCAGAGCGACGAAGGGACTGAGGAGTAAAAATAATCCTACTCTCCGATATATATAATCCTAAGACTCAAAACATTTTGTTCTAGACTCAACAACGTCAGCGATTCGATCAAGCAGGGGGCTCCTAAGTCCGAGATGGCTCTGATTACCAACTTGTAACACCCACAATGCGGCTATATCTCCCACGTGTCGAGGCATGACTTAGAGGCATAGACGCATGGTAGGCATGTCGCAAGAGGGGTAATCTTTACACATCCCATGTACTGAATAATAAAGGGATAAAGGGTCGTCCTACAATCGCCACTTCACACAATACATAAATATATCATACATCATCCAAGGTACAATCAAAGGTCCGACTACGGAACCAAAATAAAGAAAGACCGCCCCAAATGCTAGATCCCCGATCGTCCCAACTGGGCTCCTCTACTGATCATCCGAAAAAGAAACATAGTAACGACCCGAATCCTCGTCGAACTCCCACTTGAGTTCGGTAGCGTCCCCTGCACTGGCATCATCGGCACCAGCATCTGTTTGGAAGTATCTATGAGTTACAGGGACTCAGCAATCTCACACCCGCGAGATCAAGACTATTTAAGCTTAAGGGTTGGAAATGGTAGTGAGGTGGACTACAGCAAGCACTAGCTTATATGGTGACTAACATACGCAAAAGAGAGCGAGAAGAGAAGCAAAGCACGGTCGAGAAGCTATAAAAGATCAAGAACTGATCCTTAAGCTACTTACGTCCAAGCATAACACAAGACCGTGTTCTCTTCCCGGACTCCACCGAAAAGAGACCATCACGGCTACACACGCGGTTGATTCATTTTAATTAAGTTAAGGGTTTGATGAAAGGCCATGGAGATAAAGGGGGTTAGGAGGGGTTTCGGGGCCTTGCGGTTGGTAGTGGACTATGTAGATGGCCTGGGGAGGAAAGAGAGGGAAAGCCCGGCAACAGTTTTCGGAGACCGAAAACGTCCGACGTATGACCAGCTATAATGCCGCTATAGTTATCCGTTGGAGCATCAGACGAACTCTGAATGCGATGAAATTTGGCAGGCGGCATACTGACAACATAACAACACTGCACGCCAACTTTCATCCCATTCCGAGAACATTTTCCGTCCACTTATAAAATAATATTTCGGACGTGCCGTGGGGGCGTGCAAGTGTGTCTGGGCTCAAAATGGACAACGGAAGGAACTGGGAGACCCGGACGGATGCATGTTTCGAAAACATGATGATGCGATGCACATGATGACATGGCAAGATGCAACACGCAAGCGAATGACATGGCAACAACGCGCATAACTGGAATACACCTGGCGCAACGGTCTCGGGGCGTTACAAAAGCCGAGCATAAAAAAATTGAATAATATTATCCTGAGAGCTCATGATTGGAGCATCAATATAACATTGACTTAAGCCTCCCCCAAGCTTGAGTGATACTTTCTCCTTAACGAGGCTAAAAATTATGTATATATAATTCTGATCAAGATGAACCAGATGCATAGGATAAAACTTCTGATTAAATTGACATTCCAATTTCAATCCGTTGTAATTGCAAGCTCCAATATCATCACATAGCCTATACCATGTCAATGTCTTTCCCTTCAAATATAAAGGGAAGAATTTCTTCTTAACTTCACCCTCGGGCAAACCTTCAAGCTTAAATAATCCACAACCTTCATCCACATAGATTAGATGCAAATAAAGATGTAGTGTTCCATCTCCTCCATAAGGATTAGCTAGTAGTTTCTCTATCATACCCGAAGGAATTTCATAATAAATATTTTTGTTGGGGAACATAGTAATTTCAAAATTTTCCTACGCACACGCAAGATCATGGTGATGCATAGCAACGAGAGGGGCGAGTGTTGTCCACATACCCTCGTAGACCGAAAGCGGAAGCGTTAGCACAACGCGGTTGATGTAGTCATACGTCTTCATGATCCGACCGATCAAGTACCGAACATATGGCACCTCCGAGTTCAGCACACGTTCAGCCCGATGACGTCCCTCGAACTCCGATCCATCCGAGTGTTGAGGGAGAGTTTCGTCAGCACGACGGTGTGGTGATGATGTTGATGTTCTACCGATGCAGGGCTTCACCTAAACACCGCTACATTAAATAGAGATGAACTATGGTGGAGGGGGGCACCGCACACGGCTAAAAGATCAACTTGATCAAATGTTGTGTCTATGGGGTGCCCCCTGCCCTCGTATATAAAGGAGCAAGGGGGGTGCAGCTGGCCAGGGAGGAGGCGCGCCAGGAGGAGTCCTACTTCCACCGGGAGTAGGACTCCCCCCACCCTTTCCTAGTTGGAATAGGATTCGGGAGGGGGAAAGAGAAGGGAGAGAAGGAAAGGGGGGCGCCGCCCCCTCTCCTTGTCCTATTCGGACTAGGGGGGAGGGGGCGCGGCCCAGCCCTGGCCGCCTCTCCTCTTCTCCGTAAAGGCCCACTAAGGCCCATTTACCTCCCGGGGGGTTCCGATAACCTCCCGGTACTCCGGTAAAATCCCGATTTCACCCGGAACACTTCCGATATCCAAACATAGGCTTCCAATATATTAATCTTCATGTCTCGACCATTTCGAGACTCTTCGTCATGTCCGTGATCACATACGGGACTCCAAACAACCTTCGGTACATCAAAATGTATAAACTCATAATATAACTATCATCGTAACGTTAAGCGTGCGGACCCTACGGGTTCGAGAACTATGTAGACATGACCGAGACACGTCTCCGGTCAATAGCCAATAGCGGAACCTGGATGCTCATATTGGCTCCTACATATTCTACGAAGATCTTTATCGGTCAAACCGCATAACAACATACGTTGGTCCCTTTGTCATTGGTATGTTACTTGCCTGAGATTCGATCGTCGGTATCTCAATACCTAGTTCAATCTCATTACTGGCAAGTCTCTTTACTCGTTCTGTAATACATCATCCCGCAACTAACTCATTAGTTGCAATGCTAGCAAGGATTAAGTGATGTGCATTACCGAGAGGGCCCAGAGATACCTCTCTGACAATCGGAGTGACAAATCGTAATCTCGAAATACGCCAACCCAACAAGTACCTTTGGAGACACCTATAGAGAACCTTTATAATCACCCTGTTACGTTGTGACATTTGGTAGCACACAAAGTGTTCCTCCGGTAAACGGGAGTTGCATAATCTCATGGTCATAGGAACATGTATAAGTCATGAAGAAAGCAATAGCAACATACTAAACGATCGGGTGCTAAGCTAATGGAATGGGTCATGTCAATCACATCATTCTCCTAATGATGTGACACTATTAATCAAATGACAACTCATGTCCATGGTTAGGAAACATAACCATCTTTGATCAACGAGCTAGTCAAGTAGAGGCATACTAGTGATAATTTGTTTGTCTATGTATTCACACATGTATTATGTTTCCGGTTAATACAATTCTAGCATGAATAATAAACATTTATCATGATATAAGGAAATACATAGTAACTTTATTATTGCCTCTAGGGCATATTTCCTTCAGTCTCCCACTTGCACTAGAGTCAATAATCTAGATTACACAGTAATGATTCTAACACCCATGGAGCCTTGGTGCTAATCATGTTTTGCTCGTGGAAGAGGCTTAGTCAACGGGTCTGCAATATATCTTGCAAATTTCTGTGTCTCCCACCTAGACTAAATCCCGGATGGAATTGAACCGTCTCTTGATGTGCTTGGTTCTCTTGTGAAATCTGGATTCCTTCGCCAAGGCAATTGCACCAGTATTATCAGAAAAGTTTTTCATTGGACCCGATGCACTAGGTATGACACCTAGATCAGATATGAACTTCTTCATCCAGACTCCTTCATTTGCTGCTTCCGAAGCAGCTATGTAGTCCGCTTCACATGTAGAACCCGCCACAACGCTTTGTTTAGAACTGCACCAACTGACAGCTCCACCGTTCAATGTAAACACGTATCCGGTTTGCGATTTAGAATCGTCCGGATTAGTGTCAAAGCTTGCATCAATGTAACCGTTTACGATGAGCTCTTTGTCACCTCCATATACGAGAAACATATCCTTCGTCGTTTTCAGGTATTTTAGGATGTTCTTAACCGCTGTCTAGTGATCCACTCCTGGATTACTTTGGTACCTCCCTGCTAGACTTATAGCAAGGCACACATCAGGTCTGGTACACAACATTGCATACATGATAGAGCCTATGGTTGAAGCATAGGGAACATCTTTCATTTTCTCTCTATCTTCTCCAGTGGTCGGGCATTGAGTCTTACTCAACTTCACACCTTGTAACACAGGCAAGAACCCTTTCTTTGCTTGATCCATTTTGAACTTCTTCAAAACTTTGTCAAGGTATGTGCTTTGTGAAAGTCCAATTAAGCGTCTTGATCTATCTCTATAGATCTTGATGCCCAATATATAAGCAGCTTCACCGAGGTCTTTCATTGAAAAACTCTTATTCAAGTATCCCTTTATGCTATCCAGAAATTCTATATCATTTCCAATCAACAATATGTCATCCACATATAATTTTAGAAATGCTACAGAGCTCCCACTCACTTTCTTGTAAATACAGGCTTCTCCAAAAGTCTGTATAAAACCAAATGCTTTGATCACACTATCAAAGCGTTTATTCCAACTCCGAGAGGCTTGCACCAGTCCATAAATGGATCGCTGGAGCTTGCACACTTTGTTAGCTCCCTTTGGATCGACAAAACCTTCTGGTTGCATCATATACAACTCTTCTTCCAGAAATCCATTCAGGAATGCAGTTTTGACATCATTTGCCAAATTTCATAATCATAGAATGCGGCAATTGCTAACACGATTCAGACAGACTTAAGCATCGCTACGGGTGAGAAAGTCTCATCATAGTCAATCCCTTGACCTTGTCGAAAACCTTTTGCAACAAGTCGAGCTTTGTAGACAGTAACATTACCGTCAGCGTCAGTCTTCTTCTTGAAGATCCATTTATTCTCAATTGCTTGCCGATCATCGGGCAAGTCAACCAAAGTCCACACTTTGTTCTCATACATGGATCCCATCTCAGATTTCATGGCTTCAAGCCATTTTGCGGAATATGGGCTCACCATCGCTTCTTCATAGTTCGTAGGTTCATCATGATCTAGTAGCATGACTTCCAGAACAGGATTACTGTACCACTCTGGTGCGGATCTTACTCTGGTTGATCTATGAGGTTTAGTAGTAACTTGATCTGAAGTTCCATGATCATCATCATTAACTTCCTCACTAATTGGTGTAGGCGTCACAGGAACTGGTTTCTGTGATGAACTACTTTCCAATAGAGGAGCGGGTATAGTTACCTCATCAAGTTCCACTTTCCTCCCACTCACTTCTTTCGAGAGAAACTCCTTCTCTAGAAAGGATCCATTCTTAGCAACGAATGTCTTGCCTCCGGATCTGTGATAGAAGGTGTACCCAACAGTTTCCTTTGGGTATCCTATGAAGACACATTTCTCCGATTTGGGTTCGAGCTTATCAGGTTGAAGCTTTTTCACATAAGCATCGCAGCCCCAAACTTTCAGAAATGACAACTTTGGTTTCTTGCCAAACCACAGTTCATAAGGCGTCGTCTCAACGGATTTCGATGGTGCCCTATTTAACGTGAATGCGGCCGTCTCTAAAGCATATCCCCAAAATGATAGCGGTAAATATGTAAGAGACATCATAGATCGTACCATATCTAGTAAAGTACGATTACGATGTTCGGACACACCATTACGCTGTGGTGTTCTGGGTGGCATGAGTTGCGAAACTATTCCGCATTGTTTCAAATATAGACCAAACTCGTAACTCAAATATTCTCCTCCACGATCAGATCGTAGAGACTTTATTTTCTTGTTACGATGATTTTCAACTACACTCTGAAATTCTTTGAACTTTTCAAATGTTTCAGACTTATGCTTCATCAAGTAGATATACCCATATCAGCTGAAATCATCTGTGAAGGTGAGAAAACGACGATATCTGCCACGAGCCTCAACATTCATCGGACCACATACATCTGTATGTATGATTTCCAACAAATCTGTTGCTCTCTCCATAGCTCCGGAGAATGGCATTTTAGTCATCTTTCCCATGAGGCACGGTTCACAAGCACCAAGTGATTCATAATCAAGTGGTTCCAAAAGTCCATTAGTATGGAGTTTCTTCATGCGCTTTACACCGATATGACCTAAACGGCAGTGCCACAAATAAGTTTGCACTATCATTATCAACTCTGCATCTTTTGGCTTCAACATTATGAATATGTGTATCACTACTATCGAGATTCATCAAAAATAGACCACTCTTCAAGGGTGCATGACCATAAAAGATATTACTCATATGAATAGAACAACCATTATTCTCTGATTTAAATGAATAACCGTCTCGCATCAAACAAGATCTAGATATAATGTTCATTCTCAATGCTAGCACCAAATAACAATTATTTAGGTCTAATACTAATCCCAAGGGTACATGTAGAGGTAGCGTGCCGACCGTGATCACATCGACTTTGGAACCATTTCCCACGCGCATCGTCACCTCGTCCTTTGCCAGTGTTCGCTTAATCCGTAGTCCCTGTTTCGAGTTGCAAATATTAGCAACAGAACCAGTATCAAATACCCAGGTGCTACTGCGAGCTCTAGTAAGGTATAGATCAATAACATGTATATCACATATACCTTTATTCACCTTGCCATCCTTCTTATCCGCCAAATACTTGGGGGAGTTCCGCTTCCAGTGACCAGTCTGATTGTAGTAGAAACACTCAGTCTCAGGCTTAGGTCCAGACTTGGATTTCTTCTCCTGAGCAGCAACTTGCTTGCTGTTCTTCTTGAAGTTCCCCTTCTTCTTCCCTTTGCCCTTCTTGAAACTGGTGGTCTTAGTGACCATCAACACTTGATGCTCCTTCTTGATTTCTACCTCCGCAGCTTTTAGCATTGCAAAGAGCTCGGGAATTGTCTTATTCATCCCTTGCATATTATAGTTCATCACGAAGCTCTTGTAGCTTGGTGGCAGTGATTGAAGAACTCTGTCAATGACACTATCAACCGGAATATTAACTCCCAGCTGAGTCAAGTAATTATGGTACCCAGACATTCTGAGTATATGTTCACTGACAGAACTATTCTCCTCCATCTCGCAGTTGTGGAAATTATTGTAGACTTCATATCTCTCAATGCGGGCATTTGCTTGAAATATTAACTTCAACTCCTGGAACATCTCATATGATCCATGACGTTCAAAACGTCTTTGAAGTCCCGGTTCTAAGCCGTAAAGCATGGCACATTGAACTATCGAGTAGTCATCAACTTTGCTCTGCCAGACATTCTTAACGTCGTCAGTTGCATCAGCAGCAGGCCTGGCACTCAGCGGTGCTTCCAGGACGTAATTCTTCTGGGCAGCAATGAGGATAATCCTCAAGTTATGGACCCAGTCAGTGTAATTGCTACCATCATCTTTCAACTTTGCTTTCTCAAGGAACGCATTAAAATTCAACGGAACAACAACACGGGCCATCTATCTACAATCAACATAGATAAGCAGGATACTATTAGGTACTAAGTTCATGATAAATTTAGGTTCAATTAATCATATTATTTAAGAACTCCCACTTACAAAGACATCCCTCTGATCTTCTAAGTGATCACGTGATCCAAATCAACTAAACCATAACCGATCATCACGTGAAATGGAGTAGTTTTCAATGGTGAACATCACTATGTTGATCATATCTACTATATGATTCATGCTCGACCTTTCGGTCTCAGTGTTCGGAGGCCATATCTGCATATGTTAGGCTCGTCAAGTTCAACCCGAGTATTCTGCGTGTGCAAAACTGGCTTGCACCCGTTGTAGATGGACATAGAGCTTATCACACCCGATCATCACGTGGTGTCTGGGCACGGAGAACTTTGGCAATGGTGCATACTCAGGGAGAACACTATTATCTTGAAATTTAGTGGGAGATCATCTTATAATGCTACCGTCAATCAAAGCAAGATAAGATGCATAAAAGATAAACATCACTTGCAATCAATATAAGTGATATGATATGGCCATCATCATCTTGTGCTTGTGATATCCATCTCCGAAGCACCGTCATGATCACCCTTGTCACCGACGCGACACCTTGATCTCCATCGTAGCATCATTGTCGTCTCGCCAAACTTATGCTTCCACAACTATCGCTACCGCTTAGTGATAAAGTAAAGCATTATAGGGCGATTGCATTGCATACAATAAACGACAACCATATGGCTCCTGCCACTTGCCGATAACTTGGTTACAAAACATGATCATCTCATACAATAAAATTTAGCATCATGTCTTGACCATATCACATCACAACATGCCCTGCAAAAATAAGTTAGACATCCTCTACTTTGTTGTTGCAAATTTTACGTGGCTGCTATGGGCTTAGCAAGAACCGTTCTTACCTACGCATCAAAACCACAACGATAGTTTGTCAAGTTGGTGATGTTTGAACCATTGCAAGGACCGGGCGTAGACACACTTGGTTCAACTAAATTTGGAGAAACTGACACCCACCAGCCACCTTTGTGCAAAGCACGTCGGTAGAACCAGTCTTGCCTAAGCGTACGCGTAATGTCGGTCTGGGCCGCTTCATCCAACAATACCACTGAACCAAAGTATGACATGTTGGTAAGTAGTATGACATATATCGCCCACAACTCACTTGTGTTCTACTCGTGCATATGACATCTACGCATAAAACCTGGCTCGGATGCCACTGTTGGGGAACGTAGTAATTTCAAAATTTTCCTACGCACACGCAAGATCATGGTGATGCATAGCAACGAGAGGTGAGAGTGTTGTCCACGTACCCTCATAGACCGAAAGCGGAAGCGTTAGCACAACGTGGTTGATGTAGTCGTATGTCTTCATGATCGGACTGATCAAGTACCGAACGTACGGCACCTCCGAGTTCAGCACAAGTTCAGCCCGATGACGTCCCTCGAACTTCGATCCAGCCGAGTGTTGAGGGAGAGTTTCGTCAGCACGACGGCATGGTGACGATGTTGATGTTTTACCGATGCAGGGCTTCGCCTAATCACTGCTATAGTAATATTGAGGTGGACTATGGTGGAGGGGGGCACCGCACATGGCTAAAAGATTAACTTGATCAATTGTTGCATCTATGGGGTGCCCCTGCCCCCGTATATAAAGGAGCAAGGGGGGTGTGGCCGGCCAGGGAGGAGGCGTGCCAAGAGGATTCCTACTCCCACCGGGAGTAGGAATCCCCCCTTTCCTAGTTGGAATAGGATTCGGGAGGGGGAAAGAGAAGGAAAGGGGGCGCCGCCCCCCTCTCCTTGTCCTATTCGGACTAGGGGGAGGGGCGCGCGGCCCAGCCCTGGCCGCCTCTCCTCTTCTCCGTAAAGGACCACTAAGGCCCATTTACCTCCCAGGGGGTTCGGGTAACCTCCCGGTACTCCGGTAAAATCCCTATTTCACCCGGAACACTTCCGATATCCAAACATAGGCTTCCAATATATCAATCTTCACATCTCGGTACATCAAAACATATAAACTCATAATATAAATGTCATTGTAACATTAAGCATGCGGACCCTATGAGTTCGAGAACTACGTAGACATGACCGAGACACGTCTCCGGTCAATAGCCAATAGCAGAACCTGGATGCTCATATTGGCTCCTACATATTCTACGAAGATCTTTATCGGTCAAACCGCATAACAACATACATTGTTCCCTTTGTCATCGGTATGTTACTTGCCCGAGATTCGATCATCGGTATCTCAATACCTAGTTCAATCTCGTTACCGGCAAATCTCTTTAATAGTTCTGTAATACATCATCCTGCAACTAACTCCTTAGTTGCAATGCTTGCAAGGCTTATGTGATGTGCATGACCGAGAGGGCCCAGAGATACCTCTCCGACAATCGGAGTGACAAATCCTAATCTCAAAATACGCAAACCCAACAAGTACCTTTGGATACACCTGTAGAGCACCTTTATGTTCACCCTGTTACGTTATGACGTTTGGTAGCACACAAAGTGTTCCTCCGGTAAACGGGAGTTGCATAATCTCATAGTCATAGGAACATGTATAAGTCATGAAGAAAGCAATAGCAACATACTAAACGATCGGGTGCTAAGCTAACGGAATGGGTCATGTCAATCACATCATTCTCCTAACGATGTGACCCTGTTAATCAAATGACAACTCATGTCTATGGTTAGGAAACATAACCATCTTTGATCAACGAGCTAGTCAAGTAGAGGCATACTAGTGACAATCTGTTTGTCTATGTATTCACACATGTATTATGTTTCCGGTTAATACAATTCTAGCATGAATAATAAACATTTATCATGATATAAGGAAATAAATAATAACTTTATTATTGCCTCTAGGGCATATTTCCTTCAATTTTCAGTAGGTGTAGTAGGTTGAGGACCTACTCTTTGTTCTTCCGGTTGAGGTTAAGATACCCCGAACAAGCCCGTCGAAGGATTATTTTCCATAGTGACAAGTGACAATAAAGTTCAGCACGTAATATAAATTTTTCCTTACGAAATTCCACTCACCAAAGGCGCTTCACTCCCCAGTAACAGCACCAGAAAAGAGTCTTGATGACACACAAGTATATGGGATCTATCGTAGTCCTTTTCGTAAGTAAGAGTGCCGAACCCAACGAGGAGCAGAAAGAAATGACAAGCGGTTTTCAGCAAGGTATTTTCTACAAGCACTAAAATTATCGGTAACAGATAGTTTGGTGATAAGATAATTCATAACGGGTAACAAGTACAAGTGTAACAAAGGTCCAGCAAGGTGGCCCAATCCTTTTTGTAGCAAAGGATAAGCCTGGAAAAACTCTTATATAAAGAAAAGCGCTCCCGAGGACACATGGGAATTATTGTCGACTTAGTTTTCATCATGCTCATATGATTCGTGTTCGTTACTTTAATAATTTGATATGTGGGTGGACCGGTGTTTGGGTGCTGTCCTTACTTGGACAAACGTCCCACTTATGATTAACCCCTCTCGCAAGCATCTGCAACTACAAAATAAGAATTAGTATAAATCTAACCATACGATGAAACATGTGGATCCAAATCAGCCTCTTACGAAGCAACGCATAAACTAGGGTTTAACCTTCTGTCACTCTAGCAACCCATCATCTACTTATTACTTCCCAATGACTTCCCCTAGGCCCAAATCATGGTGAAGTTTCATGTAGTCAACGTTACATCACACCACTAGAGGAAAGACAACATACATCTCAACAAAATATTGAACGAATACCAAATTCACATGATTACTTATAACAAGACTTCTCCCATGTCCTCGGGAACAAACATAACTACTTAGAAAGAATGTTCATGTTCAAGATCAGACGGGTATTGAATATCATTAAGGATCTGAACGTACGATCTTCCACCAAATAAACCATATAGTAATCAACTACAAGATGTAATCAACACTACTAGTCACCCACAGGTACCAATCTGAGGTTCCGGTACAAAGATTGAACACAAGAGATGAACTATGGGTTTAGTGGAGATGGTGATGTTGAAGATGTTGATGGAGATTGCCGTCCCAAAGAATAGAAGGTTGTTGGTGATGACGGTGGCTTTGATTTCCCCCTCTCGGAGCTAAGTTCCCCCGGCAGAATCACTCCGTTGGAGGGCAAAAGTCCTCCTGCCCAAGTTCTGCCTCAAGACGGTGGCGCTCCGTATCAAAAGTCCTCTCCCTATTTTTTCCAGGTCAAAATGACCTATGTACCAGAAGATGGGCACCGGAGGTGGTCCGTGCTGGGCAAAACCCACCAGGGCATGCCTGGGGGCCCAGGCGCGCCCTGGTGTCTTGTGCTCACCAGGTAGGCCCCCTTCGGTAGTTATTTGCTCCAGTATTTTTTATGTATTCCAAAACAATTCTCCGTAAATTTCCAGCTCATTTGGAGATGTGCAGAACAGGTACCTCTGACGTGGCTTTTTTAGGTCCAGAATTCCAGCTGCCGTCATTCTCCCTCTTTGTGTAAACATTGCATGTTATGATAGAAAATGCATTAGAATTACTCCATAAAGCATTATTATGCATAAAAACATTACAAATAACAATAAGAAAACATGATGCAAAATTGACGTATCATGCGCCCACTAGGTGTAGTCCCCGAGACTACCATCGACTGCTGGCAATCGGCGGGTGTCTTATAGAACTGTGCTTTCCTCGGTTGGCCGAGTGTGTCGATCCAACAACTTGTGTTGGACGAGTTTGTTCCTTCTAGGGTGTGGATCTCTTCATTGTAGACTAGTGGTAAGAGGGTACTTTAGGATCTGGTACTGATCTAGCTTGTTCATTCTAGGAGTGCTGATCTTCGAGCACTCGGAGTACCTTTTACCGCAAACTGACTCATTTCCTTTTTGTACTCTAGAGAACTTGTGAGCTCGGAGCTCATTATGTATCACCGGAGAAGGAGGTGAACTAGCTCCGACTGCATCTGGAGGTAGAGAAGGGGAATGTAGCCCCTACGCAGGTGGAGGTGTGGACAATGGGAGGTAAGTCTCAGCAATCAAGTGTGTTAATTTCATTTTCTTCCTTTCTTGAAACAAGTGATTTCACTCGAGTAGATGTGCGTACTGAAAACCATTGACTCCAAGTGTGACCCGTGAACTGTAATTCTTAAGAAACTCTGAAGCAGGCTCTTGTGGACAAGGTCAACGAGGCATAGAAGGTGGTGTTGGGGATATTACTACTAGAGGTAAACCGGCCTTATGTAGCCGGGTTGACTCTTTGAAGATTAGAAGCCCACGAAGATGTAAAGATGCTAGCGCTTTACGGAGGGCACAAAGGCGAGTTACAGTATGTAAATGTAAACCGGCCTAGTCATGTAACTTGTATAGTAAGATAGAAAGAGAGAGGCCGAACCGGATACGTTTATAAACCGGCTTTGGGACTCTGTAGCCCGGCGGGCGTCAATCTATGTATATAAAGGGACGACCCGACCGCGGTTTAGGGACAGACAACAACAACTCGAAAGCTAGACAAAGCTGATTCGCTCCCTGGCCTTCGAAACCCTAGCAATACCAATCACAACTAGACGTAGGCTTTTACCTTCATCAAAGGGGCCGAACTAGTATAAACTCCCGTGTCCCCTTGTCCGGTTTAACCCCTTTTAAGATAACCCGTTGCGATGGCTCCACAACTAAGTCCTTTCACGAGGACATCTGCCATGAGAAACCCACGACAGTTGGCGCCCACCGTGGGGCTATCGCATGATGGTTATGAGTTCTTGAAGGTCAGCTTCGATGGACTTAAGGGCTACGCTGTGGGCCAGATGACGAAGAGTCGCCGCGGCAAGCTCTACATCGACAACGCAGGATGGGGTCCCAAGGCCGATTCAATCAAATACGGGTACCGGGTCCCCTTTGGTGGGATTCACGTCTTCATCGGCAAGATCGGTGAACCGGCCCTCGAGCCGGACATCTGCACCGACATCATCGACACGGCTCGGCGTGCAAGTCCTTCGCCGGTTCAGCCCGAGGTAAGGCATGTTTTCGTAGGTGTCGTCCATGGATCAGGGCACGAGGATGGACCGGTGTCCGAAGGAGAAATCGTAGTCTGCTCTGATGACGAGTCTTCTGGAGAAACCGAATCGCTTTACCAGTTGCAGGATGGCCGGATTGAGGGAGGATCCGAGGGCAACAGTATTCCGGATTCCCCCGGTCTGCCAAACCGGGCCGCCATCTTCATGGCCGGCACACAATCGGCGCCTCATTCATCTACCGCCGCAGCAATGCTCTCCGGTTCAACAACGGCCACACCAGCAGGGGAAGGAAGCTCGGCGCCACCTCCGGCCCAAGTCTTATCTGATTTGTTCGACGCTCTGGCAACATTGATGTCCGTGGAGGTAGACGTAGTAGCCAGAGATCAGCATGATGCGGAGATTGCAAAGGTGAAAGATCAGATAGCCCAGGACAAGGCGGACCTGGCAGCAGAGAACGCTAGGATGGCTATGGAGCGGGCCGAGTTGGAAGCACAGGCTTACCGGATTAGACTGGATCAAAATGCTTCAGAGAAATTCATGAGAAGAAGGTACCGATCATGTCTCCCATCGGTTTATGAGCCGCAGAATCTTTTCAACACGCCAGGTGCAGGAGCTGGTAACCAACCCACACTAAACCGGGCGGGGGCGCCGGGAGCAGGAGCGCCGGTTCAGCCGCGCACGACGGACCTGCCTTGCCAGAACAACATTGTACCATCAACGCCGCCCGGGCATTATTCCAACCCATTGGACAACATTGTGGCCGCTGCGTCACGCCTGGCGGCCCTCCCAACCGACGGCGAGTCACCAGTTGCAGTGGAAGCACGTCGGGCCAGGGATCTCCTTCAGACAACACTAAATCAATAGCAAACATATTCACACAGCCGTGAGAGGATTCACTCCACTCCCCGCCCAAGCCGTAGTTATAGCAGACACGTGGAAGACGAACCGGCCGTGTCCAGTAGTGCACGCCGCCGAAATTCGCCACGAGGAAACAACCCGGCTGGGGGAGGTGCTAATGCGCAAGATGTTGTGAATCATGGCCGCGCACGTCGAGAGGCCGAGTTAACAGCTCGACATGAGGCATGACAGCATACTCCGGTTCACCCCACTGCCTCCATGGAGCCAGGGGCGATGTTCAGTTCCTTAGGGGTACGGTTTTTATCTCTTGCTTTGCGTAATGTGCGACTACCCAAGGATTTCAAGGGACCACGTAAGGTACCAAATTATACTGCCGATTTGCAGCCAGAGGCATGGGTGGAGAGCTATGAGATGGCAATGGAGATGTTAGATGTGGACGAGGCGGTGTGTGCTAAATATTTCACCATGATGTCGGAAGGAACAACTCGCACTTGGTTGAAGAGCTTGCCGACCAACTCTATTGGATCATGGGCCAAATTGAAGCACCGGTTTATCCAGAACTTCAAGGATACGTGTAAGCAGCCGATGTCAATTGTAGATCTGGCCGCTTGTGTCCAAGAGGAAGGGGAGTCCACGACCCATTGGGTCAAACGGGTCTCGGCGATTTTGCATTCGTTAGATCGTATCAATGCAGACACTGCAGTGTTAACGTTAGAGGGTAATTGCCGTTTCAAACCGTTGAAACAGAAGTTGGGAAGGCTTAAACGTCACTGCAACGACATGTCAACACTCATGGCTGCTTTGGTTAAATACGCCAATTCAGATAATACCAAGGATCCGGATTCAGAGGAGGACAAACCGGAGAAGGGTAAGAAGACCGGCAATGCCAAAGGCCAACAACACAATCCGGCAGGCCATGGAAACGCTGGTAAGTGCAAGGCCGATAGTGGTTTGGACTTTGTCGCAAATACCAACGCGCAGGAGAATGGCCAGCACCATAAAGGCAAGCAGCCCCAGAGGGGTGGAGGTCCAGGCAACAATTTGGAGCGTTTGTTAAATCAGCCCTGTCCAAAGCATGGATCAAAGGAGAAACTGGCATCACATCTCTGGAAAGATTGTTATATCATGCGGGATTTCAAGAATTCCAATATGTTCCAATATGACAATGGCCCGCCCGGCGGTTCAGGAGGAAGTTTCCACGGGCCGGGTTACGTAGGCGATGGTTCCAGATCAGGGTTTCCAGGCAATCAAACCGGACACGTCAATCAAGGACACCAAGGCAACCAGGGAGGTTACAACCATCAGGGGAGTCAGCAACAGCAGCAGTCGGGTTATCAGAGCAATCCCAAATAGCTGAACAGCGGGCAATATCATGTCTTCACTACTAGTTTGTGCAAACGTGATCAGAAGCTTCACAAAAGGGTAGTCAACTCTGTTGAGCCGGCAGTACCTCAGTATTTACGCTGGTCGGAGCAACCTATTTTGTGGAGCAGAGAGGATCACCCACCCCGGGTTGATAATCCAGGTCATTTGGCCTTGGTGGTAGCCCCTCAAGTTGGGGGATACAAGTTCACTAAAGTGCTCTTGGATGGGGGAAGTAGTATCAATATTTTGTATTATGATACATTCCGCCATATGGGGTTGACAGGTAAGGATCTTAAACCGTCGAATACGGTATTTCATGGTGTGGTGCCTGGTAAGTCTGCATATCCTGTTGGTAAGATAGCTTTGGAGGTAGCTTTTGGAGATGACTACGATTCAAGGTCAGAAACGGTGACATTTGAGGTGGTGAAGATCAAAAGTCCGTACCATGCTCTGTTTGGGTGGCCGATTTATGCTATGTTTATGGCAATGCCATGTTATGTTTACCCGCAGCTTAAAATGCCAGGTCATAAGGGGACTATCATAGTACATGGAAGTAGAAAGATTGCTTTGGAGTGTGAAGAAGGCGATGCGGCTTATGCTGAGTCGGTTTGTGCCACGGAGGAGTTAACATTTTATAAGGAGCAAGTTGATCTGGCAGACATGACCTCCTTAAAAAAGCCAACCACGGAACATGATCCAGCATTGAAGTTCAAATCAGCTATAGACACTAAGATGGTTGACTTTGTCCCTGGTGATTCATCCAAATAGTTCAGCATCAGCGCTAACCTGGATTCCAAATAGGAAAGCGCGCTCATAGAGTTCATCCGTGAGAATCGGGACATCTTTGCATGGAAACCTTCTGACATGCCAGGTGTACCGAGAGAACTCGCTGAGCACACACTCAACATTGATCCGAAATTCAAACCGGTCCGACAGTTCCTCCGCTGCTTCAACGAGGAAAGGTGCAAGGCTATAGGTGAAGAGGTCGCCCATTTGTTGGCTGCTGGGTTTATTGTTGAAGTTTTTCATCTAGAGTGGTTAGCCAATCTGGTGCTGGTTCTTAAGAAAAACGGTACTTGGCGCATGTGTGTGTGGACTACACAGATTTAAACAAGGCTTGCCCTGTAGACCCCTTTGCTCTCCCTCGCATTGATCAGATAATTGATGCTACAACGGGTTGTGACCGTTTGCGTTTTTTGGATGCTTACTCTGTTTATCATCAGATCAAAATGGTAGTTAAGGACCAGGAGAAGACAGCCTTTATAACTCCCTTTGGAGCCTTCTGCTATGTTTCCATGCCCTTTGGACTCAAGACTGCCCAGGCAACTTACCAGCAATGTGTTCAGAATTGCCTTCATAAGCAAATTGGGCGCAATGTCCATGCATATGTAGATGATATTGTGGTCAAATCCAGAAAGGAGGAGACATTGATATATGATCTACGGGAAACTTTTGACAATCTTCGGGTCTACAAGATGATGCTCAATCCGGACAAGTGTGTTTTTGGTGTCCCGGCAGGCAAGCTCTTAGGCTTTCTGGTTTCAAACAGAGGCATTGAGGCTAATCCGGAAAAGATTGCAGCGATTACGTCCTTGGCTAAACCGGCGTGTATTAACGATGTACAACGTCTGGCCGGCCGGATTACAGCCTTGAGCCGGTTTATCAGCCGCCTTGGAGAGAAGGCCATTACTTATATCAGATGCTCAAGAAAATGGATAACTTTGTCTGGAGTGAAGAAACTGATAAGGCGTTTGAAGATCTGAAGAAACAGCTCATGGAACCACCCGTGCTGGCAGCACCGATTGATAAAGAGCCCTTATTATTATATGTGGCTGCTAATGCCCGGGCTATCAGCGTAGCCATTGTGGTAGAGCGCAAAGAGCCTGGCAAAGAGTATCCGGTTCAACGGCCGGTTTATTATATCAGTGAGGTGCTCATTGAGTCAAAGCAGAGGTATCCGCATTGGCAGAAACTGGTGTATGGGGTGTTTATGGCAAGCTGGAAGCTCAAACACTATTTTCAGGGCCATCCTATCACAATAGTCAGTTCAGCTCCTCTGGGTGACATCATTCAAAACAGAGAGGCAACTGGCCGGATTGCCAAGTGGGCCATTGAGCTTGGACCCCACGGGCTCAGATATATACCGCGCACGGCGATCAAGTCCCAGGCACTCGTAGATTTCATCAACGATTGGACGGAGTTACAGGCACCTGAGGAGGAACCGGATAATACATATTGGACTATTCATTTTGATGGGTCCAGACAGCTAGAGGGTTCGGGGGTTGGAGTCGTATTAACTTCCCCACGAGGTGATAAGTTTTGTTATGTCCTCCGTTTAATGTTCCCTTGTACTAACAATGCAGCTGAATATGAGGCTTTACTCCACGGTCTTCGGATGGCTAAAGAGATGAATTTGAGCCGGGTTAAGTGCTTCGGCGATTCAGATCTAGTGGCTCAGCAAGTGTCTGGCACTTGGGATTCTAAGGACCCACTCATGGCTGCATATCAGTGAGAGGTGGACACAGTGGCTGGTCACTTTAAATGTTATCAGGTGGACCATATAGACCGGCAGAAGAATGAAGCGGCGGACTCTTTAAGTCGTCTTGGTTCCCAACGTAAACCGGTTCCGCCCAATGTCTTTCTTAATTTGTTGCACAATCCGTCAGTCAAAAAACCAACCGAAGAAGATTTGGCTGTTCCTGATCCGGAGGCTCAATTGCTGGCAGCTTTGCATGCCATACCGGATTGGACGATCCCATATCTGGATTACATGAACCGGGGTGAGTTACCAGCTGAGGAAATGTTAGCTCGACAGATAATCCGGCGTTCCAAGTCCATGACCATACTCAACAGGGAGTTACATCATTACAGTGTTTCAGGAGCGATTCAACGATGCATTTCTCCTCAAGAAGGTTGTGAGATTTTGCAAGAAATTCATGAAGGGGATTGCGGTCATCACTGTAGCGACCCGACCCGAATGGATCAAGTCTCTGTGCTTATGTGTCATCCCTGGATCAGTATGCTGACACACATAGTACACGAAGGATTTATAACAGAGGTAAATCACATGTATAAAGTAACATAAATACTATTACCTCAATCCAAAATAGCGGAAGCAACAAGGTTGTGGATTCCCATCAACACCAACGGCAAAGTTGAGTGTAGAAATCGTAACCCTAACGTATCACTTACTCATCGTAAGAAACCTGCAACATAAGACGTTGCAGCCCGAAACGGGTCAGTACATTGAATGTACTGGCAAATTCACACCATAGAGAAAATGATGAACAATGGCTATCACTATATGCATATATGGCTGGTGGAAAAGCTCTATGGTTATAAGGTTTTTGCGTAAAGCCAATTTTTCCCTACTGCAAAGGAATAAAATTAATTACTATCATGGTGGTTGTGAAACATTGAGAATGGTTGACAGCATTCTCAATCCCAATTAAAAATAATTAAAACCCAGCAACATTAATTAGAAGTAACATGTTGAGATTCACAATGATATTCAAGTACTAGATACTCAAGTTGTCCATAACCGGGGACACGGCTAATCATGATTAGTTTATACACTCTGCAGAGGTTTGCGCACTTTTCCCCACATGACTCGATCGCCTCCGTTTGTTTTCTCGCACTACAAGGTGTTTGAGAAATGGATGACCGAGACATAGTCTTTCAGAAGCGCTAGCACCTTACATGTGGGGTAGACCGTACCACCTACAACCCCTACATCTGCTAGTCCACCCCGTAAGAGTTTGCACAACTTAGTTAACTACGCCAGAGCCCATAGTAGCATGTGGCTGCACACGGAAGTTTCTAGTTTGAAAGATCTTATGATCCCTTTAAGCCTGGGTGGCGGTCCAAAAAAACAGGCAAGTCCTGATAGACATCAGGTGCCTCAATCCACCCAGATGTGTGTTTAAGTTGCCACCTTAGATAAACCATTAAAATTATCAATCTCACATCTGTCATGGATATCACTCACCCAATCCACGTCTACTAGCATAGCATGGCATAATAAGCAAACGTAGAAGTAACTCCCAAAGGTTTCATAATAATACAGGTAATAGGTACTACCTCATCTACTTCCCATCCCACAATTTAATTAGATCCTAATCATGTAATGTGTGAGGATTGATCTAATGCAATAAAACATGGGTTGTAGAAAAGGTATGATCAAAGTGTGAACTTGCCTGCAATGTAGATGAAGATGATTCGCACTTAAAACTCTTGATAGATCTACTCGTCACACTCCGGTCAATCTATCGTAAGCAAACAATAGTAACCACACAATAAGTACTCATCTAATGCACAAGTAAAACTCGAACAAGCGAACGAACCAGATAGTTCAACTTAAGAACTCCGGTTGCAAAGAAAGAACGAACCGAACAAACGACGGAAAACAAACGGTGGAAGAAAACAACTCGGTTCTAGCAAGTTGAAACTAGGTCAAATTTTACCGTAGCAAAAACTTGTTCAAGTTGATTAGACGGAACGGCAGTTTCGAGACGAAACTCCAGGCGCTTGAATCACCTGATTCCGATAAAGGGGCGAGAAGATAAACTAGAACGAAGATCGGATCCTGAGATCGCGATCGCGGAATAAATCCGACGAAAAGAAGGAGACGAACGGTTAAACGAACGGGCGTCGTTAACCGGGAATAGTCGGTGATCACATTCGTTGAGACGAACGGTCCGAAAGAAGAACGAAAACCGATCTAGGGTTTTCGGAGAAAACCGAAAAGAAAAACCGATCTAGAAAACCGGAACGGTTTAGAGAAGAACCGGAAAGAAAACGAATCGGAAGAGAAGAAAAGAATCGGAACGGTTTATAAGAAAAACCGAACCGAGGGAAAAGAAAAAGAGAGGCGTGGCTACCTCGACGAGGTTCCGGCGAGACGGCTCCGGCGAACGGCGGCGTTGGGCGGCGGCGGCGATGCACAAGGGCGGCGGCATGGTTGAGGGGCGGCGGCAGCGGTGGTGAGGGGCGTGGGGTGGGGCGCGGCTATGGTGGCGGCGGCGCGGCTAAGGCGGCGGCTATGCAGCGGCGATGCACAAGGGCGGCGGCGGTGAGGCGCGGCTTTGGGGAGGAGAGGTGCTTGGGGTTTGATTTGATATGTTGGAGGGGGGTGTGTGTGGGGGTATTTATATAGGTGAGGGGAGAGGAGACTTGGGGTAGGGGACAAGAAATAGACTAGGAATAGGAATCCTAAAAGAAAAAGGAAAACGGAACAAAGGAAAAGGGAGGGGCTAACCGACCTAAGTCCCGCTGGGACTCGGCCAGGGCGACGGCGGCCTGGGCGCTGGCTGCCTGCGCTGGCACGCGCGCAGGGCGATGGCCGGGCGCGCAGGAGGCTGGGGTGGCCGGCTGGCTGGGCCTTTGGCCCGGCTGGCCTGGCGGGATTCCTTCTTTTTTTTAAACTGGTTCCACGCGCAGAAAAAGAACAAAAGGAGAACAAAACGAACTCCGGAAAATCTAAAGTAAATTTTCCCCGACTCCTAAAAATGAGCCGAACAAAATGAACTTTTCTCCGGGCCTAAAATGCAATTTTTGAAAACGCGCATTTTTCCCTATCCAAATAAAATGCAAATAAACTCCGGCAAACAAAATTTTGATCTATTTATTAAATCTTCATTTTTCCTCAATTTTGGGAAAGTCATATTATTCCCTCTCTTATATTTTTGATATCGGAAAAATTATTGAAGATGAAATAAATAAATCAAATGATCCTCTTTTCAATTCGAGAAAACTCTCAAATATGAAAATAACGAAATCTCCAACTCTCTCCGAAGGTCCTTGAGTTGCGTGAAATTTCTAGGATTGACCAAAATGCAAGAAAATAAGATATGCAAGATGATCTAATGTATAACATTCCAAATTGAAAATTTGGGATGTTACAATCACGCTGGTTCAAAGTCGTTGGTTGCTAAAGCTTTTCGCCACGGTTTTTACTGGTTGACGGCGCATGCTGATGCAGAGGATTTAGTCAAAAGATGTGATGGATGTCAAAAGTTTGCCCGCCATGCGCACGTTCCGGCTCAAGAATTGCGGATGATTCCAATTATATGGCCGTTTGCCACTTGGGGGCTGGATATGGTTGGACCCTTCAAGCGCTCCAAGGACAAGAAGACGCATATGTTAGTAGCAGTTGATAAATTCACTAAATGGGTAGAGGCAGAGCCAGTCAGCAAGTGTGATGCAGCCACAACGGTTCAATTCATCAAAAAGGTGATATTCCGGTTTGGCTTTCCACATAGCATTATAACAGATAATGGCACTAACTTGTCAAAAGGAGAGATGGAAGAATTCTGTCAACATGAGCACATCCGGCTTGATCTAGCATTAATGGCTCACCCCCAATCTAATGGTCAGCAGAAAGGGCAAATCAAGAAATTCTGCGGGGTATCAAACCAAGGCTTATGGTTCCCTTAAAGCGGACGCCGGGTTGTTGGGTCGAGGAGCTACCTTCTGTGTTATGGAGCATCAACACCACACCCAATAGGTCTACGGGTTACAGGCCTTTCTTCATGGTTTATGGAGCAGAGGCGGTTCTTCCTAGTGACATCCGTCATGATTCGCCCCGTGTGGCAGCTTATGTTGAAGCTGATAATGAGAAGGCACGTCAGGATTCTCTGGACCTGTTGGATGAAGAGCGGGATCTTGCAGCAGCGCGCTCGGCGATTTATCAACAAGATCTTCGACGTTATCACAGCCGCCGGGTTAAAACTAGAACCTTTCAAGAAGGTGATTTGGTGCTCCGGCTCATCCAGGATCAGACTGATATGCATAAGTTATCCCCCCTTGGGAAGGACCCTTTGTGGTCAGCAAAAATCTGCACAACGGATCCTACTACCTCATTGATGTTCGAGAGCATGAAGACTCACGTCAATCGGAGGAGGAGACAAAGCGGCCATGGAACATAGCTCTCCTTCGGCCTTACTATACTTGAAGCCATAGGCTTTTTCACCTGTACATAGTTATGACAGTGTATACCATATAATAAACCAGAGCCTCCGTTATAAGCGGGGTATCTTTTCTTTCTTATATCATGTGTGCTTTTACAAGTTAACGGACAAAGCGGAGTCTTTGTTAAAGCAGATTTAGCAACTGCATAAAGATAAAGAAAATCACTAGGGGGCTTGGTCATGTTTGAACCACAGCTACACCTCTTGATAGGCATTTCAGCCACACAAGGAAAAATTTGTGGAGCCAAAGAGAGTATTGTACACTGTACAAACTCAAACATAGGCACACACTGAGCATCGCTCACAAAGTTACTTGGGGGCTTTTTTTGCAAAGCAACAAAGAGTTTGAAAGGACCCTCGTAATTGGCTATCAAGCCACGGCTTGGAAACCTGGTGTATTCACCTAAAACCCCGAGTTAACCTGCCTTCATCAAGTAAGCCACTCCTATCCAGGTAATCCTGGCATGACCCATCGAACGTTTGACAAGTCAATCTTTTACAGACCCTGAACTTGTCATAGTTAAAACGATGATTTGTTAATTGGAGGCCCATCTTAAAAGGCTTTGTTAAATGGTTTAACTCCGAGGCTTGGCAGCCCATGAAACGCCTCGATTTGGAGCCTGGCAGCTCGTAAAAAGCCTCGCATATTTTCCTATTTGAATTTTGTTTGTTGACAATCATAAGTATTTTTTGATAAACCGGCATCCTTGATCCGGCTTGCTTTCCAACCACCAGCTGTTGGCTCATGGTCAGTTATAAACCGGTGGTCACTGACCCGGTATGGTTTGACTAAATCACTAGTGTTATGAAGAAAATCTGGTAGGTATACCGGTCCGGTTTAATAGATAGACCAGAATTATGAAGATGAGATTATCAAACGTATCGGGTTGGTGTTAAACACCTTTGCTGTATACACGTTTGCTCACTCAATGAGGTATGTTCTGTACATTATTTTTTGTACAAACATTTGATTATTCAACTCAAGTACTATATACTTCTTGGATATTATGACATGTTTAGCGGTAAACCGCTAGACACTTTTAAGTTTTTTGTACCCGGGAAGGCAAGTCATCATGGACTATGCATAAAATATATCCTGAAGGGCGGCACAGATTGTCACAAAGGGCTATGAAGCATGCTCGATGGCATGGCAGAAAACAAAGTTTCAGCTATCCTATTACATGAAGCTTTAAATCGGCTCAACAGTGCCATTGTTTTTCACAGTAGCCATATAAACCGGCGACCGGATCAGGACTCTTCATCACGACGGTTTGACGGTTGCGGATCAGTTGGTGTACGCACTTGTTCATCCCTCCCAGTCGCTGGAAATCAGCCATTGACCAATCGATTCCGGTTAAAGCTTGGAATACTGCTTCTTCATGGATAAGATCAGAAGGGTTAATATCAAGGGCATAAGTGTGCTTACGAATCAGAGGCACAAGTTCTTCGACTTCATGGATCTCAGCCGGCTGTCTTTTCCCTTCTGCATCATAAAATGGTTGAAAATGGGACAAATCGGTATCTTCAGCTAATTTGCTGGCCGCTGGCCGCATCTATTTGGTCAACCGCCGAAGATCATCATTGTCAAAATTTGAACCATCTTCTTTAACGCCTGGATACCCTTTAATGATATCCTCTGCTTCAAGATCTGGAATCCAGGCCTTGGCTCGAATAAGGGCAGTTAATGCTCCAGCTCTTGCAGTGGCTCTTTTCAACTCGGCAATACGTGCCGGTAACATGCCCAGCTTCTCAAGGGTTTCCTTAATCAACGTTGGCGCCGGTTTGTTATAAGCTGCTGTACTAATAGCTCGCTGAGATCCAGAGTATAGCTGCTCAACCAATGTATATGCCGCTTTGAGCTTCATCCGCATATCTTCACCAAGATGAGTGATCCGAGTTCCTGCCAAAGATTTTTTTTTCAACATCGTGGTCAGTTTTAAGATTCATTGATTGATGCAACATACATAAGCAGATACTTACCAAAGATAGCAGAGGTCATATCATTGATTTGGCGCTTCAAACCGGCTAGTTCTTCAGCCACCGGTTTCAGGGCTTCCTCGGCATCTATGGCTCTTTTGGTCAAACCGGCTTTTTCGGTTTCCCATGCAGCACGATCTTGATTGAAGGATTCTTCCAATTTTTTCCATTCCGGCTAGGGCCTGGGTCAGCTCCTCTTTGGCTTTTGCAGCTTCGGCTTGTTGTGACTTCACATTTTCTTGCAAGTCAGAGTTTTTGGCATCTTTGCTTCTCAGTTCAGCCTGCAACATTGAAGGTATGTTCAACAAAACAACATATATATATATGCACTAAGTATAAAGCATATAACAATTTATCCACTTCATACTTGGGGGCTAATGCTTATTTGCTCTCAAATACTACCTTCTATGCAAGTCTCCAGAACAATGCAAGCATTATCCTTGACACTTGGGGGCTAATGTACGTTTGTTCTAAACTGGCGGTGTGGATTAAAAGCCGGATTAACTTACCAAGTTAAACCGGCCTTTGGGGGCTATGCTACAGAACGTTATCTAATTTTTCAAACATGAGTTTTATCTATGATTGAAGACACGCCTTGGCAAGGATTAATGATGGGATGCTTAAAGTGTTACAAAGACCCGGTTTATGATTGACAATCATAAAACGGCTCTTGGGGGCTACATGGAATAGTATTTCAGCTATTAATCAATGTGCAAGGGAGAAGAATTTACCTCATATCGTTCTTTCATCAAATTCACCAAACCGGCTTCATAATCCCGGTTTGAGTGCAGACGGTTCAAGAAGCCAGAATGAAGCTCATCAGCGTTAAGATGAGCATAGTTTGATAAGCCGCTGCTCCATTTACCTTTATCCCTGGCAATTTGCTCTTCTTTGGCACTATGCTGAGCCAAAATGACAGGATGACCAGGAGAACTGTGGCCTACTCCAGTAATAATAATGTCATCGCCTTGGCCTTCAGGATTTTGGGCGGATGATGATGGAATTTCAGTGTCTTTCATTGGATTAGCCCGGTTTGGTTCTGCTGGTTCAGCATCAGGGGCGGCAGGCTCAACATCTGTGGGTTCGTCAGTATGTTGGCCGTCAAGGGGCGGATCATCCAAAGTTGTTTCAGGATGGAGGCCTTCCGGTTCACCTGTTTGCTCCGGTTCACCTCTTGGTTCTTCTTCTTCAGCAACAGGGTCTTCTGGCGGATTGGTGACCCGACCTTTCTTGCTGGGTCCGGCTTTGGCCCTGTAAACAGAATAAAAAGGGTTAACATCCTGTTCAAAAGATGTAGGGCGCATTGAAAGGAAAGATTTTTCGTAACTCACCCAACCTCAGTTTTCAAAGGGGGGAGTTGAGTTGCTGTCGATTCACCAGAAGAGGAAGGAGGTGTCACCTGATAATTTGAATTGGACGGATTAAGAGGCTGTCTGAAATAACCTGCCTTGGGGTAAGAATGGTCAGAAGTAGGAGAGACCTCAGACCGATGCTTCCGAACCGGAGTATCAGGTAAACCGGTAGAGGTGACCTGTTGGCCACTGTGCCGAGTTGTCTGGCGAGCCTCATGCTATTGAGTCTTCAAAATAAATGTTGGATCCAAGTGAGCAAGAGGATGAGAAAAGCTTACTTTCCGGATTGTTTGGCGAGTTTTTTGTGTTGGCATAGAGTCTGAACCGGAGGAAAGGGTAATTACCTCTACGTCCTCAGCCTGACTAGCTTCGGCCTCCTCCCGAGGAAGATCATTGTTAACAACATGCATAAAAAGAGAGCCAAGTGAGTCAAGTTCTACCTCAACTTCTGGGTCATCAGTATCATCATCAAGTTCCATAGTAATCCGGCCAGCCGTTTTCCGCTTTGATGTCCATTTTACGGCTTTGGTCTTCGGGCGGGTTGGTCTGGCCACTTTATCTCCAATTGGCTTTGCCGCTTTCTCTATGGATTTTCGTTTCCAGAAAGGGTCATCACCCTATACATATAAAGAAGAAGGGTTACAACTTGTATAAGTCAAAGATATTAGAGATGAAGAGGAAGTGTAATGCTTACAGCAGGCGGTTTGTTCTTGGTGTAGAAGGGATTCAGACCGGTTTGACTACAGACTAGTTCTGATTCATTCAGAATTTTCTTTACTCCTTAAGTAACTTCGTCCTCGGATAATTGGATGTTGCAGTGGCGTTGAGGATCGTCAACCTCACCGGTATTTTCGCACGTTAAACCGGGACGCCGGCTTAGCGGCAAGATACTCCAGGATATCCAACATCGTACAAAATCCACACCTGTTAAACCGTTTGCCATAAAGGCCCGGAGCTTGGCGATTTGAGGAGTGTATTTTGCCCTTTCCGAGGAGCTTAGGCGTTGTGGCATTGGGTGAGTATTGGATAATCTATGATCTCGGAAGCCGGGGAGGGGATTCTCATCTTCAGGCAAAGTGTCTCTGCAATAGAACCATGTTTGGTTCCATTCCTTTGGGTGGCTATGGTGTTTGGCATGAGGAAATTCCACTTCTTTCCGCTTTTGAATTGAGACACCACCAAGCTCTGTATTCGGGCCATTCACAAACTCTGTGCGCCGGTTTAAGTGAAAGAAATCCCAGAACAATTCTGCAGTTGGTTCTTCCTGTAAATAGGCTTCACAGAAGACTTGGAAATTTAATAAGTTGGAGACTGAATTGGGACCAATATCTTGTGGATGCAGTTGGAAGCTGGCAAGCACATCTCGATAAAATTTTGACCCTGGCAGTTTGAAACCACGGTCTATATGGTCAACAAAGATTACCACTTCGCCTTGTCTTGGGGTTGGAGGATTCTCAGTTCCTAGGGCTCACCATTTGATCTCAGTTTTCTTAGGCAGAGAGCCGATGCTAACCATCTCATCCAGTTGAGCCTCCGTAACCCGGGAACGAGCCCAGTTGCAGGCAGTGAATTGTTTGGCCATTGCAAAGCGAACAAACTGAAAATGAAAGGCCGGTTTATAAATTATGCATGATCACACACAAGAGACAAGGGAGTAAGAAACGTACTGATATAATAAATGGTACAACCCGGAGACTAGTATAATGAGAAAGAAGGTAATGCTAGCGCAGGATTGATCAGACACTGTTAAACCAGAGCGTAATTATGAAGGTAACATGCTCTTCCGGTTTATCAGAGGGCTAATGGCATAGACTATTTATCCAATGTCAAATCGCTTATATTGGTGCAAGGAGAAACAGATCTGACAGTGATGTATAAAATTTTCGGATCTAGAGATAATACAGAAAAGCAAAAATAATTGGATCTTAAAGGGGTGCAGAACTGAAGCAATTTTTGACAGACAGATCAGTTCTTTGTGCATAAAGATTTGTGATGATCATGGTAGGTAAGCTACGGTAAGAGATGTATCAAGCATGAAGTGTCCATCTATTAAAGGAAGAACATGGAAGAATAGCACTGATGAACTTCGGAAGAACTGCGAGGAATATCGAAACCCTAGAAGAGATCTATGGTGAAAAAAGCAGAGAACTTACCGGAGCTAGTGAGGAAGCGGAAGGGCGCCGTAGTTCTCTGGTGCGTTCAGAGCGATGCAGCGGCCGAGGTCGGAGCAGAAACAAACGTTGACGGTGACGGCGGAGTTCCAGAGGCTGAGCGGCGTGAGGAAGACGATGCGAAGAGGCACGGGGGGAAACGATGAAAATGATCCCTCGGTCCTATTTATAAGGCAAAGTGAAAAATGGCAAGTGCGGGAATTGAGGAGTCCAAAAAATGGATAAGTCAATAAAGGTGTCGCCTCGATAACTGGATATATATTAAATGAAGGAAATCTCAGGATGGTTTATCAGGATGGTTCTCAACAGATGGATGATGTCAGGATGGTTTATCGTAATTTTGAAGTATGACATCACGGTGGTTTACAAGATCAAAAATGAAGACAAGAGAGAAGATTTTTTCTAAAGTGTGGAAGATTGACATGAACAAGTTCAAACCAATCTGGGGCCTAATGTTGGGTATATTACTACTGGAGGTAAACCAGCCTTATGTAGCCGGGTTGACTCTTTGAAGATTAGAAGCCTATGAAGATGTAAAGATGCTAGCGCTTTATAGAGGGCCCAAAGGCGAGTTACAGTATGTAAATGTAAAATGACCTAGTCATGTAACTTGTACAGTAAGATAGAAAGAGAGAGGCCGAACCGGATACGTTTATAAACCGGCTTCAGGACTTTGTAGCCCAGTGGGCGTCAACCTATGTATATAAAGGGACAACTCGGCCGCGGTTTAGGGACAAACAACAACAACTTGAAAGCCAGACAAAGCGGATTCGCTCCCTGGCCTTCGAAACCCTAGCAATACCAATCACAACTAGACGTAGGCTTTTACCTTCATCGAAGGGGCCGAACTAGTATAAACTCCCGTGTCCCCTTGTCCGGTTTAACCCCTTTTAAGCTAACCCGTTGCGATGGCTCCACAACTAAGTCCTTTCACGAGGACATCTGCCGTGACAAACCCACGACAGGTGGCGAGGGAAAAAACCATGGCTACCGAAGAGAAGTTGGCCATAGTCGAGAAGCTTCAGTAGGAGAATAAATCGTTGAAGACTGCTGCTGGGGAAGCGAAGAATGAGATCACCGGGCTGAAAAAGTGACAAGCCGAGTGGGATGACAAGTGAAAGACCCAGGCGAGTTCTTTCGAGCAGGAGAATAAGACTTAGAGCAAGAAGATTGCCCAACTTACTCAGAAGAGGCACTCTCTGGAGAACTACATAGAGGATTTCACTAAGGAGATGTGCACCAAGCTCGAAGGTATTTTATACTGTCCGGTGAACTTTGTTTTTGAGTGAACCTTGTTTGCACATGATGACCTTTGTCATAATTTTTTGGCACAATACTTCCATGATGTCGAGCAAGGAGACCTTCATACTCTGTTGTATTGTTGGTTGCCTCTTCCCAGGAAAAAATGCATCTGGACGACGTACTTCAAGTGCTCCCCGGAGGGGGCGACAAGAAGCACGCCAGCTCCTAGACCTTACAGGGAAAAGGCACCGTCGAAATACATAATCCATTCTTGGGGCGATTCCTTGCCAGAGACAACTGTCTTTGGCACTTCCTCATCAGGGGTTGGCGTCCATTCTGCAATAAACTCTGCCAATGCCCTGCTCTAGATTGCCGACATGCTCTCAAATTTCAAACCAAAACTGGATAACTCCAAAGCCCACTCCACTATTCTGCCGGTAGCCTTAGGGTTTCAAAATATCCTTTGCAACGGGAAACGAGTAACAACCATGATCTCATGGGCTTGGAAGTAGTGGCGCAGTTTCCTTGAGGTCATGATGAGACC
This sequence comes from Triticum dicoccoides, assembly GCF_002162155.2. Classification (NCBI taxonomy): domain Eukaryota; kingdom Viridiplantae; phylum Streptophyta; class Magnoliopsida; order Poales; family Poaceae; genus Triticum; species Triticum dicoccoides. The sequence goes on from NC_041382.1 coordinate 339,543,230, forward strand.
AAAGATCAACTTTTGCACGCCAGAGTACCTCGATGTAGCCCCCTGCAAGAAGGAGCTGACGAAGTACACTAGGTGCTGCACCACTTTCTTCCTTGTCGTGTCCTTGGGGTTGCCCTTGCTGTCGTGCTCATTTCTGGCTTGATCCTTCTCTGGCTCTACCGGTTCTTGCTCACTTTCTTCTCCATCCACTTCTCGCTGCACTACCAAGGCTACGCTAACCACTTGCTTGGTGGCTGCTAAGTATAGCAGCAACGACTCTTGTGGCTTGGGAGCGACCAAGGTGGGCACAGAGGACAAGTAGGCCTTTAACTCTTGCAAAGCCGCATCTGCTTTCGGAGTCCACTTCATGGGTCCTGCTGAAGGAAATATGCCCTAGAGGCAATAATAAAGTTGTTATTTATATTTTCTTATATCATGATAAATGTTTATTATTCATGCTAGAAATGTATTAACTGGAAAATTAGTACATGTGTGAATACATAGACAAACAGAGTGTCACTACTATGCCTCTACTTGACTAGCTCGTTGAATCAAAGGTGGTTAAGTTTCCTAACCATAGACATGAGTTGTCATTTGATTAACGGGATCACATCATTGGAGAATGATGTGATTGGCTTGACACATTCCTTTAGCTTAGCACTTGATTGTTTAGTATTCTGCTATTGCTTTCTTCATGACTTATACATGTTCCTATGACTATGAAATTATGCAACTCATGTTTACCGGAGGAACACTTTGTGTGCTACCAAACATCACAACGTAACTGGGTGATTATAAAGTTGCTCTACAGGTGTCTCCAAAGGTTCTTGTTGGGTTGGCGTATTTCAAGATTAGGATTTGTCGCTCTGATTGCCGGAGAGGTATCTCTGGGCCCACTCGGTAATACACATCACTATAAGCCTTGCAAGCATTGTAACTAATGAGTTAGTTGCGGGATGATGTATTACGGAATGAGTAAAGAGACTTGCCGGTAACGAGATTGAACTAGGTATTGAGATATCGACGATCGAATATCGGGCAAGTAACATACCGATGACAAAGGGAACAAACGTATGTTGTTATGCTGTTTGACCGATAAAGATCTTCGTAGAATATGTAGGAGCCAATATGGGCATCCAGATTCCGCTATTGGTTATTGACCAGAGAAGTGTCTCGGTCATGTCTACATAGTTCTCGAACCCATAGGGTCCGCACACTTATATGAGTTATGTATGTTGGTGACGAATGTTGTTCGGAGTCCTGTATGAGATCACGGACATGACGAGGACTCCGGAATGGTCCGGAGGTAAAGATTCGGATGATATGGTTAGGCCAAGGGGTCAAGCCCACGGGGCTATAAGTCGGTGCAAAAGGAGTTTTGCGGAGGCCAGGGGGCCAAACGCCGAAGACCCTGGCGTCTGGCCCTAGGCCAGACACCGAGGCCCATGGTCTCTGGGCCAGATGCCAAGGATTGTGGCGTTTGGTCCTGGAGTCCGAGTGGGACTCTTGCCTTTCAGGAAAAACCGACTTTGAGGAGGCTTTTGCTCCAAGTTTCGACCCCAGGGCTCAGCATATAAATAGAGGGGCATGGCTAGCACCAAACACACATCAGGAAACACCAAGTCATGTGCCGGCAACCCCGTCCCTCTAGTTTATCCTCCGTCATAGTTTTCGTAGTGCTTAGGCAAAGACCTGCGGAGATTGTTCTTCACCAACACCGTCACCACACCGTCGTGCTGCCAGAACTCATCTACTACTTCGCCATTCTTGCTGGATCGAGAAGGCGAGGACGTCCTCGAGCTGAACATGTGCTGAACGCGGAGGTGTCGTACGTTCGGTACTTGATCAGGACGGACCGTGTAGGTCTATGACTACATCAACTGCATTGATAAACGCTTCCGCTTACAGTCTACGAGGGTAAGTAGACAACACTCTCCCCTCTCGTTTCTATGCATCACCGTGATCCTTGCGTGTGTGTAGGATTTTTTTTGAAATTACTTGTTACACCCTAGCTAGTTCATGCATTAGAGTGCTTGCATCACGTTTAAATTATCACAAACTTGGAAATGGGGATGACAGAACCCCCAACACCCCCCTGAAACCAACTAGGGTTTACTAAAAATATTTTCAATGAACCTGAAATGCCCTTCTAAAATGTTCATCATCTTTGCCTTGGTCCTAAACCTCTAACAAAAATGGTGCTCAAATTTCTAGGTCATCTTAAGGTCACTGAATTAAATCATTAGTTATTTCAATTTGGGCATTTAAATGCTAATAAATATTTTAAATGCTCAAATAATCCTAAACTAAAATGTTCCATGTTGGATTTATTCCAAACAGTGGCCATGTCAAGTTTGGTGATTTTTGAAACTGCCTAGCCATTTTTAGAAATACAACAAACTTGCAGGAAATAAAACAAAACAGAATTAAATAAAGAGAAGGGCTTACCTGGCCACAGCCCACCTCCTGGCCCACCTGGCGGCCCTGCACTATGCTGGCCCGTGCCAGCCAGCTGCTTCCTACCGCCAGGCAGGGAGGCAAGAGGTGACGCCGACACGTGAGAGCTCGCCACCGCGCCACCTGCTTGTCGCTTCGCCCCTGGACACCTAGGCGAGCACCACGTCGCTGCCCCGACACCGCAGACACCTCGCTCACTCCTTTGTGTGTCTCTCTCTCGCCCTCTCCTCACCATGGCCGACGCTGCCGCGCCCGAGCCACCGTGAAACCCGCGTCCACCGTCGTCCCCGTGTCGCGTTGCCGTGTCCACGAGCTCTGCCGTCGTCCGCTTCGTCGAGCAGGCTGAGCCCCAAGCGCTCGCCTGCCCTGGAGTCACCTCTAACACCGTCTTCCCCAACTCCGGCCGCCGAGATCGTCGTCGCTGTTCCGACCGCACCAGCCTCTCCCCCGAGCTAACTCTGACGCCACCGCACTTGTCGTGAGCCTCTCCATCTAACCCCGCTCTATGTTTTCCTCCCTGGTACACCGTAGTCGCTGCCCCGTGGACGTCCAAACGCGCCGCCGCCAGCGCTCATCGCCGGTGGTGCTCCGGTGACCATATGGTCTCGGGCTTGTGCCCATTGCACCCCCCGCATCATGTAGGAGCCGTAGGAGCTAACGCCGCCCCGCCTAGGCCTGTACAGCAACGAGCCCGAGCTCGACCGAGCTTCGGCCGCCGCCGAGCTCGTCGCCGGCGCCACTGCAGCCACTCCCCGGCTGCGCCACCACCATAGTTGGATGCGGACGAGCGTCCGCATCCCGTAGCTGTGCTCCGCACGCCAAACGGCGCTCTATAGGCGAATCCCGCAGCTCACCGCCGCGTCTGGACTCGCCGGCGGCTAAACACCGCCGAGGTTGACCCCGCTGACTGTGTTTGACTCTGGGTGGGCCCAGTTTGACCCTCTTGGGTCTATGACAGGTGGGACCCGCCTGCTAATTAAGATAGGATTAGGACTAACTAAAAATTTGTTAAACTAATGACACTGACACGTGGGACCCACTGGTAAGGTTTGACCTGGACCGTCCCCGTTGACTTCTGACGTCACCCTGACGCAATGCTGACACAGTAATTCGATTACTGGATTTATTTTTATACAGGAAATTCCAAAAAATGTTCTAAACTTCAGAAATTCATAGAATTTAATCTGTAACTCCAAATGCAAAGATTTATATATGAAAAATGATCAAAAAAATCCAATCTTCCCATCTGTAATGGTTTCATGCATGTCAGAACACTTTAACCTTGCTGTTTAAGTGAAACAAGCTAATGCACTAATATGACTTCATATCATGAGTTTTTATTTGAATCTATGATTCAAATGGACTCAAACCAACCTATTTTACAATGCATTAGTCAAAATACACCCATATTGCCATGTCATAGCATGCATCATATTGTTGCATATTGCCATGTGATGATTGTGTTCCGTTGTGTATTTCGTGGTAGGTTCTGCCTCCGAGGATACCTATGAATATCCGACTAAAGGGCTACCACTCCATCAGGCAAGCAGCCCCATTGATCATATCGATGCAATCCCATGTTCTCGCCCCTGCTCTCATTTACTGCATTTAAGGCAACAATGTTTCAAACTGTTGTGTGCTGCGGTAGTTGAACCCTTTTCCTCTGCATGACCTGCCATTGCCATAGTAACTAGATGAAACCCACTATCATGTGTAGGAGTTGATGGAGCCATGTTTGTGTTTCCTACCTTGCTATGCCTGCTATGCTTAGAGTTGTGTCAGGTTTGGTTCATCTGGGTGATGGGCTAGAGTGAAATGAATATGTCGGTAATGTGAGTGATGTGTTGAACAAGATTTGGTAAAGGTATCCATGAGAGACCATGTAGGATTACATGGTGGGTTGTTTCATTGGAACCGTCCTTAAGCACCAAGATCTGTATGTGTGATTTAAGAACCAACTACTACCATGCATTGGGCCCGAAACCAATGGACCCTCTCGGCTTCTAACCACCCTAGTCCTTTGTCCAGGAGTTGCAACTAGTTTCTGGTGTTTATAGGATATGTAGCGCTGACCCTAGGGGTGGGCTATGATGCGGTAGATACACCATGGTCGGGTATGCCGAGCGCCCGTTTGGTGTCTCGGAACCCTATACACATCGTTCGGGGCCGTATGTGGAAATCTCAGCCGGACTCCCTGCGGATGGAACCTGGATAGGCGATAAACCTGGACTAGAAACTTGAGTGTTTAGGTAGGCCGTGGCCGACACCCTCATTGGGCTTCCGCTTGAAGGTTGCCGAGTACATGTCATGTAAACGACGATAAGTGGTGAGAGCGTGTAGGAAGAAGTACACCCCTGCAGGGTTAACATCATCTATTCAAATAGCCGTGTCCGCGGTAAAGGACTACTTGGTTGCCTATACAGTTCATAGACAAGTAAATGGATACTCCTAAAAGCCTCAAGACAAGTGTGAGTGTCGTGGATGGGCCTTCCGTACAATAACGGAGGAGGATCCACGGTGTTGTATTGTTATGGTGAGTAGTGGATTCGTGTGCACAAAACATTTAGAATTTGCTGTCTCGTAGGATAACTTAGCCAAGATTCAAAGCTGGCTTGCTGCAATAACCCCACTATCCCTATTGAGAATGTTGCATGTATAGTAGGATCTGTTGTAAGACTTGTTGAGTACCTTTATACTCATGTTTGCTTAATTACTGTTGCAGAAGAGAACACCACCCCTCCGATGGGTTCTATGTAGATCTCGACATTGATGAGTGACTTGCCACCTAGGTGGTGATCCTGAGCCATGAAGGGCCTTGTAGATAGACAGGCTTCGTCAAGCCTTCTTGCTTTCTAGTTGTCTGTACTCAGACAAGTTTGCTTCGGCATATGCTTGTATGTTTGTATGAATTGAGTGTCGGGTCGTGCGACCCCTACCTGTATGAACATATGATGTATGGCTCTCTAGAGCCTTCTAAATAAAGTACTTTGAGTTGTGGAGTTTTGTTGTGATGCCATGTTGTATTTACACATATCGAGCATATTGTGTGTATGTTTGAAATGCTTGGTATGTTCGGGATCCGACAATCTAGTTGTTTATCCTTGGTAGCCTCTCTTATGGGGAAATGTAGTCTTGTGCATCCATGAGCCATAGTAGTCTGCTACAGCCCGGTTCACCAGAGTCCTGCTAGCCCAGCACTACTGCTCCGGAACACTTGACTGGCCGGCATGTGATTCACTTTGTTCCTGTGTCTTTCCCTTCGGGGAAATGTCACGCGGAGACATCCGGAGTCCTGTTAGCTTGCTACAGCCTGGGTTCCCGGAGTCCTGTTAGCCCAGTTGCTACAGCCCAGATTCATACGCTTTTGACCGACATGTTCGATGTTGATTCATGTATGTCTGTCCCCGTAAGTTAGTGCCACTTTGGGTTCACGACTAGTCATGTCGGCCCGGGTTCTCTGTCATATGGATGCTAGCAACACTATCATATACGTGAGTCGAAAGGCGCAAACGGTCCCGGGCCATGGTAAGGCAACACCCGTGGGAATACCATGGGTGAGGTCGCAAAGTGATATGAGGTGTTACAGGCTAGATCAGTGTGACTTGGAATCAGGGTCCTGACATTACTACGTTCCCCAACAGTGGCATCCGAGCCTGTTTTTATGCGTGGATGTTATATGCACGAGTAGAACACAAGTGAGTTGTGGGCGATACAAGTCATACTACTTACCAGCATGTCACACTTTGGTTCGGCGGTATTGTTGGATGAAGTGGCTCGGACCGACATTACGCGTACGCTTACGCGAGACTGGTTCTACCGACGTGCTTTGCACATAGGTGGCTGGCGGGTGTCAGTTTCTCCAACTTTAGTTGAACCGAGTGTGGCTACGCCCGGTCCTTGAGAAGGTTAAAACATCACTAACTTGACGAACTATCGATGTGGTTTTGTAACGCCCTCGATGCGGCTATATCTCCTACGTGTTGAAGCATGACTTAGAGGCATAACCGCATTGAAAGCAATGTCGCAAGTGAGGTAATCTTCACAACAACCCATGTAAATAAATAAAGGGGAAAGGTACATAGTTGGCTTACACCCACCACATCACACAAATACATAAATAAGTCATTACATTCATCCAATACACTCAGGGTCCGACTACGGTACCAAAATAAAGATCAACCCCCAAATGCGAAAAAGTCCCCGATCGCCCCGACTGGGCACCACTACTGATCATCTGGGAAGGACACATAGTAACGATGAGAGTCTTCATCAAACTCCCACTTGAGCTCGGTCATATCATCTGGAACGGTATCATCGGTCCCTGCATCTAGTTTTTGAAAGGAATCTGTGAGTCACGGGGACTCAACAATCTCACACCCTCGCGATCAAGACTATTTAAGCTTATAGGTAAGGCAAAGGTATGATGTGGAGTTGCAGCAAGCGACTAGCATATATGGTGGCTAACATAATCGCAAAAGACAGCGAGAAGAGAAGGCAAAAGCACGGTCGAACAAACTATGATCAAGAAGTGATCCTAGAACAACCTACGTCAAACATTACTCCAACACCATGTTCACTTCCTGGGACTCCGCCGAGAAGAGACCATCACGGTAACGCACGCGGTTGGTGCATTTTAATTAAGTTAAGTTTCATGTTATCTACAACCGGACATTAACAAATTACCATCTGCCCATAACCGCGGGAGCGTCTTTCGAAAGTTCAAATCCCTGCCGGGGAGTCCCAACTTAGCCCATCACAAGCTCTCACGGTCAACGAAGGATATTCCTTCTCCCAAGACATTCCGATCAGACTCGGCATCCCGGTTACAAGACATCCTCGACAATGGTAAAACAAGTCCAGCAACACCGCCCGAATGTGCCGACAAATCCCGATAGGAGCTGCACATATCTCATTCTCAGGGCACACTCAGATTGTCCAAACTTCCGGTAGGCCAACCCAGAGTTGCCCCTGGTGTCCACCGGCGGCTGAAGAGGTGGACCAACACTCAGAGGAGCACTGGCCCGGGGGGGTTTAATAAAGATGACCCTTGGGCTTCGGAAACCGAAGGGAAAAATAGGCTAGGTGGCAAATGGTAAAACCAAGGTTGGGCATTGCTGGAGGAGTTTTCTTCAAGGCGAACTGTCAAGGGGTTCCCATTATAACCCAACCGTGTAAGGAACGCAAAATCCGGGAACATAACACCGATATGACGGAAACTAGGGCGGCAAGAGTGGAACAAAACACTAGGCATAAGGCCGAGCCTTCCACCCTTTACCAAGTATATAGGTGCATTAATATAAACAAGATAATATTGTGATATCCCAACAATAAACATGTTCCAACAAGGAACGATCTCCAATCTTCACCTGCAACTAGCAATGCTATAAGAGGGGCTGAACAAAGCGGTAACATAGCCAAACAACGGTTTGCTAGGACATGGTGGGTTAGAGGCTTGACATGGCAATTTGGGAGGCATGAAAAGCAAGTGGTAGGTATCATAGCATAGGCATAACAAAAGAGCGAGCATCTAACAAGCAAAGATAGAAGTGATTTCGAGGGTATGGTCATCTTGCCTGCAAAGTTTTCAGAGTTGCCTTGATCCTCGTAAGCGAACTCAACGGGCTCCTCGTTCACGAACTCGTCTCCCATCTCTACCCAAACAAGAACAACAAGCAAAAGGGGAAACAATCAACCACGTGCAATGCTCAAGCAACATGATGCAAACATGGTATGATATGCGGGATGCGATATGTGATGCATATGCAAGATTTGCAAAGGAATGATTGAACCTGGCCTCAACTTGGGAATCCAAGAGTGCCACTGTAAAGGGGAGTTGATTTCGGTTGAAATCGATATAAAGATCACCGGAATCGGATGCACGGTTTGGAAACAGCAAGCAAAACAAATATGGCACCGGTCTACGATAAACAGCAAGTAGCCATCTAAAAGCATCAAGATAAATATGCTACAGCACTCAAATATGGCAACAAAATACATGGCAGGGATCCACTCATGATGCTTGACAAAAGATGAACACGGAGCTATGGCTAATTCACTCATTAACAGGTTAAAACAAGCACGGAAAAAGTGCAAATGATAACAGGTTTCAGACTTCGTGAAATTAACAGCACATCAGGAATTTATCAGCAGGAAGCAATCTTTCGAGCATGAAAACTACATGCTACAGGAACATATCATGGCAAAGCAAGGCATGGCATGAAGCTACTCTAAGCATATAACAAAAGTTCCTTAGTGACCTTGAGCCAAAAGGGATCAAAAAATACATTTGCAAGCATGTGAACATAGCAAAAACATAAACAGATTCAGACTTAGTGAAAAACTGGAGTATGTAAACAGATTAACAAGTAGGCATGTTTACGAGCTCGATGCACTCACTACAGAGCATTGCATGACAATCTAAGCATACACCCATCAAGAAGACGTGGCATAGAAGCAAGACATGGCAAGAACAACAACAAAGCATGCACGGATTAATAGCAACATCCTTGGCAAAATCGCTAAACATGTCAACAATCTGCCAGGAACATTTTATAGCAAAACTAGAGCTCGATTGACTCAAGCTAGGTTGCTCCATAATTGCAAACAAAGGCATGGATGGATAGAGCACCACAATATTAACAAAACATCCTTACTGATAATCCTCAAAAGAGGCACATATCACTAGGAAACAACAAGAACATATGGCATAAAAGTAAAAACAGGACAAGGACTTAGTGAAATTCTAAGTCCTTGAAATCAGCATCATCGAGTAAGCTACTTTGCATGCTTGTGCTAGTCACCACAAGGATCACAAAAATACATGGCACACACCCCTGTAAATATGGCATGGCATTTAACAAAACACATGTAGAGCTCAGGATCATAGCATGCACACATTAATCATGGTAAAAATCACAAAAGGCCATTTGCTGAAACAGATATTAAATATTCCTCACATAGCCCTCTTCCAACAGCATTTCGGGCATCAGGATGAGCTTAAACGAAAAAGACGCAGTGATTTGAAATGATGTACTCGTCAAGACGAACATTTTGATTTGCTACACGCACGAATCGGAGCTACGGATGCAGAGTTATGGCATGTCAAAGTATGCAAGAAAATTAGGGTTTCGGGGATAAAGGTCAACCGCAGATCTCAGATCCAGATCAAATGTAGCTGTGCGCGATTCACGAGGTTTGCCGGAGAGTCGCCGGACTTGAAGTTCCGAGGAGGAGGAAGGAGAGGGAGCCGGATCCGGGGCGCGAGGGCAGCGGAGGAGCTCCGGGCGGCGAGGTTGGATGCGAGCCGCGGCGCGGGGGCGTCGGGCTCCGGCGGCCGGAGCTGCTGGGTCGGGTCGCCGGTGACCTTGCGCGGCGGCCGGAGGGCGCCGGCAACGGAGAAGAAGGCGGCGGGGTGAAGGCGCGGGCTGCACTGGGCGAGGAAGGCGCGGGCGGCGGCTCCCTGGGCCGCGGGGGCCCCGAGCGGGCTCAGCGGGCCGCGGGCGTCGGCGACGAAGTGGGCACCGGGCGGGACACGTGTCTCGTGGAGATTGACCGAGGGGAAGCTGGGCGGACACGTCCGGCCGTCCGAATCTCGTCCGGCGGCGGCGGGTGGAGTTTTTAGGGTTTCGTCCGTGATTTCGAATGAGGGGGGTCTTTATATAGAGGTAGAGGGATCTAGGAAGCTCCAAATGAGGTGCGGTTTTCGACCACGCGATCATGATCGGACGCTCTAGATGATGGAGGAGGTTTATGTGGGTTTTGGATCAGTTTGGAAGGGTGTTGGGCTGCAACATACACGAGGCCTTTTCGGTCCCTCGGTTAACCGTTGGAGTATCAAACGAAGTCCAAATGGCACGAAACTTGATAGGCGGTCTACCGGTAGTAAACCAAGGCCGCATGACAAGTATCAGTGCAATCCGGAAATGTTTAACACACACACGAAAAGAGGTAGAAAGGACCACCAAAGGACATAGGAGCGCCAGAATGCAAAACGGACAATGGGGGAAATGCTCGGATGCATGAGACGAACACGTATGCAAATGCAATGCACATGATGACATGATATGAGATGCATGACAAAGACAACAACACACGGAGACAAAAACACGACAACGAGGAAATAAAATAACTTAGGCCGGAAACGGCAAGAGTTGGAGTACAGATAAGGTAAATTACATCCGGGGTGTAACAACACTCCACCACTACGAAAGGATCTCGTCCCGAGATCTAGGACTGGAAAAACTCAGGGTACTTAGAATGGAGGTGATCCTCGTGTTCCCAGGTGGCTTCACGGTCGGAATGATGTGACCACTTGACTTTGAGGAATTTGATTGACTTGTTGCGAGTCTTGCGCTCAGTTTCTTCAAGAATAGCAACGGGGTCCTCACGATAAGACATGTCTTCTTGGAGATCAATGTCTTCGAAGTTGACGGTGCGGTCAGGGGTCTTGAAGCACTTGCGGAGTGGAGACACATGAAACACGTCGTGCACATTTGAAAAGTTGGAGGGAAGCTCAAGTTGATAGGCGAGATCGCCTCTCTTGCTGACGATCTTGAAAGGACCCACGTATCTAGGGGCAAGCTTCCCTTTGATACCGAAGCGACGAGTACCTTTTATTGGAGAGACGCGGAGTTAAACATGGTCTCCGATCTCGAAAGCCAAATCACGATGCTTTCTATCATAGTAGCTCTTTTGGCGCGATTGCGCGGCTTTGAGGTTATCACGAATGACTTTGCACATCTCTTCTGCCTCTGTGATCAAGTCATTGCCTAGAAGTTGATGTTCACCAGTCTCTGACCAGTTAATAGGAGTACGACACTTCCTGCCATAGAGAATTTCAAATGGGGCCTTGCCCGAACTCGCTTGAAAGCTATTGGTGTAGGAGAACTCGACATATGGAAGACAATCTTCCCACTTCATACCGAAAGATATAACGCAAGCCCTGAGCATATCTTCAAGAATCTGATTGACACGCTCGACTTGGCCACTAGTTTGAGGATGAAAAGCTGTGCTGAAACGGATGTTGGTGCACATGGACTTCTGAAAAGAATCCCAAAACTTCGAGGTGAAGATGCTGCCATGATCTGAAGAAATCAACTTCGGAATGCCGTGCAGAGAGACAATCCGGGAGGTATATAGCTCTGCCAATTGAGCTGCTATGATAGACTCTTTGATAGGAAGAAAATGAGCCACTTTAGTGAGTTTGCCAATGACAACGAATATAGCATCATTGCCACGCTTGGACTTTAGAAATCCCATCACGAAGTCCATCTCAATGTGGTCAAACTTCCATTCTGGAATGGCAAGAGGTTGGAGGAGACCAATTGGTCGTTGGTGTTCTGCCTTCACTCTTCTGCAGACATCACATTCATTCACGAACTGAGCAATATTGCTCTTCATTCGAGTCCACCAATACGACTGCTTGAGGTCATGTGTAACACCCCGGATATGATTTACCCATTATGTATTCCAACTCTTGCCGTTTCCGGCGTTAAGTTATTTTATTTTCTCGGGTTCGGGTTTTTGTCTCCGTGTGTTGTTGTTGTTGTCATGCATCTCATATCATGTCATCATGTGCATTGCATTTGCATACGTGTTCATCTCTTGCATTCGAGTATTTTCCCCATTGTCCGTTTTGCATTCCGGCGCTTCGTTCTCCTCCGGTGGCCATTTCTACCTTTCTTTCGTGTGTGGGGGTTAAACATTTCCGTATTGGACCGAGACTTGCCAAGCGGCCTTGGTTTACTACCGGTAGACCGCCTGTCATGTTTCGTACCATTTGGACTTCGTTTGATACTCCAACGGTTAACCGAGGGACCGAAAAGGCCTCCTGTGTGTTGCAGCCCAACACCCCTCCAATTTGGACCAAATCCCACCAAAACCTTCTCCATCATCTAGAGCGTTCGATCACGATTGCGTGGCCGAAAACCGCACCTCTTTTGGACTCTCCTAGGTCCCTCTACCTCTATATATAGACCCCCTCCTACAAATTCCGGATCTCCCCTTCCAAACCCTAAAAAAACGTCTCCGCCGCCACCGGACACGTCTGGACGGCGCCGGACGCGTCCGCCCGCTGCCGCCGACCTACCAGCAGCTGCCACATGTCCCCAAGGGGACCGCTTCGCCGCCCGCAGCCACCGGCCCGTGAGGGCCCGAGGCCGGCCCTTTCCTCCGCCCGACCGGGCCCTGAGCCCCCTCGCCCCGCGTCGCGTCTTCCCCGCGGCCGAGCCGCCTCACCCGGCCGGCGCCGCCGCCCGCCATTGCCGTCCGCCGCCGGATCCGCAACTCCGGCCGCCACCCACACCAGATCCGCCCGCCCACGGCGCCCCGCGCGCGCCGTCCTCCTCCTCAAGGCCGCCGCGCCGAATCCGTGGCTCCGGCGAGCCCCTCGCGGCCACTCCGGTCGGTCTCCTCCGTGCTCCGGCGAGCTCCGGCAACGACTCCGGCCATCTTCATTTTGCATGCTCCGGCGAGATCCGATCCAGATCTGGAAAACCCTAGGGGTTGACCTTTTTTTCACTAAGTTCCCAGATTATATTGCTATGTTCATCGCATCGTAACTCCGCATCCGTAGCTCCGTTTTGGGCATATAGCATATCAAAATGGTCGTCTCAGAGGGCACATCATTTCATATCATTGCATCATTTTCATTTGAGTTCAGCTTGATGCCCGAAATGCTGTTAGAAGAATGCTATTTGAGATATTTGTCAGATCTGCTGCTCCAATTAGATTTTTGTCATTTTTTCCATGATTATTGTGTGCATGATATTCCTATGAGCTCTGCATGTGTTTTGTTATATGTTTTGCCATATTTCCAGTGGTGCAACCCATGTATTTTTGTGATGTGTGTGGTGACTAGCACAAGCTTGCAAAGTGGTGCATTTGTTAATGCTGATTTCAGGGACTTAGCAATTCCACTAAGTCCTTGGTCTGTTTATCTCATTATGCCATATGTTCATGTTGTTTCCTAGTGATCCGTGCCTCTTTTCAGGATGATCAGTAAGCATGTTTTGTTAATCTTGTAGTGCTCTATCCATCCATGTCTTTGTTTGCAAGTATGGAGCACCCTAGCTTGAGTCAATCGAGCTCTACTTTTGTCATTTTGTGAATCTGGGCAGATTGTCTACTTGTTAGCAATTTTGCCGAGGATGTTGTAGTTGATCCGTGCATGCTATGTTATTGTTCTTGCCATGTATTGCTTGTATTTTGTGTATTCTTGATGGGTGTATGCTTAGATAGTCATGACTAGCTCTGTAGTGAGTACATCGAGCTCGTAAACATGCCTACTTGATATTTGTTTCAGCATGCTCTAGTTTTCTCTAAGTCTGAGAACTGATTATGTTTTTGCCATGTTCGCATGCTTGCAAATGTATTTTCTAATCCCTTTTGGCTCAAGGACACTAAGGGACTTTTGTTAAGCTCTTTGAGTAGCTCCATGCCATGCTTTACTTTGCCATGTTCAGGCCCTGTAGCGTATAGTTTTGATGCTCCAAAGAGTGCTATCTGATCTGAAATTCCAAACAAGTGTTAAATTCACTAAGTCTGAAATCTGTTTACCAAATGCATTTTTGCCATGCTTGTTTGAACCTGTTAATCGATGATTTGGCCGTAGCTCAGTGCTAGTATTTTGTTAAGCATCATGAATGGATTCCTGCCATGTATTTTGATGCTATGTTTCGGTGCTGTAGCATGTTCATCTTGTTGCATTTAGATGGCTACTTGCTGTAAATCGCAGAACGTGGCCATATTTGATTTGCTTGCCATTTCCAAACCGTAACTCCGATTCCGGCGTTCTTTATATCGTTTTCAAGAGATTTAATCTCATCTTTCCAGTGGCACACTTGTATTTCCAGGTTGAGGCCAGGTTCATGCATCTCTTGTCAAATCTTGCATATGCATCCCGCATCGCATCCCGCATAGCATACCATGTTTGCATCATGTTGTTTGAGTTGTGCACGTGGTTGATTGCGTTCCTTTTGCTTGTTTGTCTTGTTTGGGTAGAGCCGGGAGACGAGTTCGCTAATGAGGAGCCCGTTGAGTTTGCTTTCGAGGATCCAGTCAACTCTGACAACGTTGCAGGCAAGATGATCATACCCTCGAAATCACTTCTATCTTTGCTTTGCTAGATGCTCGCTCTTTTGCTATGCCTATGCTATGATGCCTACCACTTGCTTATCATGCCTCCCAAATTGCCATGTCAAACCTCTAACCCACCATGTCCTAGCAAACCGTTGATTGGCTATGTTACCGCTTTGCTCAGCCCCTCTTATAGCGTTGCTAGTTGCAGGTGAAGATTGGAGACTGTTCCTTGTTGGAACACTATTTACTTGTTGGGATTCCATTATATTGCTATGTTATCTTAATACATCCATATACCTGGTAAAGGGTGGAAGGCTCGGCCTCTCGCCTAGTGTTTTATTCCACTCTTGCCGCCCTAGTTTCCGTCATATCGGTGTTATGTTCCCGGATTTTGCGTTCCTTGCGCGGTTGGGTGATAATGGGAACCCCTTGATAGTTCGCCTTGAATAAAGCTTTTCCAGCAATGCCCAACCTTGGTTTTACTATTTGCCACCTAGCCTCTTTTTCCCTTGAGTTTCCGGAGCCCGAGGGTCATCTTATTTAAGCCCCCCCGGGCCAGTGCTCCTCTGAGTGTTGGTCCAAACTAGAGTCATGTGCAGCGCCCCCTCGGGGAAACTCGAGGTTTGGTTTTAGTTGTATGGAGCGCTCATCTGAGTGTGCCCTGAGAACAAGATATGTGCAGCTCCTATCGGGATTTGTCGGCACATTCAGGCGGTGTTGCTGGATTTGTTTTAACTTGTCGAAGTGTCTTGTAGAACCGGGATACCGAGCCTGATCGGAATGTCTCGGGAGAAGGTCTATTCCTTCGTTGACCGTGAGAGCTTGTCATGGGCTGAGTTGGGACTCCCCTGCAGGGATTGAACTTTCGAAAGCTGTGCCCATGATTATGGGCAAATGGGAATTTGTTAATGTCCGGTTGTAGATAACTTGAACCTTAATTTAATTAAAATGAATCAAATGTGTGAGTTACGGTGAAGGTCTCTTCTCGGCGGAGTCCGGGAACTGAACACGGTGTTGGAGTAATGCTTGCCGCAGGTTGCTCTCTTGTTACTGGTTCGCGCTTTGCTATCTCTTCTCGCTCTCTTTTGCGAATAGGTTAGCCACCATACATGCTAATCGCTTGCTGCAGCTCCACATATTTTACCTTGCCTTTCCTATAAGCTTAAATAGTCCTGATCGCGAGGGTACGAGATTGCTGAGTCCATGTGGCTCATAGATTACTATTAAACCAGATGTAGGGCCAGACGACTCCGTTCCAGATGACGCGTTAGAGCTCAAGTGGGAGTTCGATGAGGACTCACGCTGTTACTATGTTTCTTTCCCTGATGATCAGTAGTGTTGCCTAGTCGGGGTGATCGGGACCATGTCGCATGTTGGGTTTATCTTTTATTTTGGCGCCGTAGTCGGGCCTTGAGTGTTTGAATGATGTAATGCTATTTATGTACTTTGTGTGACGTGGCGAGTGTAAGCCAACTATGTTACTCTTCCCCTTATTATGTATTACACTGGATGTTGTGATGATTGCCTAACTTGCGACATTTCTTTCAATGCGGTTATGCCTCTAAGTCGTGCCTCGACACGTGGGAGATATAGCCGCATCGAGGGCGTCCCGGATGTTACTATCACGTTGGGCGACTACAAATTTCTAGCTTCTCCTATTGTTCTGGGCAACTCGGATATTGATCTTATTCTCGGAATGGATTGGCTTTCTAAACACAAGGCGCATCTTGATTGTGCAGCCAGGAAGATTCAATTGACTCATTCGTTTGAGGATGTAATTGTCTTTGCCACTCGTGATGATACAATCCGTCTGTTTTCTCTCAATGAGAAGGGTGAACTCGATGCCATCTCACAAATTCCAGTCGTTTGCGAATACCAAGATGTCTTTCCAGAAGAGCTTCCAGGAATGCCTCCGCACCGGCCAGTTGAATTCGCCATCGATCTTGAGCCTGGCACGGAACCTGTTTGCAAACGTCCTGAGAAGCTCGGACCTGAAGAGTTGAAGGAGCTGAAGAAGCAACTCGATATTCAAGAGAGAATGGGTCTCATCCGACCTAGTTCTTCTCCGTGGGGTTGTGGAGTTCTTTTTGTGAAGAAGAAGGATGGAACGGACCGACTTTGTGTTGATTACCGTCCATTGAACAAGAAGACTATCAAGAACAAGTACCCACTTCCCAACATCAACGAGCTGTTCGAACAACTCAAAGGTGCCCAAGTATTCTCCAAGCTTGATCTCCGTATGGGTTATCATCAGATTCGAATCCGTGAACAAGATATTCCCAAGACGGCTTTTAGGACAAGCTATGGTTCATATGAATACACTGTCATGTCTTTTGGCCTCCTCAATGCTCCTCGACTTTCTCTCGCATGATGAACTTCATCTTCAACGCCTAAACCAATGACTTCATTTTGGTCTATCTCGACGACATTCTAGTCTTTTCGAAGAACAAGGAAGATCATGCCAAGCATTTGCGTTTGGTGCTCGATAAGCTCAGGGAACACCAGTTCTACGCCAAGTTCTCCAAGTGCGAATTTTGGCTCGATGAGGTTCTTTATCTTGGTCATATCATCTGTGCCAAGGGCATTGCGGTGAATCCTGAGAAGGTGTATGCAATTGTGAATTGGGAACCTCCTAAGAACGTGAAGCAACTCCGTAGCTTCCTCGGTCTCGCAAGCTATTGTAGAAGGTTCGTCGAGAACTTTTCTAAGATCGCGAAGCCTCTCTCAAATCTTCTCCAGAAGCACGTCAAGTACGTTTGGTCTCTGGAGTGTGACATTGCTTTCAACACTTTGAAAGAGAAATTGGTCACTGCTCCAGTTCTGACTCCCCCTGATGAATCCAAACCGTATGAGGTCTTTTGTGATGCATCTCTCCAAGTTCTTGGTGCAGTTTTGATGCAAGAGAAGAAAGTTGTTGCTTATACCTCTCGCCAGTTGAAGCCCAATGAAAAGAACTACCCCACTCATGACCTCGAGTTGGCCGCAGTTGTGCATGCTCTTTTGACTTGGAGACATCTCTTATTGGGAAGAAAAGTGGACATCTTCACTGACCACAAGAGTCTCAAGTACATCTTCACTCAGCCTAATCTCAACCTCAGGCAGACTTGATGGGTCGAAATGATTCAAGAGTATAATCCGAGTATTGAGTATACTCTAGGCAAGGCCAATGTGATTGCTGACGCATTGAGCAAGAAGGTTTACTGCAACAGTCTGATTCTCAAGCCTTATCAACCCGAGCTTTGTGAAGCTTTCTGCAAACTTAATCTGCAAGTTGTTCCTCAAGATTTCCTCGCCAACCTTCAAGTCTCTCCTACCTTGGAAGATCAGATTCGCCAAGCTCAACTTCTTGATGCTATGGTGAAGAAGGTGAAGATTGGGATTGCCAAGAGCCAACCCAAGTACAAGTGCTACCGCCTTGATGACAAGGATACTCTCTTCTTCAAGGATCGTATTGTCGTGCCCAAAGGTGACCTTCGTAAAGTGATCATGAACGAGGCTCACAATTCTCTCCTCTCCATCCACCCTGGGAGTACGAAGATGTTTCAGGACCTCAAGCAGGCTTATTGGTGGACTCTAATGAAGCGCGAGATTGCTCAGTTCGTGAATGAATGTGACGGCTGCAGAAGAGTGAAGGCAGAACACCAAAGGCCAGCTGGTCTCCTCCAACCTCTTGCCATTCCAGAATGGAAGTTCGACCACATTGAGATGGACTTCGTGACTGGGTTTCCAAAGTCCAAACGTGGCAATGATGCTATATTCGTTGTTATCGACAAACTCACCAAAGTGGCTCACTTTCTGCCTATCAAAGAGTCTATCACGGCAGCTCAATTGGCGGAGCTCTATACCTCTCGAATTGTCTCGCTGCACGGTATTCCACAAGTGATCTCTTTAGATCGTGGCAGCATCTTTACCTCAAAGTTTTGGGATTCTTTTCAGAAGGCCATGGGCACCAACATCCGCTTCAGCACAGCTTTCCACCCTCAGACTAGCGGTCAAGTCGAGCGTGTCAACCAGATTCTTAAAGATATGCTCAAGGCTTGTGTGATCTCCTTCGGCATGAAGTGGGAGGATTGTCTTCCATATGCTGAATTCTCCTACAACAACAGTTTTCAAGCAAGTTCGGGCAAGTCCCCATTTGAAATTTTGTATGGCAGGAAGTGCCGTACCCCTCTCAACTGGTCTGAAACCGGTGAGCGTCAGCTTTTGGGTAATGACTTAATCACAGAGGCAGAGGAAATGTGCAAAGTCATTCGAGATGACCTCAAAGCAGCCCAATCCCGCCAGATGAGCTACTATGATAGTAAGCTCCGTGATTTGGCTTTCAAGATCGGAGATCATGTGTACCTCCGCGTCTCTCCTATGAAAGGTACTCGTCGCTTCGGTATCAAAGGGAAGCTTGCCCCTAGATAGTCGGGACCTTTCAAGATCGTCAGCAAGAGAGGCGATCTCGCCTATCAACTCGAGCTTCCTTCAAACTTTGCAAATGTGCATGACGTGTTCCATGTCTCTCAGCTCCGCAAGTGCTTCAAGACTCCTGACCACACAGTCAACTTCGAGGACATTGAGCTCCAAGAAGATCTCTCTTATCGTGAGCACCCCGTTGCTATTCTTGAAGAGACTGAACGCAAGACTCGCAACAAGTCAATCAAATTCCGCAAAGTCAAGTGGTCACACCATTCCGACCGTGAAGCCACCTGGGAACGCAAGGATCACCTACATTCTGAGTACCCGGCGTTCTTTCAGTCCTAGATCTCGGGATGAGATCCTTTCGTAGTGGTGGAGTGTTGTAACACCCCGGATATGATTTACCCATTATGTATTCCAACTCTTGCCGTTTCCGGCGTTAAGTTATTTTATTTTCTCGGGTTCGGGTTTTTTGTCTCCGTGTGTTGTTGTTGTTGTCATGCATCTCATATCATGTCATCATGAGCATTGCATTTGCATACGTGTTCATCTCTTGCATTCGAGTATTTTCCCCGTTGTCCGTTTTGCATTCCGGCGCTTCATTCTCCTCTGGTGGCCATTTCTACCTTTCTTTCATGTGCGGGGGTTAAACATTTCCGGATTGGACCGAGACTTGCCAAGCGGCCTTGGTTTACTACCGGTAGACCGCCTGTCAAGTTTCGTACCATTTGGACTTCGTTTGATACTCCAACGGTTAACCGAGGGACTGAAAAGGCCTTGTGTGTGTTGCAGCCCAACACCCCTCCAAGTTGGCCCAAATCCCACCAAAACCTTCTCCATCATCTAGAGCGTTCGATCACGATCGCGTGGCCGAAAACCGCACCTCTTTTGGACTCTCCTAGCTCCCTCTACCTCTATATATAGACCCACTCCTCCAAATTCCGGATCTCCCCTTCCAGACCCTAAAAAAAACGTCTCCGCCGCCACCGGACACGTCCGGACGGCGCCGGACGCGTCTGCCCGCCACCGCCGACCTACCAGCAGCTGCCACGTGTCCCCGAGGGGACCGCTTCGCCGCCCGCAGCCGCCGGCCCGCGAGGGCCCGAGGCCGGCCCTCTCCTCCGCCCGACCGGGCCCCGAGCCCCCTCGCCTCGCGTCGCGTCTTCCCCGCGGCCGAGCCACCTCACCCGGCCGGCACCGCCGCCCGCCATTGCTGGCCGCCGCTAGATCCGCAACTCCGGCCGCCACCCGCACCGGATCCGCCCGCCCACGGCGCCGCGCGCGCGCCGTCCTCCTCCTCAAGGCCGCCGCGCCGGATCCGTGGCTCCGGCGAGCCCCCCGCGGCCACTCCAGTCGGTCTCCTCCGTGCTACGGCGAGCTCCGGTAACGACTCCAGCCATCTTCGTTTTGCGTGCTCCGGCGAGATCCGATCCAGATCTGGAAAACCCTAGGGGTTGACCTTTTTTTCACTAAGTTCCCAGATTATATTGCTATGTTCATCGCATCGTAACTCCGCATCCGTAGCTCTGTTTTGGGAATATAGCATATCAAAATGGTCGTCTGAGAGAGCACATCATTTCATATCATTGCATCATTTTCATTTGAGTTCATCTTGATGCCCGAAATACTGTTAGAAGAATGCTATTTGAGATATTTGTCAGATCTGCTGCTCCAATTAGATTTTTGTCATTTTTTCCATGATTATTGTGTGCATGATATGCCTATGAGCTCTGCATGTGTTTTGTTATATGTTTTGCCATCTTTCCAGTGGCGCAACCCATGTATTTTTGTGATGTGTGTGGTGACTAGAACAAGCTTGCAAAGTGGTGCATTTGTTAATGCTGATTTCAGGGACTTAGCATTTCCACTAAGTCCTTGAGCTGTTTATCTCATATGGTCATATGTTCATGTTGTTTCCTAGTGATCCGTGCCTCTTTTGAGGATGATCAGTAAGGATGTTTTGTTAATATTGTAGTGCTCTATCCATCCATGTCTTTTTTTGCAATTATGGAGCACCCTAGCTTGAGTCAATCGAGCTCTACTTTTGTCATTTCGTGAATCTGGGCAGATTGTCTACTTGTTAGCGATTTTGCCGATGATGTTGTAGTTGATCCGTGCATGCTATGCTATTGTTCTTGCCATGTCTAGCTTGAATTTTGTGTATTCTTGATGGGTGTATGCTTAGATGGTCATGACTTGCTCTGTGGTGAGTGCATCGAGCTCGTAAACATGCCTACTTGATATCTGTTTCAGCATGCTCCAGTTTTCTCTAAGTCTGAGAACTGATTATGTTTTTGCCATGTTCGCATGCTTGCAAAAGTATTTTATGATCCCTTTTTGATCAAGGTCACTAAGGTACTTTTGTTAAGCTATTTGAGTAGCTCCATGCCATGCTTTACTTTGCCATGTTCAGGTCGTGTAGCATATAGTTTTGATGCTCCAAAGAGTGCTATCTGATTTAAAATTCCAGACAAGTGTTAAATTCACTAAGTCTGAAATTTGTTTACCAAATGCATTTTTGCCATGCTTGTTTGAACCTGTTAATGGATGATTTGGCCGTAGCTCCGTGCTAGTATTTTGTTAAGCATCATGAATGGATTCCTGCCATGTATTTTGATGCCATTTTTGGGTGCAGTAGCATGTTCATCTTGTTGCACTTAGATGGCTACTTGCTGTAAATCGCAGAACGTAGCCATATTTGATTTGCTTGCCATTTCCAAACCGTAACTCCGATTCCGGTGTTCTTTATATCGTTTTCAAGAGATTTCATCTCATCTTTCCAGTGGCACACTTGGATTTCCATGTTGAGGCTAGGTTCATGCATCTCTTGTCAAATCTTGCATATGCATCCCGCATAGCATACCATGTTTGCATCATGTTGTTTGAGTTGTGCACGTGGTTGATTGCGTTCCTTTTGCTTGTTTGTCTTGTTTGGGTAGAGCCGGGAGACGAGTTCGCTAATGAGGAGCCCGTTGAGTTTGCTTTCGAGGATCCAGTCAACTCTGACAACGTTGCAGGCAAGATGATCATACCCTCGAAATCACTTCTATCTTTGCTTTGCTAGATGCTCGCTCTTTTGCTATGCCTATGCTACGATGCCTACCACTTGCTTATCATGCCTCCAAAATTGCCATGTCAAACCTCTAACCCACCATGTCCTAGCAAACCGTTGATTGGCTATATTACCGCTTTGCTCAGCCCCTCTTATAGCGTTGCTAGTTGCAGGTGAAGATTGGAGACTGTTCCTTGTTGGAACACTATTTACTTGTTGGGATACCATTATATTGCCATGTTATCTTAATGCATCTATATACCTGGTAAAGGGTGGAAGGCTTGTCCTCTCGCCTAGTGTTTAGTTCCACTCTTGCCGCCCTAGTTTCCGTCAGATCGGTGTTATGTTCCCGGATTTTGCGTTCCTTACGCGGTTGGGTGATAATGGGAACCCCTTGATAGTTCGCCTTGAATAAAGCTTTTCCAGCAATGCCCAACCTTGGTTTTACCATTTGCCACCTAGCCTATTTTTCCCATGGGTTTCCGGAGC
>NC_041382.1:339565911-339598380 GCF_002162155.2 Triticum dicoccoides
GGGCCAGTGCTCCTCTGAGTGTTGGTCCAAACTAGAGTCTTGTGCAGCGCCCCCTCGGGGAAACTCGAGGTTTGGTTTTAGTTGTATGGAGCGCTCATCTGAGTGTGCCCTGAGAACAAGATATGTGCAGCTCCTATCAGGATTTGTCGGCACATTCAGGCGGTGTTGCTGGATTTGTTTTAACTTGTCGAAGTGTCTTGTAGAACCGGGATACCGAGCCTGATCGGAATGTCTCGGGAGAAGGTCTATTCCTTCGTTGACCGTGAGAGCTTGTCATGGGCTAAGTTGGGACTCCCCTGCAGGGATTGAACTTTCAAAAGCCGTGCCTGCGGTTATGGGCAGATGGGAATTTGTTAATGTCCGGTTGTAGATAACTTGAACCTTAATTTAATTAAAATGAATCAACTGTGTGAGTTACCGTGATGGTCTCTTCTTGGCGGAGTCCGGGAAGTGAACACGGTGTTAAAGTAATGCTTGCCGCGGGTTGCTCTCTAGTTACTGGTTCGCACTTTGCTATCTCTTCTCGCTCTCTTTTGCGAATAGGTTAGCCACCATACATGCTAGTCGCTTGCTGCAGCTCAACATATTTTACCTTGCCTTTCCTATAAGCTTAAATAGTCTTGATCGTGAGGGTACGAGATTGCTGAGTCCCTGTGGCTCACAGATTACTATTAAACCAGATGTAGGGCCAGACGACTCCGTTCCAGATGACGCGTTAGAGCTCAAGTGGGAGTTCGACGAGGACTCACGCCGTTACTATGTTTCTTTCCCTGATGATCAGTAGTGTTGCCCAGTCGGGGTGATCGGGACCATGTCGCATGTTGGGTTTATCTTTTATTTTGGCGCCATAGTCGGGCCTTGAGTGTTTGAATGATGTAATGCTATTTATGTACTTTGTGTGACGTGGCGAGTGTAAGCCAACTATGTTACTCTTCCCCTTATTATGTATTACACTGGATGTTGTGATGATTGCCTAACTTGCGACATTGCTTTCAATGCGGTTATGCCTCTAAGTTATGCCTCGACACGTGGGAGATATAGCCGCATTGAGGGCGTTACATCATGGTACATCTTTGTACTACTAGGGTGGATAGAGAGGAGTGAATTGTGAGCCTCATTCATAATGACTTTGCGAAGGTCACCTTTAGGCTCAACAATGCGATCCTCGAAGAATAGAGTATCCTTGTCATCAAGGCGATAGCACTTGTACTTGGGTTGACTCTTGGCAATCCCAATCTTCACCTTCTTCACCATAGCATCAAGAAGTTGAGCCTCGCGAATCTGATCTTCCAAGGTAGGAGAGACTTGGAGGTTGGTGAGGAAACCTTGAGGAACAACTTGTAGATTGAGTTTGCGGAAAGCTTCACAAAGCTCGGGTTGGTATGGCTTGAGAACCAAACTGTTGCAGTAAGCCTTTCTGCTCAATGCGCCAGCAATTACATTGGCCTTGCCTGGAGTATATACGATACTCGGATTATACTCTTGAATCATCTCGACCCAACGAGTCTGCCTGAGGTTGAGATTAGGCTGACTGAAGATGTACTTGAGACTCTTGTGGTCAGTGAAGATGTCCACTTTTCTTCCCAATAAGAGATGTCTCCAAGTCAGAAGAGCATGCACAACTGCCGCCAACTCGAGGTTATGAGTGGGGTAGTTCTTTTCGTTGGGCTTCAACTAGCGAGGGGTATAAGCCATAACTTTCTTTTCTTGCATCAACACTGCACCAATACCTTGAAGAGAGGCATCACAAAAGACCTCGAACGGTTTGGATTCATCTGGAGGAGTCAGAACTGGAGCAGTGACTAACTTTTCTTTCAGGGTGTTGAAAGCGATGTCACATTCAAGAGACCAAACGTACTTCACGTGCTTCTGGAGAATGTTGGAAACAGGATTCGCGATCTTAGAGAAGTTCTCATCGAACCTTCGACAATAGCTTGCGAGACCAAGGAAGCTGCAGAGTTGCTTCACGTTCTGAGGTGGTTCCCAATTCACAATTGCAGACACCTTCTCAGGATTCACATCAATGCCCTTGGCAGAGATGATATGCCCAAGGTAGAGAACCTCATCGAGCCAAAACTCGCACTTTGAAAACTTGGCATGGAACGGATGTTCTCTGAGCTTATCCAAAACCAAATGCAAGTGTTTTGGCATGATCTTCCTTGTTCTTGGAAAATACCAAAATGTCATCGAGGTACACCAAGACGAAGTCATTTGTGTAGGGGTTGAATATGAAATTCATCATGCGAGAGAATGTCGGAGGAGTGTTGACAAGGCCGAAAGACATGACAGTGTATTCATATGAACCATAGCTTGTTCTGAATGTTGTCTTGGGGATATTTTGCTCATGAATTCGAATCTGGTGATAACCCATACGGAGATCAAGCTTGGAGAATACTTGAGCACCTTTGAGTTGTTCAAATAGCTCGTTGATGTTGGGAAGTGGGTACTTGTTCTTTATAGTCTTCTTGTTCAATGGACGGTAGTCGACACAAAGCCAGTCTGTTCCATCCTTCTTCTTCACAAAAAGAACTCCACAACCCCACGGAGAAGAACTAGGTCGGATGAGACCCATACTCTCTTGTTCATCGAGTTGCTTCTTCAGCTCCTTCAACTCTTTAGGTCCAAGTTTGTAAGGATGTTTGCAAACAAGTTCCGTGCCAGGCTCAAGATCGATGACGAATTCAACTGGCCGGTGCAGAGGCATTCCTGGAAGCTCTTCTGGAAAGACGTCTTGATATTCGCAAACGACCAGAATTTGAGAGATGGCATCTAGCTCATCCTTCTCATTGAGAGAAAACAGAGGGATTGTATTATCCCGAGCGGCAAAGACAATTACATCCTCAGACGAATGAGTCAATTGAATCTGCCTAGCGGCACAATCAAGCTGAGCCTTGTGCTTAGAAAGCCAATCCATTCCAAGAATAAGATCAATATCCGAGTTACCAAGGACCATTGGAGAAGCCAGAAACTTGAAATCACCCATCATGATAGAAATATCCGGAACCTCGTAGTTTGCGAGCAAACATTTACCCGGTGAGACAACTACTAACGGTTTATGCAAAACTTGAGAAGACAACTCATGCTTAGATGGAAAAGGTCTCTAGATGAAACAATGCGATGCACTAGTGTCAAAAAGTACTTTTGCAGGAACATCGTTAACAGGAAGGTTACCCATGATGACATCTGACGAGTCCTCTGCCTGAGCTGCATTCATCAAGTTGACCTTGGCGTGCTTGGGGTTATGCTTGACCACTGCGGTACTGGCAGATCTCACAGGAGGAGGAGGGAGACGCCTCTGATTGAAGCATTTGTTGGCATAGTGACTCTTCTGTTGGCACTTGTTGCACGTGACCTTCGAGAGCGGACGGTGATATGGAGCACTTGATCTTGGAGCTTGAGACGAAGTCTTGTTCTGAAAGCCTGGGTTGGGTGGGTGGGAAGATCCATTGCCACCTTTGCTCTTCTGCTGATAGGGCTGACGGAACAGAGGAGGAGGAAGCCAATACTTTTGCTGCTTAGCCACTTGAGTTGAGGAAGAAGGAGTTGCATCTCTGACTTGCTTCTTGGAAGCATCGCACTTCATTTGGGAAGCCTCTAGCTTCATTGCCATGTTGTAAAACTCATCGTACTTCTTGGGATCAAAGAGGACGAGAGCTAGCTGGAGTTCTTCTCTGAGACCACCCCTGAACTGGTATATCATACTCTTCTCGTCAGGGACGTCTTGCTTAGCGAAACGGGCGAGCTTTTGAAACATGATGTTGTACTGGTAAACAGACATAGTGCCTTGCTTCAGGTTGCGGAATTCCTCACGCTTGCTCTCAACCACACTCTAAGGAATATGATGAGCTTTGAAGTCTTGACGGAATTCATCCCAGGTAATCACACGGTCTCCTCTGGAATCTTTGTATTGCTGAAACCATTCTGCAACTTGGTCTTTGAGTTGGAAGGATGCAAACTTGACAAAGTCCTCAGGCCTAAAGTTGCTGCACTCGAAATGCTTGCATATGTCCACGAGCCAATCATCAGCGTCTGAGGCCTCGACACAGTTGTTGAAGGTCTTTGGCTGGTTAGCAAGAAACTGGTTGAGTGTAGCAAACTGATTCTGATTGTTGCCATGGCCATGATTCCCTTGGTTGTGCTCTTGCAGAATTTGCATGATCAGCTACGTGTTTGCATTGGTAGCGGCCATCACAGCTTGCCATGTCTCCGGAGGTGGAGGTGGTGGTGGTGGATCCTGATTCTGATTGTTGCCCTTAGCAGGAGCCATCCTGAAGAGGGTGACATCCGTTAGCATATTGACAGGCAAATATTCAAGCTGAATCAAACGGATTGAAATTGCAACATATAGTCTTCACATCCGAACAAAATGAACGAATGCATTCCAATGGAAATGGTCACATTTTGATGAATTGAGAAGCCACTTAGAATTGAGGTAGAAGAATAAAACAACAAGGTACGGACAAGAACAAATACTTGGTGAGGATTACCCAATCCCAAACCAAATATCCACGGAAGAAGAACTAGAGCTACAAGAATTCCCACCTATGAAACTCCCGAACCTTTCCGGTTATGCAATCAGGTGTTGGGGATACAGGGGAAGCATAATATCTCACCCAAAGCTATCAAATCCTACATCCAGCTGTGTCCATCCTTCAACACATAACCAAGAAACCTTCGGAAATCATTTACCTCAACCTTCGAAAAGCATCCGTTATACGAGTTATGGCAATACTCCCGAACTCCCGCCCTAGTACTGGGTGGCGTCGAGGTTATCTCATCAACAACTGCATAAAAGAGATTTTCGATGTCGGCGAAACTCAGGTATTCCAGAATCTCAACGATAAAATTGTGACGACAACACCTCGGAGCTCAACTCCCCGGGACACTGCCACAACCCCTAAATGTCAGGAGGCACCAAAAACAATGTTCTCGTCACAAAACCATCGGAACGATTCCAAGATACCCGCGTGATCCTAAAAAAATTTTAGTGAAATTTGAGAAGAGAAGAGTCAAAACTCTATGTCAGGATGCCTTACCAGAGCGATGAAGGGACTGAGGAGTAAAAAGAATTCCTAACTCTCTGATATATATATATAATTCCTAAATGACTCAAAACATTTTTCTAGACTCAACAACGACAGCGATTCGATCAAGCAGGGGGCTCCTAAGGTCAGGGAAGGCTCTGATTACCTACTTGTAATGCCCTCGATGCGGCTATATCTCCTACGTGTCGAAGCACGACTTAGAGGCATAACCGCATTGAAAGCAATGTCGCAAGTGAGGTAATCTTCACAACAACCCATGTAAATAAATAAAGGGGAAAGGTACATAGTTGGCTTACACTCGCCACGTCACACAAATACATAAATAAGTCATTACCTTCATCCAATACACTCAGGGTCCAACTACTGTACCAAAATAAAGATCAACCCCCAAATGCGACAAAGTCCCGGATCGCCCCGACTGGGCACCACTACTTATCATCTAGGAAGGACATGTAGTAATGGCGAGAGTCTTCATCGAACTCCCACTTGAGCTCGGTCATATCATCTGGAACGGTATCATCGGTCCCTGCATCTGGTTTTTGAAAGGAATCTGTGAGTCACAGGGACTCAGCAAGCTCACACCCTCGCGATCAAGACTATTTAAGCGTATAGGTAAGGCAAAGGTATGATGTGGAGTTGCAGCAAGCGACTAGCATATATGGTGACTAACATAATCGCAAAAGAGAGTGAGAAGAGAAGGAAAAAGCACGGTCGAACAAACTATGATCAAGAAGTGAACCTAGAACAACCTACGTCAAACATTACTCCAACACCGTGTTCACTTCCCGGGACTCCGCAGAGAAGAGACCATCACGGTAACGCACGCGGTTGGTGCATTTTAATTAAGTTAAGTTTCATGTTATCTACAACCGGACATTAACAGATTCCCATCTACCCATAACCGCGGGCACAACTTTTGAAAGTTCAAATCCCTGCAGGGGAGTCCCAACTTAGCCCATCACAAGATCTCACAGTCAACGAAGGATATTCCTTCTCCCAAGACATTCCGATCAGACTCGGCATCCCGGTTACAAGACATCCTCGACAATGGTAAAACAAGTCCAGCAACACCGCCCGAATGTGCCAACAAATCCTGATAGGAGCTGCACATATCTCATTCTCAGGGCACACTCAGATTGTCCAAACTTCCGATAGGCCAGCCCAGAGTTGCCCCAGGTGGCCACCGGCGGTTGACGAGGTGGACCAACACTCAGAGGAGCACTGGCCCGGGGGGGGGGTTAATAAAGATGACCCATGGGCTCCGGAAACCCAAGGGAAAAAGAGGCTAGGTGGCAAATGGTAAAACCAAGGTTGGGCATTGCTGGAGGAGTTTTATTCAAGGCGAAATGTCAAGGGGTTCCCATTATAACCCAACCGTGTAAGGAACGCAAAATCTGGGAACATAACACCGATATGACGGAAACTAGGGCGGCAAGAGTGGAACAAAACACTAGGCATAAGGCCGAGCCTTTCACCCTTTACCAAGTATATAGGAGCATTAAGATAAACAAGATAATATTGTGATATCCCAACAATAAACATGTTCCAACAAGGAACGATCTCCAATCTTCACCTGCAGCTAGCAACGCTATAAGAGGGGCTGAGCAAAGCGGTAACATAGCCAAACAACGGTTTGCTAGGACATGGTGGGTTAGAGGCTTGACATGGCAATTTGGGAGGCATGAAAATCAAGTGGTAGGTATCGTAGCATAGGCATAGCAAAAGAGCAAGCATCTAGCAAGCAAAGATAGAACTGATTTCGAGGGTATGGTCATCTTGCCTGCAAAGTTTTCAGAGTTGCCTTGATCCTCGTAAGCGAACTCAACGGGCTCCTCGTTCACAAACTCATCTCCCGGCTCTACCCAAACAAGAACAACAAGAAAAAGGGGACACAATCAACCACGTGCCATGCTCAAGCAACATGACGCAAACATGGTATGATATGCGGGATGCGATATGTGATGCATATGCAAGATTTGCAAAGGAATGATTGAACCTGGCCTCAATTTGGGAATCTAAGAGTGCCACTGGAAAGGAGAGTTGATTTCGGTTGAAATCGATATAAAGATCACCGGAATCGGATGCACGGTTTGGAAATGGCAAGCAAAACAAATATGGCACCGGTCTGCGATAAACAGCAAGTAGCCATCTAAAAGCATCAAGATAAATATGCTACATCACTCAAACATGGCAACAAAATATATGTCAGGGATCCACTCATGATGCTTGACAAAAGATGAACACGGAGCTACGGCTAATTCACTCATTAACAGGTTCAAACAAGCACGGCAAAAGTGCAAATGATAACAGGTTTCAGACTTGGTGAAATTAACAGCATATCAGGAATTTATCAGCAGGAAGCAATTTTTAGAGCATGAAAACTGCATGCTACAAGAACATATCATGGCAAAGCAAGGCATGTCATGAAGCTAGTCTAAGCATATAACAAAAGTCCCTTAGTGACCTTGAGCCAAAAGGGAACATAAAATACATTTGCAAGCATGTGAACATAGCAAAAACATAAACAGATTCAGCCTTAGTGAAAAACAGGAGCATGTAAACAGATTAACAAGTAGGCATGTTTACGAGCTCGATGCACTCACTACAGAGCATTGCATTACAATCTAAGCATACACCCATCAATAAGACATGGCGTAGAAGCAAGACATGGCAAGAACAACAACAAATCATGCACGGATTAATAGCAACATCCTCGGCAAAATCGCTAAACATGTCAACAATCTGCCAGGAACATTTTATAGCAAAAGTAGAGCTCGATTGACTCAAGCTAGGTTGCTCCATAATTGCAAACAAAGAAATGGATGGATAGAGCACCACAATATTAACAAAACATCCTTACTGATCATCCTCAAAAGAGGCACGGATCACTAGAAAACAACAAGAACATATGGCATAAAAGTAAAAACAGGACACGGACTTAGTGAAATTCTAAGTCCCTGAAATCAGCATCATCGAGTAAGCTACTTTGCATGCTTGTGCTACTCACCACAAGGATCACAAAAATACATGGCATACACCCCTGTAAATATGGCATGGCATTTAACGAAACACATGTAGAGCTCAGGATCATAGCATGCACACATTAATCATGGCAAAAATGACAAAAGGCCATTTGCTGAAACAGATATGAAATATTCCTCACATAGCCCTCTTCCAACAGCATTTCGGGCATCAAGCTAAGCTCAAACGAAAATGACGCAATGAGATGAAATGATGTACTCGTCGAGGCGAACATTTTGATTTGCTACATGCACGAATCGGAGCTATGGATGCAGAGTTATGGCATGTCAACGTATGCAAGAAAATTAGGGTTTCGGGGATAAAAGTCAACCACGGATCTCAAATCCAGATCCACTGTAGATGTGCGTAGTTCACGAGGTTCACCGGGCAATCGTCGGACTTGTCGTTCCGAGGAGGAGGAAGGAGAGGGAGCCGGATCCGGGGCGCGAGGGCGGTGGAGGAGCTCCGGGCGGCGAGGTTCGATGCGAGCCGCGGCGCGGGGCGTCGGGTTCCGGCGGCCGGAGCTGCTGGGTCGGGTCGCCGGTGACCTTGCGCGGCGGCCGGAGGGTGCCGGCGACGTTGAAGAAGGCGGCGGGAGAAGGCGCGGGCGGCGCTGGGCGAGAAAGGCGCAGGCGGCGGCTCCCTGGGCCGCGGGGGCCCCGAGCGGGCTCGGCGGGCCGCGGGCGTCGGCGACGAAGAGGGCACCGGGCGGGACACGTATCGCATGGAGATTGGCCGAGGGGAAGCGGGGCGGACACGTCCAGCCCTCCGGATCTCGTCCGGCGGCGGCGGGTGGAGTTGTTAGGGTTTCGTCCGTGATTTCGAATGAGGGTGTCTTTATATAGAGGTAGAGGGAGCTAGGAAGCTCCAAATGAGGTGCGGTTTTCGGCCACGCGATCATGATCAAACGCTCTAGATGATGGAGGAGGTTTATGTGTGTTTTGGGCCAGTTTGGAAGGGTGTTGGGCTGCAACATACACGAGGCCTTTTCGATCCCTCGGTTAACCGTTGGAGTATCAAACGAAGTCCAAATGGCATGAAACTTGACAGGCGGTCTACTAGTAGTAAACCAAGGCTGCATGACAAGTCTTGGTCCAATCCGGAAATGTTTAACACACACACACGAAAAGAGGTAGAAAGGACCATTGGAGGACATAGGAGCGCCGGAATGCAAAACGGACAACGGGGGAAATGCTCGGATGCATGAGACAAACACGTATGCAAATGCAATGCAATGCACGGGAAGGCTTATTGGAACCATTCTGCAGCTTGATCTTTGAGTTGGAAGGAAGCGAACTTGACAAAGTCCTCAGGCCTGACGTTACTGCACTGGAAATGCTTGCACAGATCCACGAGCCAATGGTCAGCATCAGTTGCCTCAACACAATTGCTGAAAGTTTTTGGCCCGTTAGCAAGGAACTGGTTGAGTGTAGCAAAGTGATTTTGATTGTTGCCTTGGTTGCCTTGATTCACTTGATTGCGCTCTTGGAGAATTTGCATGATCAACTACGTGTCTGCATTGGTTGCGGCCATCACAGCTTGCCATGCCTCCGGAGGAGGTGGAGGTGGTGGCGGATCAGGATTCAGAGTAGTGCACGTTGGAGGAGCCATCCAGAAGAGCTTGACCACCGTT
This sequence comes from Triticum dicoccoides, assembly GCF_002162155.2. Taxonomy (NCBI): domain Eukaryota; kingdom Viridiplantae; phylum Streptophyta; class Magnoliopsida; order Poales; family Poaceae; genus Triticum; species Triticum dicoccoides. The sequence continues at coordinate 339,575,611 of NC_041382.1, forward strand.
AGCACATAGACAGATAAAATGAAGCTGAATCCAACGGAATGAAAATTGCAACATATAGTCTTCACATCCGAACAAAATGAACGAATGCATTCCTCTTGAAATGGTCACATATCCATAAATTGAGAAGCCACATAGAATTTAGGTAGAGAAATAAATCAACAAGGTACGGATCAAGAACGAATAATCGGTAAGAAATCCCAATCTCAAACCAAATATCCGTGGAAGAAGGAACTAGAGCTACAAGAATTCCCACCTATGAAACTCCCGAACCTTCCTGGTTATGCAATCAGGTGTTGGGGATACAGGGGAAGCATAATATCTCACCCAAATCTAGCAAATCCTACATCCAGCTGTATCCATCCTTCAACACATAACCGAGAAAAACTTTGGAAACCATCTACCTCAACCTTCGAAAAGCATCCGTTATGCAAGTTATGGCGATACTCCCGAACTCCCGCCCCAGTACTGGGTGGCGTCGAGGTTATCTCACCAACGAACTGCATAAAACAGATTTTCGATGTCGGCGTACTAAACTCAGGTATTCCAGAACTGCAACGATAAAATTATGACGACAACACCTCAGAGCTCAACTCCCTGGGACACTTCCACAAAACCCCTGACAGGAGGCACCAAGACAATGTTCTCATCATAAAGCCATCGGAACGATTCCAAGATACTCGTGTGATCCTAAAAAAAAATTTAGTGAAATTTGAGAAGAGAAGAGTCAAAACTCTACGTCAGGATGCCTTACCAGAGCGATGAGGAGACTGGGGAGTAATTGCAAACATAATTGCAAACAAAGACATGGATGGATAGAGCACTACAATATTAACAAAACATCCTTACTGATCATCCTCAAAAGAGGCACGGATCACTAGGAAACAACATGAACATATGACCATATGAGATAAACAGCTCAAGTACTTAGTGGAAATGCTAAGTCCCTGAAATCAGCATTACCAAGTGCCTCACTTTGCAAGCTTGTGATAGTCACCACACACATCACAAAAATACATGGGTTGCACCTTTGGAAAGATGGCAAAACCCTTAACAAAACATATGTAGAGCACCAGGGCATATCATGCACACAATAATCATGGCAAAAATGACAAATATCTAAATGGAGTAGCAGATCTGACAGTCATCTCAAGTAGCACTCTTCTAACAGCATTTCAGGAATCAAGATGAACTCAAATGAAAATGATGCAATGAGATGAAATGATGTACTCTCTGAGACGAACATTTTGATATGCTATATGCCCAAAACGGAGCTACGGATACGGAGATATAGCATGATGAAAAAGGGCATATGGATCTGGGAAAACGGGGACTTAGAAGAAAAAAATGGACCTCCAGATCTAGGGTTTCTGGGTCCGCGAACCGAGGCGGTGGCGCACGGGTGGTGGCCGGGGCCGGCGAGGAGAAGGCCGGATCCGGGTCAGGGCGGCGAGGTCCGGCGGCGGGGTGGCCGGATCCGTCACCGGGCGGCGAGGGGGCGACGGGGGGTCGCGGAGGAGATGCCGGGCGCTGGCGGCGCGCTGCTCCGGCGATGGCCGTGGTGGCCAGAGGCGTCGGACGGCAAGGTGGCTCGGCCGCCAGCGTCGAAGAAGGAAGCGGCGGGCGGGGCACGGCGGCTCGGGCCCGGTCGAGTGACGGGAGGGCCCGACCTGGGCCTCACGGGCCGGCGGCGCTGGCGGCGAAGTGGGGCGCGCGGGCGCCACGTGGCGCGTTGCGGTTGGGGCGGCGGCAATGTCCGGTGCGGCCCGGACGTGTCCGGCGCGCCGGATGGACGGGGACTAGGGTTAGGGTTGGAGTGGATCCGGGATTTCGAGGAGGGGTCTTTAAATAGGCATAGGAGGAGCTAGGAGAGACCAAATGAGGTGCGGTTTTCGGCCACGCGATCGTGATCGAACATTCTAGATGATGGAGAGGGTTTTGGTGGGTTTTGGGCCAAATTGGAAGGGTGTTGGGCTGCAACACACACGAGGCCTTTACGGTCCCTCGGTTAACCGTTGGAGTATCAAACAAAGTCCAAAAGATACGAAACTTGATAGGCGGTCTACCGGTAGTAAACCAAGGCCGCTTGGCAAGTCTTGGTCCAGTCCAGAAATGTTTAATCCCCACACACGAAAGAAAGGTAGAAATGACCACCGGAGGAGAACGAAGCGCCGAAATGCAAAACGGACAACGGGGAAAATGCTCGGATGCATGATATGAACACGTATGCAAATGCAATGCACATGATGACATGATATGAGATGCATGACAACGATAACATCACACGGAGACAAAGACCCGAACCCGAGAAAATAAAATAACTTAACGCCGGAAACGGCAAGAGTTGGAATACATATTGCGTAAGTTACACCCGGGGTGTTACAACACTCCACCACTATGAAAGGATCTCGTCCCGAGATCTAGGACTGAAAGAACGCCGGGTACTCAGAACGGAGATGATCCTCGCGTTCCCAGGTAGCTTCACGGTCGGAATGGTGTGACCACTTGACTTTGAGGAATTTGATTGCCTTGTTGCGAGTCTTACGTTCAGTCTCTTCAAGAATAGCAACTGGGTGCTCACGATAAGAGAGATCTTCTTGGAGCTCAATGTCCTCGAAGTTGACGGTGCGATCAGGAGTCTTGAAGCACTTTCGGAGCTGAGAGACATGGAACACGTCATGAACATTTGCAATGTTTGAAGGAAGATCGAGTGTATAGGCGAGGTCGCCTCTCTTGCTGACAATCTTGAAAGGTCCCACGTATCTAGGGGCAAGCTTCCCTTTGATACCGAAGCGACGAGTACCTTTCATAGGAGAGACACGGAGGTAAACATGATCTCCGATCTCGAAAGCCAAATCATGGTGCTTACTATCATAGTAGCTCTTCTGGCGGGATTGGGCTGCTTTGAGGTTATCTCGAATGACTTTGCACATTTCCTCTACCTCTGTGATTAAGTCATTTCCCAAAAGCTGACATTCACCAGTTTCAGACCAGTTGAGAGGGGTACAGCACTTCCTGCGATACAGAATTTCAAACGGGGCCCTGCCCGAACTTGCTTGAAAACTGTTGTTGTAGGAGAATTCAGCATAAGGAAGACAATCCTCCCACTTCATGCCGAAGGAGATCACACAAGACCTGAGCATATCTTCAAGAATCTGGTTGACACGCTCGACTTGACCGCTAGTTTGAGGATGGAAAGCTGTGCTGAAGCGGATGTTGGTGCCCATGGCCTTCTGAAAAGAATCCCAAAACTTGGAGGTAAAGATGCTGCCACGGTCTGAAGAGATCACTTGTGGGATACTGTGAAGAGAGACAAACCGAGAGGTATAGAGTTCCGCCAATTGAGCTGCAGTGATTGACTCTTTGATAGGCAGAAAGTGAGCCACTTTAGTGAGTTTATCGGTGACAACGAATATAGCATCATTGCCACGTTTGGACTTTGGAAACCCAGTCACGAAGTCCATCTCAATGTGGTGAAACTTCCATTCTGGAATGGCAAGAGGTTTAGGAGACCCGCTGGTCTTTGGTGTTCTGCCTTCACTCTTCTGCAGACATCACACTCATTCATGAATTGAGCAATCTTGCGCTTCATTCGAGTCCACCAATAAGCCTGCTTAAGGTCCTGATACATCTTCGTACTCCTAGGGTGGATGGAGAGGAGAGAATTGTGAGCCTCGTTCATGATCACTTTACGAAGGTCACCTTTGGGCACAACAATACGATCCTCGAAGAAGAGAGTATCCTTGTCATCAAGGCGGTAGCACTTGTACTTGGGTTGACTCTTGACAATCCCAATCTTCACCTTTTTCACCATAGCATCAAGAAGCTGGGCTTGGCGAATCTGGTCTTCCAAGGTAGGAGAGACTTGAAGGTTGGCGAGGAAACCTTGAGGAACAACCTGCAGATTAAGTTTGCGGAAAGCTTCACAAAGCTCGGGTTGATAAGGCTTGAGAATCAGGCTGTTGCAATAAGCCTTCCTGCTCAGTGCGTCAGCAATCACATTGGCCTTGCCTGGAGTATACTCGATACTCGGATTATACTCTTGAATCATTTCGACCTATCGATTGTCTGAGGTTGAGATTAGGCTGAGTGAAGATGTACTTGAGACTCTTGTGATCAGTGAAAATGTCCACTTTTCTTCGCAATAAGAGATGTCTCCAAGTCAAAAGAGCATGCACAACTGCCGCCAACTCAAGATCATGAGTGGGGTAGTTCTTCTCATTGGCTTCAACTGGCGAGAGGTATAAGCCACAACTTTCTTCTCTTGCATCAACACTGCGCCAAGACCTTGGAGAGAGGCATCACAAAAGACCTCGTACGGCTTGGATTCATCAGGCGGAGTCAGAACTAGAGCAGTGATCAATTTCTCTTTCAAAGTGTTGAAAGCAATGTCACACTCCGGAGACCAAACGTACTTGACGTGCTTCTGGAGAAGATTTGAGAGAGGCTTCGCGATCTTAGAAAAGTTTTCAACGAATCTTCGGCAGTAGCTTGCGAGACCGAGGAAGCTACGGAGTTGCTTCACGTTCTGAGGAGGTTCCCAGTTCACAATTGCAGACACCTTCTCAGGATTCACCGCAATGCCCTTGGCAGAGATGATATGACCAAGATAAAGAACCTCATCGAGCCAAAATTCGCACTTGGAGAACTTGGCGTAGAACTTGTGTTCCCTCAACTTATCGAGTACCAAACGCAAGTGCTTGGCATGATCTTCCTTGTTCTTCGAGAAAACCAGAATGTCATCGAGATAGACCAAAACGAAGTCATTGGTGTAGGCATTGAAGATGAAGTTCATCATGCGAGAGAACGTCGGAGGAGCGTTGACGAGGCCAAAAGACATGACAGTGTATTCATATGAACCATAGCTTGTCCTGAAAGCCGTCTTAGGAATATCTTGCTCACGGATTCGAATCTGATGATAACCCATACGGAGATCAAGCTTGGAGAATACTTGGGCACCTTTGAGTTGTTCGAACAGCTCGTTGATGTTGGGAAGTGGGTATTTGTTCTTGATGGTCTTCTTGTTCAATGGACGGTAATCAACACAAATTCGGTCCGTTCCATCCTTCTTCTTCACAAAAAGAACACCACAACCCCATGGAGAAGAACTAGGCCGGATGAGACCCATTCTTTCTTGAATATCGAGTTGCTTCTTCAACTCCTTCAACTCTTCAGGCCCGAGCTTGTAAGGACGCTTGCACACAGGTTCCGTGCCAGGCTCAAGATCAATAACGAATTCAACTGGCCGGTGTGGAGGCATTCCTGGAAGCTCTTCTGGAAAGACGTCTTGATATTCACAAACGACTAGAATCTGCGAGATAGCATCCAGTTCACCCTTCTCATTGAGAGAAAACAGACGGATAGTATTATCCCGAGCGGCAAAGACAATTACATCCTCGGACGAATGAGTCAATTGAATCTGCCTGGCTGCACAATCAAGATGCGCCTTGTGCTTAGAAAGCCAATCCATCCCGAGAATAAGATCAATATCCGAGTTACCAAGAACAATTGGGGAAGAAAGGAACTTGTAGTCTCCCAAGGTGATAGTAACCTCCGGGACGCAGGTGTTAGCTGTCATCTGCTTGCCCGGTGACACAATTTGCAAGGAACTTTGCAGATACTGATAATCGCACTCATACTTTGATGCAAAAGGTTTGGAAATGAAGCAATGTGATGCACCAGTGTCAAAAAGAACTTTTGCAGGAGTATCATTAACAGGAAGGTTACCCATGATGACATCTGATGAATCCTCTGCCTGAGCTGCATTCACCATATAGACCTTGGCGTACTTGGGGTTATGCTTGACCACAACTGTACTTGCCGATCTCACAGGAGGAGGAGGAGGAAGGCGCCTCTGATTGAGACACTTGTTGGCATAGTGACCCTTCTGTTGGCACTTGTTGCACGTGACCTCTGAAAGCGGACGGTGATACGGAGCACTCGATCTTGGAGCTTGAGACGAAGTCTTGTTCTGAAAGCCAGGGTTGGGTGGGTGGGAAGAACCACTGCCACCTTTGATCTTCTGCTGATACGGCTGACGAAATGGAGGAGGAGGAAGCCAATACTTCTGCTGCTTGGCCACTTGAGTAGAGGAAGAAGGAGTAGCCTCTCTGACTTGCTTCTTGGAAGCATCACACCTCAGTTGAGCGGCCTCTTGCTTCAATGCCATGTTGTAGAACTCATCGTACCTCAAGGGCTCAAAGAGAACAAGAGCTAGCTGAATTTCTTCTCTGAGACCACCCCTGAACTGGTATATCATGCTCTTCTCGTCAGGTACATCCTGCTTGGCAAAGCAGGCGAGCTTCTGAAACAACTTGTTGTAGTCATAGACAGACAAAGAGCCTTGCTTCAGGTTGCGGAATTCCTCACACTTGCTTTCAACCACGCTCTGAGGGATATGATGAGCTCTGAAATCTTGACGGAATTCATCCCAAGTGATCACACGTCCACCTCTGGAGTCCTTGTACTGCTGGAACCATTCTGCAGCTTGATCTTTGAGTTGGAAGGAAGCGAACTTGACAAAGTCCTCAGGCCTGACGTTACTGCACTCGAAATGCTTGCACAGATCCACAAGCCAATCGTCAGCATCAGTTGCCTCAACACAATTGCTGAAAGTTTTTGGCCCGTTAGCAAGGAACTGGTTGAGTGTAGCAAAGTGATTTTGATTGTTGCCTTGGTTCCCTTGGTTGCCTTGATTCGCTTGATTGCGCTCTTGGAGAATTTGCATGATCAACTGCGTGTTTGCATTGGTTGCGGCCATCACAGCTTGCCATGCCTCCGGAGGAGGTGGAGGTGGTGGCGGATCAGGATTCGGAGTAGTGCGTGTTGGAGGAGCCATCCTGAAGAGGTTGACCACCATTAGCACATAGACAGATAAAATGAAGCTGAATCCAATGGAATGAAAATTGCAACATATAGTCTTCACATCCGAAAAAAATGAACGAATGCATTCCTCTTGAAATGGTCACATATCCATAAATTGAGAAGCCATGTAGGATTTAGGTAGAGAAATAAATCAACAAGGTACAGATCAAGAACGAATACTCGGTAAGAAATCCCAATCTCAAACCAAATATCCGTGGAATAAGAAACTAGAGCTACAAGAATTCCCACCTATGAAACTCCTGAACCTTTCCGGTTATGCAATCGGGTGTTGAGGATACAGGGGAAGCATAATATCACACCCAAATCTAGCAAATTCTACATCCAGTTGTATCCATCCTTCAACACATAACCGAGAAAAACTTCGGAAACCATCTACCTCAACCTTCGAAAAGCATCCGTTATCCAAGTTATGGCGATACTCCCGAACTCCCGCCCCAGTACTAGGTGGTGTCGAGGTTATCTCACCAACGAACTGCATAAAAGAGATTTTCAATGTCGGCGTACTAAACTCAGGTATTCCAGAACTGCAACGATAAAATTATGACGACAACACCTCAGAGCTCAACTCCCCGGGACACTTCCAGAAAACCCCTGACAGGAGGCACCAAGACAATGTTCTCATCATAAAGCCATCGGAACGATTCCAAGATACCCGCGTGATCCTAAAAAAAAATTTAGTGAAATTTGAGAAGAGAAGAGTAAAAACTCTACGTCAGGATGCCTTACCAGAGCGATGAGGAGATTGGGGAGTAAAAATAATTCCTAAACTCTCCGATATATAATTCCTAAATGACTCAAAACATTTTTCTAGACACAACTCGGCTGCTAAAAACGATCAATCAGTAGGGGCTCCTAAGGTCAGGGAAGGCTCTAATTACCAACTTGTAACACCCTCGATGCGACTATATCTCCCATGTGTCGAGGCACAACTTAGAGGCATAATCGCATTGAAGGCATATGTCGCAAGTTAGGCAATCTTCACAAACATCCCATGTAATATAATTAATAAAAGGGGAGATAACATAGTTGGCTTACACTCGCCACGTCAATCAAGGTACATAAATAACATTACATCATCCAAACACTCATGGCCCGACTACGGCGCCAAAATAAAAGACAACCCAACATGCGACACGGTCCCGATCACCCCCAACTGGGCACCACTACTGATCATCAGGAAAGGAAACATAGTATCGTTGTGAGTCCTTGTCGAACTCCCACTTGAGCTCAAGCGTGTCACCTGGAGCGGAATCATCAGGCCCTGCATCTGGTGTAATAGTAATCTGTCAGCCACAGGGACTCAGCAATCTCGCACCCTCGCGATCAAGACTATTTAAGCTTAATAGGTAAGGCAAGGTAAATATATGTGGAGCTGCAACAAGCGACTAGCATATATGGTGGCTATCCTGTTCGCAAAAGAGAGCGAGAAGAGGAGGCAAAGCGCGATCGAGTAATCTAGAGAACAACCTGCGCAAGCATTACTCCAACACCATGTCCACTTCCCGGACTCCGCCGAAAGAGGCCATCACGGTAACTCACACGGTTGATTCATTTTAACTAAATTAAGGTTCAAGTTATCTACAACCGGACATTAACAAATTCCCATCTGCCCATAACCGCGGGCACGGCTTTCGAAAGTTCAAATCCCTGCAGGGGAGTCCCAACTTAGCCCATGACAAGCTCTCACGGTCAACGAAGGAATAGACCTCCTCCTGAGACGTTCCGATCAGACTCGGTACCTCGGTTCTTCAAGACACTTCGACAGGTTAAAACAAGACCAGCAACACCGCCCGAATGTGCCTACAAATCCCAATAGGAGCTGCACATATCTCGTTCTCAGGGCACACTCAAATGAGCGCTCCATACAACTAAAACCAAACCTCGAGTTTCCCCGAGGGGGCGCTGCACAGGACTCTAGTTTGGACCAACACTCAGAGGAGCACTGGCCCGGGGGGGTTTAAAATAAAATGACCCTCGGGCTCCGGAAACCCAAGGGAAAAAGAGGCTAGGTGGCAAATGGTAAAACCAAGGTTGGGCATTGCTGGAAAAGCTTTAATCAAGGCGAACTATCAAGGGGTTCCCATTATAACCTAACCGCGTAAGGAACGCAAAATCCGGGAACATAACACCGATATGACGGAAACTAGGGCGGCAAGAGTGGAACAAAACACTAGGCGAGAGGCCGAGCCTTCCACCCTTTACCAAGTATATAGATGCATTAAGATAACATGGCAATATAATGATATCCAAACAAGTAAATAATGTTCCAACAAGGAACGGTCTGCAATCTTCACCTACAACTAGCAACGCTATAAGAGGGGCTGAGCAAAGCGGTAACATAGCCAATCAACGGTTTGCTAGGATATGGTGGGTTAGAGGTTTGACATGGCAATTTGGGAGGCTTGAAAGCAAGTGGTAGGCATCGTAGCCTTGGCATAGCAAAAGAGCGAGCATCTAGCAAAGCAAAGATAGTAGTGATTTCGAGGGTATGATCATCTTGCCTGCAAAGTTGTCAGAGTTGACTGGATCCTCGAAAGCAAACTCGACGGGCTCCTCCTTAGCGAACTCGTCTCCCGGCTCTACCCAAACAAGACAAACAAGCAACAAGGACACAATCAACCACGTGCAAGGATCAAACAATATGATGCAAAGATGGTATGCTATGCGGGATGCGATGCGGGATGCATATGCAAGATTTGACAAGGAATGCATGAACCCTGGCCTCAACATGGAAAACCAAGTGTGCCACTGGAAATATGAGATGAAATCGCTTGTAAACGATATAAAGAACGCCGGAATCGGAGTTACGGTTTGGAAATGGCAAGCGATTCAAATATGACCATGTTCTGCGATTTATAGCAAGTAGCCATCTAAACTCAATGAGATGAACAAGCTACAGGACTCAAACATGAAAACAAAATACATGGCAAGGATGCATTCAAGATGCTTAACAAAAGTCTAGCACTGAGCTACGGCCAATTCATCCATTAACAGGTTCAAACAAGCATGGCAAAAATGCATATGGTAAACAGATTTCAGACTTAGTGAAATTAACACTTGTCTGGAATTTCAGATCAGGTAGCACTCTTTGGAGTAACAAAACTACATGCTACAGGACCTGAACATGGCAAAGTAAAACATGGCATGGAGCTACTCAAAGAGCTTAACAAAAGTCCCTTAGCGACCTTGAGCCAAAAGGGATCAGAAAATACAATTGCAAGCATGTGAACATGGCAAAAACATAATCAGTTCTCAGACAGTGAAAAGTGGAGCATGCTTAAAACAGATATCAAGTAGGCATGTTTACGAGCTCGATGCACTCACCACAGAGCAAGTCATGACCATCTAAGCATACACCCATCAAGAATACACAAAACTCAAGCTAGACATGGCAAGAAAAATAGCATAGCATGCACGGATCAACTACAACATCATCAGCAAAATCGCTAACAAGTAGACAATCTGCCCAGATTCACGAAATGACAAAAGTAGAGCTCGATTGACTCAAGCTAGGGTGCTCCATAATTGCAAACAAAGACATGGATGGATAGAGCACTACAATATTAACAAAACATCCTTACTGATCATCCTCAAAAGAGGCACAGATCACTAGGAAACAACATGAACATATGACCATATGAGATAAACAGCTCAAGGACTTAGTGGAAATGCTAAGTCCCTGAAATCAGCATTACTAAGTGCCTCACTTTGCAAGCTTGTGATAGTCACCACACACATCACAAAAATACATGGGTTGCACCTCTGGAAAGATGGCAAAACGCTTAACAAAACATATGTAGAGCACCAGGGCATATCATGCACACAATAATCATGGCAAAAATGACAAATATCTAAATGGAGTAGCAGATCTAACAATCATCTCAAGTAGCACTCTTCTAACAGCATTTCGGGCATCAAGATGAACTCAAATGAAAATGATGCAATGAGATGAAATGATGTACTCTCTGAGGTGAACATTTTGATATGCTATATGCCCAAAACGGAGCTACGGATGCGGAGATATAGCATGATGAAAAAGGGCATATGGATCTGGGAAAACGGGGACTTAGAAGAAAAAAAATGGACCTCCAGATATAGGGTTTCTGGGTCCGTGAACCGAGGCAGCGGCGCACGCACTCCGGAGAGTCGGTGGTGGCCGGGGCCGGCGAGAAGGTCAGATCCGGGTCGGGGCGGCGAGGTCCGGCGGCGGGGTGGCCGGATCCGTCGCCGGGCGGCGAGGGGGCGACGAGGGGTCGCGGAGGAGACGCTGGGCGCTGGCGGCGCGCTGCTCCGGCGATGGCCGGAGGCGTCGGACGGCGAGGTGGCTCGGCCGCCAGCGTCGGAGAAGGAAGCGGCGGGCGGGGCACGGCGGCTCGGGCCCAGTCAGGCGACGGGAGGGCCCGGTCTGGGCCTCGCGGGCCAGCGGCACTGGCGGTGAAGTGGGGCGCGCGGGCGCCATGTGGCGCGCTGCGGTTGGGGCGGTGGCAATGTCCGGTGCGGCTCGGACGTGTCCGGCGCGCCGGATGGACGGGGACTAGGGTTAGGGTTGGAGTGGATCCGGGATTTCGAGGAGGGGTCTTTAAATAGGCATAGGATGAGCTAGGAGAGACCAAATGAGGTGTGGTTTTCGGCCACGCGATCGTGATCGAACGCTCTAGATGATGGAGAGGGTTTTGGGACAAATTGGAAGGGTGTTGGGCTGCAACACACACGAGGCCTTTACGGTCCCTCGGTTAACCATTGGAGTATCAAACGAAGTCCAAAAGATATGAAACTTGACAGGCGGTCTACCGGTAGTAAACCAAGGCCGCTTGGCAAGTCTCGGTCCAATCTGGAAATGTTTAATCCCCACACATGAAAGAAAGGTAGAAATGACCACCGGAGGAGAACGAAGTGCCGGAATGCAAAACGGACAACGGGGAAAATGCTCGGATGCATGATATGAACACGTATGCAAATGCAATGCACATGATGACATGATATGAGATGCATGACAACGATAACATCACACGGAGACAAAGACCCGAACCCAAGAAAATAAAATAACTTAACGCCGGAAACAGCAAGAGTTGGAATACATATTGGGTAAGTTACACCCGGGGTGTTACATGATGTGTACCTTACTAGTGTTTATAGCAACCACTCGGTATTTGATACTAGTTCAGTTGCTAAGATTAGTAACTCGAAAGGGGGTTGCAGAATGAACAGAAACTAGTTAAGGGCGAGGTGACGATGTGTGTTGGAAGTAGTTCCAAGATTGATATGATCATCATCACACACTCCCTATACTTTCGGGATTAGTGTTGAACCTAAATAAGTGTTATTTAGTGTTTGCGCTGAGCATGAATATGATTTGATCATGTTTATTGCAATATGGTTATTCATTTAAGTTACAGAATAATTGTTGTTCTGTTTACATGAATAAAACCCTATATGATTACACACCCAATGAAAATGGTTTGTTGGATCTCGATCATAGTGATACACATATTCATAATATTGAAACCAAAAGATGCAAAGTTAATAATGATAGTGCAAGTTATTTGTGGCACTATCGTTTAGGTCATATTGGTGTAAGGCGCGTGAAGAAACTCCATGCTGATGGGCTTTTGGAATCACTTGATTATGAATCACTTGATGCTTGTGAACCATGCATCATGGGCAAGATGACCAAGACTCCATTCTCTGGAACAATGGAGCGAGCAACTCACTTATTGGAAATAATAGATACAGATGTATGTGTTCCGATGAGTGTTGAGGCTCACGACGGCTATCGTTATTTTCTGACCTTCACAGATGATTTGAGAAGATATGGGTATATCTACTTGATGAAACATAAGTCTGAAACATTTGAAAAGTTCAAAGAATTTTAGAGTGAAGTGGAAAATCATCGTGACAAGAAAATAAAGTATCTATGATCTGATCGCGGAGACAAATATTTGAGTTACGAGTTTGGTCTTCAATTAAAACAATGTGGAATAAGTTTCACAAATTCGTTCCACCTGGAACACCACAGCATAATGGTGTGTTCGAATGTCATAACCGTACTTTATTGGATATAGTGCAATCTATGATGTTTCTTACCGATTTACCACTATAGTTTTGGGGTTATGCATTAGAGACAGTTGCATTCACGTCAAAAAGGGCACCATCTAAATCCATTGATACGACACTGTATGAACTATGGTTTGGCAAGAAACCAAAGTTGTCATTTCTCAAAGTTTGCGTTGTGATGCTTATAAGAAAAAGTTTCATCCTGATAAGCTCAAACCCAAATCAGAGAAATATGTCTTCATAGGATACCCAAAGGAGACAGTTGGGTACACCTTCTATCGCAGATCCGAAGGCAAGATATTTGTTCCTAAGAATGGATCCTTTCTAGAGAAGGAGTTTCTCTCGAAAGAAGTGAGTGGGAGGAAAGTAGAACTTGATGAGGTAACTGTACCTGCTCCCTTATTGGAAAGTAGTTCATCACAGAAATCTGTTCCTGTGACTATTACACCAATTAGTGAGGAAGCTAATGATGATGAGCATGTAACTTAAGATCAAGTTACTACCGAACCTCATAGGTAAACCAGAGTGAGATCCGCACTAGAGTGGTACGGTAATCATGTTCTGGAAGTCATGTTACTAGGCCATGACGAACCTGCGAACTATGAGGAAGCGATGATGAGCCCAGATTCCACGAAATGGCTTGAGGCCATGAAATCTGAGATGGGATCCATGTATGAGAACAAAGTGTGGACTTTGGTTGACTTTCCCGATGATCGGCAAGCCATAGAAAATAAATGGATCTTCAAGAGGAAGACGAACGCTGATAGTAGTGTTACTATCTACAAAGCTAGACTTGTCGGAAAAAGGGTTTTGACAAAGTTCAAGATGTTGACTACGATGAGATTTTCTCACTCATAGCTATGCTTAAGTCTGTCTGAATCGTGTTAGCAAATTCCCACATTTCATGAAATCTGGAAAATTGATGTCAAAACTACATTCCTTAATGGATTTCTTAAAGAAGAGTTGTATATGATGCAACCAGAAGGTTTTGTCAATCCTAAAAGTGCTACCAAAATGTGCAAGCTCCAGCAATCCATCTATGGACTGGAGCAAGCATCTCGGAGTTGGAATATACGCTTTGATGAGTTGATCAAAGCATATAGTTTTATACAGACTTGCGGTGAAGCCTGTATTTACAAGAAAGTGAGTGGGAGCACTACAGCATTTTCTGATAAATATATGTGAATGACATATTGTTGATTGGAAATAATGTAGAATTTTCTGGAAAGCATAAAGGACTATTTGAAATGAGTTTTTCAAAGAAAGACCTCAGTGAAGCTGCTTACATATTGAGCATCAAGATCTATAGAGATAGATCAAGACACTTGATAAGTTTTTTCAATGAGTACATACCTTGACAAGATTTTGAAGTAGTTCAAAATGGAACAGTCAAAGAAAGAGTTCTTGCCTGTGTTCCAAGGTGTGAAATTGAGTAACACTCAAAGCACGACCACGGCAGAAGATAGAAAGAGAATGAAAGTCATTCCCTATGCTTCAGCCATAGGTTCTATAAAGAATGCCATGTTGTGTACCGGATCTATTGTATACCCTACACTGAGTTTGGCAAGGGAGTACAATAGTGATCTAGGAGTAGATCACTAGACAGCGGTCAGAATTATCATTAGTGGAATAAGGATATGTTTCTCAATTATGGAGGTGACAAAAGGTTCATCGTAAAAGGGTTACTTCGATGCAAGTTTTGACACTGATCCAGATGACTCCAAGTCTCAATCTGGATACATATTGAAAGTGGGAGCAATTATCTAGAGTAGCTCCGTGCAGAGCATTGTAGACATAGAAATTTGCAAAATACATACGGATCTGAATGTGACAGACCCGTTGACTAAAATTATCTCACAAGCAAAACATGATCACACCTTAGTACTCTTTGGGTGTTAATCACATTGCGATGTGAACTAAATTACTGACTCTAGTAAACCCTTTGGGTGTTGGTCACATATTGATGTGAACTATGGGTGTTAACCATATATAGATGTGAACTATTGATGTTAAATTACATGGCGATGTGAACTAGATTATTGACTCTAGTGCAAGTGGGAGACTCAAGGAAATATGCCCTAGAGACAATAATAAAGTTGTTATTTATATTTCCTTATATGATAAATGTTTATTATTCATGCTAGAATTGTATTAACCAAAAACTTAGTACATGTGTGAATACATAGACAAACAGAGTGTCACTAGTATGCCTCTACTTGACTAGCTCGTTGAATCAAAGATGGTTAAGTTTCCTAGCCATAGACATGAGTTGTCATTTGATTAACGGGATCACATCATTGGAGAATGATGTGATTGACTTGACCCATTCCGTTAGCTTAGCACTTGATCATTTTGTATTCTGGTATTGCTTTCTTCATGACTTATACATGTTCCTATGACTATGAGATTATGCAACTCCCGTTTACCGGAGGAACACTTTGTGTGCTACCAAACGTCACAACATAACTGGGTGATTATAAAGGTGCTCTACAGGTGTCTCCAAAGGTTCTTGTTGGGTTGGAATATTTCGAGATTAGGATTTGTCACTCCGATTGTCGGAGAGGTATCTCTAGGCCCACTCGGTAATGCGCATCACTATATGCCTTGCAAGCATTGTAACTAATGAGTTAGCTACGGGATGATGTATTACAGAACGAGTAAAGAGACTTGCCGGTAACGAGATTGAACTAGGTATTGAGATACCGATTATCGAATCTCGGGCAAGTAACATACCGATGACAAAGGGAACAAACGTATGTTGTTATGCAGTTTGACCGATAAAGATCTTCGTAGAATATGTAGGAGCCAATATGGGCATCCAGGTTCCGCTATTGGTTATTGACCAGAGAAGTGTCTCGGTCATGTCTACATAGTTCTCGAACACGTAGGGTCCGCACACTTAACGTTGGTTGACGATATAGTATTATATGAGTTATGTATGTTGGTGACCAAATGTTGTTCGGAGTCCCGGATGAGATCACAAACATGAAGAGGAGCTCCGGAATGGTCCGGAGGTAAAGATTCATATATTGGGTGATATGGTTAGGCCAAGGGGTCAGGCCCACGGGGCTATAAGTCGGTGCAAAAGGAGTTTTGCGGAGGCCAGGGGGCCAAACGCCGGAGACCCTGGTGTCTGGCCCTCGGCCAGATGCCGAGGCCCATGGCATCTGGGCCAGATGCCAAGGATTGTGGCGTTTGGTCCTGGAGTCCGATTGGGACTCTTGCCTTTCGGGCAAAACCGACTTTGAGGAGGCTTTTGCTCCAAGTTTCGACCCCAGGGCTCAACATATAAATAGAGGGGTAGCGCTAGCACCAAAGACACATCAAGAAACACCAAGACGTGTGCCGGCAACCCCATCCCCTTTATTTTATCCTCCGTCACAGTTTTCGTAGTGCTTAGGCGAAGCCCTGCGGAGATTGTTCTTCACCAACACTGTCACCACACCGTCGTGCTGCCGAAACTCATCTACTACTTCGCCCTTCTTGCTGGATCGAGAAGGCGAGGATGTCATCAAGCTGAACGTGTGCTAAACACGGAGGTGCCGTACGTTCGGTACTTGACCGAGATGTACCGTGAAGGTGTACGACTACATCAACCGCGTTGATAAACGCTTCTGCTTACGGTCTACGAGGGTACGTAGACAACACTCTCCCCTCTCATTGCTATGCATCACCATGATCCTTGCGTGTGCGTAGGAAACTTTTTGAAATTACTACGTTCCCCAACACATGCCTTCTTCAAAATTTTGAAGAACGGCAGGGCGCGCTCGACAGACTTGGAGATGAATCTTTTTAGTGCGGCGACACACTCTATTAGACGCCTCACATCCTTGACTATCCTTGGTGCTTGGATCTGCTCGATAGCTTTAATATTGTCATGGTTGACTTCGATCCCCCGATGGGACAGAAAGAACCCGAGCAGCTTGCTAGAGGGAAGGCCAAACACACAATTCTCCGGATTGAGCTTCAAGTTGATCTTGCGCGGATTCGCAAAGGTCTCTTATAAGTCCTGAATGAGGGTGGATCTATCCTTGGTCTTGACCATAATATCATCCATATAAGCCTCAATATTTATGTGTAGCTGTGGCTCGAAACCAATATGGACTGCCCTTGCAAAAGTGGACCCATCTCTCTTCAATCCGAATGGCATGCAGACAAAACTGTACGTACCATAAGGGGTGATGAATGATGTATTCTCTTCGTCTTCCTTAGACATGAAGATTTGGTGATACCCAGAATGTGCGTCCAGAAAGGAGAGCAAATCACAGCCTGAAGTGGAATCCACAATCTGATCGATACACGACAAGGGGAACGGGTCCTTCGGGCAAGCTTTGTTCAGATCTATGAAATCTATGCAAAACCTCCACTTCCCGTTGGCCTTTTAGACTACCACTGGATTTGCCAACCTAGTGGGGTGTAGCACTCCTCTGACCAAACCAGCTGCTTCAAGTTTCTTGATCTCTTTGCAATAAACTGCTGCCTCTCCAAAGCCTGCTTCAGGACTTTCTGCTTGACAGGTCTCGCGTGTGGGCAGACAGCAAGGTGGTGCTCGATTACCTCCCTAGGAACACCGGTGTAGGATCTAAAGTATGTCTATAGGGGGGTGATTAGACTACTTGACCAAATAAAAATCTATCCTTTTCCCAATTTTAAGTCTTGGCAGATTTTAGCAACTTAGCACAAGTCAAGCAATCAACCTACACATGCAATTCTAAGAGTATAGCAGCGGAATGTAAACCATTTGCATATGAAGGTAAAGGGAGGAGTTTGGAGGGAGCAAACGCAATGTAGACATGGAGATTTTTGGCATGGTTCGGATAAGTGGTGTTATCGTACATCCATGTTGATGGAGACTTCAAGCCACGAAGGGTAACGGCTGCGCGAGTCCACGGAGGGCTCCACCCATGAAGGGTCCACAAAGAAGCAACCTTAAGCTTGTCTATCCCACCATGGCCCTTGCCCATGAAGGACTTGCCTCACTTGGGTAGATCTTCACGAAGTAGGCGATCTCCTTGCCTATACAAACTCCTTGGTTCAACTCCACAATCTTGTCGAAGGCTCCCAAGTGACACCTAACCAATCTAGGAGACACCACTCTCCAACAGGTAATAGATGGTGTGTTGATGATGAACTCCTTGGTCTTGTGCTTCAAATGATAGTCTCCCCAACACTCAACTCTCTCTTAAGGATTTGGATTTGGTGGAAAGATGATTTGGGTGGAAAGCAACTTGGGGAAGGCTAGAGATCAAGAGTCTTATGGTTGGATTGGAATATCTTGATCTCAAGACACGAGTAGGTGGTTCTCTCTCAGAAAATGAATGTTGGAAGTGTAGGCATGTTCTGATGGCTCTCTCCACAAATGAAGAGTGAGTGGAGGGGTATAAATATCCTCCACACAAAATCTAACCGTTACACACAATTTACCAAACTCGGTGGGACCGAATCATAAAACTCAGTCAAACCGATTTAGTTCAAAATGTGAATGTTAGGCTTTTCGGTGGGACCGACATGTCAACTCGGTGAGACCGATTTCATTAGGGTTAGGGCATAACGTAATCTCGGTGAGACCGATCACATAAACTCGGTAGGACTGATTTCTGTAATAGGCAAACAGAGAGTTGGTCAGGCAAACTCGATGGTACCGAATCGCTCATTTTGGTGAGACCGAAATGTTACGAAAGGGAAACAGCGATTTTGCCTTGCGAACTTGGTGGGACCGATCGCTCATCTCGGTTGGACTAAAACATTACGAAGGGAAACAGAGAGTTTGCAATCCAATCTCAGTGAGACCAAGATCCCTATCGGTGAGACTGAAATGACTAGGGTTTCTGGCAGTGGCTATGTCAAATGAACTCGGTGGGGCCGGATAGATAATTTCGGTGGGGCCGAGTTTGAATTTTGGTTTGGGACATATGTGGATATGATAAAGTGGTTGAGGGCTTTTGGAGCATATCACTAAGCAGTTTTAGCAAGCAAGCCATTAAGAAACACCTCATCACCTTCTAATAGTATTGGCTTTTCCTATGGACTCAATGTGATCTTGGATCACTAAAATGAAAATGTAGAGTCTTGAGCTTGAGCCAATTTGTGTCTTTAGCATTTTGAGGGGTCCACATTTCTAATACATGCCATGCCAATCATTGAACTTTCTGAAATGATCATCTTGACATAGCATTAGTTCAATTAGCTATATGTTGTTAGGAATTACCAAAACCACCAAGGGATAGTTGCACTTTAAATCTCCCCCTTTTTGGTAATTGATGACAACATATAGATCAAAGCTTCGACAAATTATAATAAGATTAAAATACATCGTTGCTTTGAGAAGTATGTGATAAGCAAGAGCTCCCCCTAAATTTGTGCATTATTTGAAAATTTATTTTGAATGCAAATGTACAATCGATTAGGATCATGGGTTACTCTTCCATGTCACATACATCTTGGTGGAGCGCTCAAAATGATACAAGGTAAAAACATGCACTCATCACCAAGCAAAGTAAATGATCATATATGAGATATAAGAGATAATATCATCCAAGCAAACATTAAAGTAGGATATGATCAAACATATGATCATACAAGTATCTCACACACAAACATAAAGAGTATTAAACGAGCACACACAAAAGTATCAAGCAAATAGCAAGAAAGACAAAGAAGCAAAAACACTCTCTCTCAAAGCCTATGATCTATACATTTCTCTCCCTTTGGCAACAAGTTACCAAAAAGTTTGAAAATGAATAGTGCTATGCGTCTCTCTAGGCTTGGTCTTCGAGAGGTGGTGTAGAGAGGACTCCAAGGACGAAAGCATCAGTAGACGTTGTTGGAGCTGGTGGAGTGGAAACTGGAGGTGGCACTGAAGTTGTTGCTGCTGGTGTTGAAGTAGTTGCTCTAGTGTCAGCCATGGGCACTGCAGCAGATCTCTGACCTCTAGGCACTCTTTCAAAAGCATCAGTGGAAGCCTGCCCTTTCCTCTCCTCTGCTTCCTCCTGGAGCTGCTCAACAGTTGTCTGCATCTTAGTCACTTTTAGATCAAGATCATAGAATTTGGTCTCAATGATCCTCTCCAAGCTCTCCTAATTCTTGTTAAGGGTGGCCAAGCCCTTCTCAATCCGCAATGTTGCTTGAATCAGAAAAGCAAGCTGATCTTGTTTTGACTTTAAGAACACTTGAGATGCCTCCTCAATACTTGGCATCTTTGCAGCCTTCTCAGCCTTTGCCTTCTCTCTCTTTTCTTGTGCTTGCACAGATGTAGGATCATCCTCATTCATCACAACAGTGTTTTCCTCAAATTCTGGTCTCAAAGGTAAATGCTCCTTGTCCAACAAATAAGTGCTTGTTCCCATCTTGGAGTTGATGAGCACCTAAATATGTGGAGCATACCCACAAGATCTCTACTGATCTGCAGTTGTCCTTTTGATTCTTTCAACAATCAGGCTCATGACCTTGAATTTATGAGGCACATCAAATATCTGCAGCAAGTTGATTGAATGGCCTCTGGTCATCTTGTGATCTCCAGACTTGGGCAACAATGTATGCCTCAAGATTGTGTTGATAGTAGCTAGACTAGACAATAAGTAATGTACAGACCCAAGCTTGTGTGTTTCCAATGCCTTATCTGGGATCTCCTTGTATATATTTCCCATAGAGTTGTGGTCATCCTTCTTCTTGGCATAGACATCCAAGTCATCTTCATGTTCTTTAGGGGCATTTATCAATTTTGCCCACTCCTCAACAGTTGACTGGTACCTTGTACCCTCAGACATTGTAACGCCCGGGTAATCATGCTACAGTAATCCCATGTTAACGATGCCACGTCACCTCTGTCACTGTAGTTAATCTCGGATTAGTTCAAAACCGATTCAAATTCAAATTTAAGATAAAGTTAAATAATAAAAGTTTTCAAACATTAAAATAAAAATGTTCGGTTTGTACTAAATATTACCTAGATAATTATGGTGTAGCAGACACGGTTTTATAAAATGCCTAAACAAATTGAAATGTTTTAAAATAGAAAAGTAAATGAATAAAAACAACACAAGCAAAAAAAGAAAAGGAAGCCCCCCTGGCCAACTGGGCCAAGAGGCCCAGCCCGCCAGCACCAGCCCCTGACCGAAATGGCCCACTCCGGCCCACTGCATAACCCCCCTCCCCCCGAACCGAACCCTAGCCCACTACTCCACCCCTCGCGCCCCACTCCCCACGACCCCCTTTCCCCCATCCCGAACGAGATCGAGATCGGGCCAACGCCCGGTCGCCGCCGCCCCCAACACTGTCGCCCCGCGCCAGGACGCCGCCTGGTGCCCGCGCCTCACCATGTGCCCCGCCGCCGCCTTGGCTCCGCAGGGCGCCGTGTTCGAGCCCCACGTCGCCCGGCGACCCTGCTACGGTGGACGAGCCGCCCACCGGCGATGACCCACTCCCTCGCGCCCGTGCCACGGCCTTCTCCTCGCCTCGAACCCGCCGCTGCGCACCGTCGCCGCCTCGTCCCGCCACTGCCTCGCCGGAGCCGCCCACAGTCGTCGTCGCCTCCTCGTCCTCCTCCTCGAGCACGCTGCCGATCCCCTGCACCACAAGTGAGGCACTGCCTCTCCTCCTCTCTCCACTGCTGTCGCCCGAGCTCGCTGGAGCCTGTAACCCCCATTGCGCTGCACGCGCTCTGCCGTGCCACCTACGATGCCCCTCCTCCCGACCATGCCCGCGTCGCCCTGCTTCCGCTCACGACCACCGCCGCCCTGTGCCGCCTCACTGCGCCCCGCCACCGCCATCCGCCGCCGTCCGTGCCCGGCGCTACTACGGCTCGCCGGACTCGCCGCTCGCCTCTGCCCCGATTCCAGTCGCCCGTTGCTGCTCCTCATGCCTGCACGTCGCCCCGCTCGTCGTCTCTACTCGAGACCGCTCGCGGCGACCCTGTTGGCCACCGCGGCGATCTACGCCGGCCTTCCGCTCCAGTTCCACCCTTCTGCCGCCTCCCCTGGCCCTGGCCGCCGGCGCCGGCGTTCGCCGTGCGCGCCCAGCGCCCGCGCCTGGCTCCACCCGTAACCGTGCGCCCGCTAATGCCTTGGGAGCATGACATGAGGGGCCCACTCCCCAGAACGTTTATTAAAAAATGAACTAAAAATTAAATTAAATTAATAGATAATTAGTTAATTAAATTAATTAATTAATTAATTAAAGAATTAATTAAGTTAATTAATCATAATTAGATTAATCTAATCACTAATTAACCTAATTAAGTGTTAGTTAATTAAACAGTGTATGACAGTGGGACCCACATGTCAGTTTGACTTAGTCAACTGATTGTTTGACTGCTGACATCATGCTGACATCAGCATGCACTGTTCTGGATAATGTTGAATTAAAATAATTAGATAAATGCTAAAATTGATTTAAATCTTTTAAAATCAATAAAATAAATCGTAACTTGGATGAAAAAACTTTGTACATGAAAGTTGCTCAGAACAACGAGACGAATCCGGATACGCAGCCCGTTCGTCCGCAACGCTTCCCTAGCATAGCGAACATGCAACTTTTGCCTCCAATTCATCTGTCCGAAAACGCGAAACACCAGGGATATTTTCCCGGATGCCCCCCCCCCTTCACCGGTATCACCTCATACCGCGTTAGAACACATCTAGCTCTGCCTGTTGTCCTGTTATGCATTGTTTGCTCTGTATTTACTGTTTCTTCCCCCTCTTCTCTCCGGTAGACCCCGATACCGATGTCGCCCCTGTGATCGACTACGTCGACGACGACCCCTCCTTGCCAGAGCAACCAGGCAAGCAAACCCCCCCTTGAGCTTTCCGATATCGCCCATTTATTTCCCTCTCATGC